>NC_134353.1:14409938-14711455 GCF_048569485.1 Anomaloglossus baeobatrachus
TACAGTCCGTGTCTCCCCCATCCTGTGCGTGGTACGCTCCGTGTCTCCCCCATCCTGTGTGTGGTACACTCCGGGTCTCTCCCGTCCTGTGTGTGGTACGCTCCGGGTCTCTCCCGTCCTGTGTGTGGTACGCTCCGGGTCTCTCCCGTCCTGTGTGTGGTACGCTCCGGGTCTCTCCCGTCCTGTGTGTGGTACGCTCCGGGTCTCTCCCGTCCTGTGTGTGGTACGCTCCGGGTCTCTCCCGTCCTGTGTGTGGTACGCTCCGGGTCTCTCCCGTCCTGTGTGTGGTACGCTCCGGGTCTCTCCCGTCCTGTGTGTGGTACGCTCCGGGTCTCTCCCGTCCTGTGTGTGGTACGCTCCGGGTCTCTCCCGTCCTGTGTGTGGTACGCTCCGGGTCTCTCCCGTCCTGTGTGTGGTACGCTCCGGGTCTCTCCCGTCCTGTGTGTGGTACGCTCCGGGTCTCTCCCGTCCTGTGTGTGGTACGCTCCGGGTCTCTCCCGTCCTGTGTGTGGTACGCTCCGGGTCTCTCCCGTCCTGTGTGTGGTACGCTCCGGGTCTCTCCCGTCCTGTGTGTGGTACGCTCCGGGTGTTGCTGACGCTGTCCTCTTGCCCCACAGTTTACACAGAGCGCTTTGGACTGTATGGGGGTAGAAGTGAGCAGGCTGCGCGCCTTCATACAGGTGAGTCACCCCAACTATCACCCCAATCATCCCCAATACATTACCATTATAGTGTCATAACTGCTGCACCCATCATCCCCTCTACTGCTGCACCCATCATCCCCTCTACTGCTGCACCCATCATCCCCTCTACTGTTGCACCCATCATCCCCTTCCTGAGCTGTCACCCACACTACTACCTCCATCATTGGCAGCTGGGGCAGGACACCTCGGACTTCTTTGTGCTGCTGAAGGATCTGGAGACGTCTTGCAGCGACATCCGTCAGTTCTGTAAGAAGATCCGGCGGCGGATGCCGGGCACAGAGGCGGCAGGGATCCCGGCGGCGCTCAGCTTCGGGCCGCAGGTGAGTGCGGTGCTGGCGGGACAGTGATGGCAGGTGATAGTCCTGGTGTAACCTTCATCATCCGGCTCTGCTCCCGCAGGTATCGGAGACCCTCTTAGACTGCCGTAAGCACCTGAAGTGCGTGGTGGCTGTGTTCCAGGAGGTGGCAGCCGCGGGGGCGCAGATGATTGCCCCTCTAGGAGAGAACGAGGGGCTACAGGCTCTGAGACTGGAGGACGTGGCCTTTAAAGCTGCAGAGCAGGTGAGTGCGGCGGCTCCGGCTGCGAGGAGAACTGTACGCCGGTGACCACTGACGGCCTCTGATCTGTCGCTCTTTAGATTTACGGCACGCAGGGCAGCAACCCGTACGAGTGCCTCCGCCAGTCCTGCGCCATCCTGATCGCCACCATGAACAAGATGGCCACCGCCATGCAGGAGGGCGAGTACGACGCTGAGAAGCCGCAGAGCAAGGTGAGGAGCGTGTGGGGGCAGGGAGATGACTGGGAGGAGCTAGTCCTGTAGTCAGGGAGACAACTGGGAGGAACTATTCATGGGGGCATGGAGACAGCTGGGAGGAGCTAGTCCTGGGAAAAGGGAAGATAGCTAGGAGGAGCTAGTCATGGGGGCCGGGAGACTGCTGGGAGGAGCTAGTCCTGGGAGAGGGGAGACTGCTGGGAGGCGTTAGTCATAGGGGCGTAAGTGTGACGGGGTCTTTCTCCCATATCACACAATCAACAGAGCGAGAGATGATTGAACAATCCAAAAAATATTTATTCCAAGCAAATCAGAAGGTCCATAATATAATCCACAATACAGAGGGTAAAGTAGTCCAGAAACACGGATCTAGTCCAGTAAGCGATAAATGTCCAGGTCTCTCTGGGGAGCCTCAGCTTGTCCCACAGAAGATGAATCTTCCTGCTTCTCTCTTGAAGCTCTCAGACAGACTGAATAATCTCCCAGGTAAGCAGAGAGTTTAGGTGGATCCCAGGATCCCCCTCCCCCAGACATAGGGAGAGAATCCCAGCAGGGGGAGATCAACCTAACTTAACAGGACAATGTACACCGAATGGACAGAGCACCACGCCTAAAATACGAACCCACACAATATGATACACAACCCCCCATATTCTACCATCACATCCTCTTTCTTGATAAGTGAGTGCGCCATGAGGTCTACACAGCCCTCTTGCCACCTCACTTAAGTCCATGTTGCTCAGCTGTGGATAGTCCATTGTACAGCGGTAGGGTTGGAAGGACAGGCTTCCCTTTGTGTCCTCCTTCACTCAAACTGTGTTTCCTGCACCCACAAATCGGCATTGTAGATCTCCCACATCATTTCCTAGGAGGATATCTGCAGGCAGCCGCTCATCACCCCAACCACACATTGCTTGATCCCAAACCAAAGTCCAGATCTACAGTCGCCTTTGGGATATTCCTCCTTTGTCGTCCAGCCAATTCAATAACAATCCCTGGTCCATGAGGTATCGCCTCTGGCCGAACCACCCGAGGATCAACTATTGTGAGAAATGCCCTGGAGTCACAAAATCCAATGACTCTGTCCATCCAGCACAACCTCCTGTAAGAGCTTACTTTGATGGTAAGAGGAACTTGGGGCTGTGGCTCTCACCCCATAAACCCCTAGTAGCTGACCACGAGTGTCTGAGCCATTAGGCAAGTCCACTTGAAGGGGTGAGATCTCTTCCCCACCTTGTTTTTAGCTGTAAAGAATGAACAGATCGATTTAGTGCAAGGTCATTCCTCAATCGACCAGCAGGGCAAGTGTCTTGTAAATGCCCAGGCTGCCCACATCGATAACATCTCCTCTGCGTCGTACTCCTTCCAGTGTGCATTGTGGAGAAGACAGTAGGAGAACCTGGTGACAGGCCAGAGGCCATACACTCCCAGGGGCATCTATGGTGCAGGGGTCAGTGGTACACTCCGGTGGAGATGGTGGTAACTCTTCCTCAGGAGAATGGAATGCACAAAATGTACTGGACGAGGTGCTTGGGGGTCCCTCCGAGTCCTTGCAGGACAACTGGATTGCAGGTGCCCAGGTTGTCCGCACCCATAACATCTTCTCTCTGTGATTCCCCCAGGGCGTGGTCGGAACTGTTGGGGCCCAGGATTGTGAGCCGTGGTTGTCATCGGCCTGTGGCTGAGTGGAGGGGCAGATATAACTGGAGAGGGCTGGGGTACAGGAGCAGGCTGTGTCTTATTGTCCAGAAGCCCCCTCCATTGCGGTCGGATAGTAAGGGCCTCATCAGCCAGGGCAGCAGCTCCATCCAAGGTGCATGGCGTGCGCTCTCTGACCCACTCCCGTATTTCTGAGGGACATTTGTACAGAAATTGTTCTATAAGAAATACCTGTATAACGTCTTCCACAGTGAAGGCGTCTTCCGCTTCCAGCCATCTCCGACATGCCTGGGACATCTTATGGGCATACATCCTAAACGATCCACCCGTGGTGCATGGGAGGTCTCGGAACTGTGCCCTATGTGAGTCTGGGGTGATGGCATGGTAATCCAGGATAGTCCGCTTTACAATGTTGTAATCCCAGTTCCGCTGTGAGGCAATGGTGTGATAAGCCTCTGCCAGGCTCCGTTCAGGAGTCCCACTAACAAACGCACCCAGCCAGAGTGGGGAACCTCTATCATGACACACTGGTGCTCACGGTGCTCACAGTCCTTCAAGAACCCTTCCACATCTCCGGAAGCCTCATCAAATGGCTTGAAGTTCGCCCGGGTGATCCGCACAGGCTCCCGGATCACTGGGTTTACACTCCAACTCACATGACTTCCTCTGTCAGACTCCATTGCTTCTTGTCTCCTCTGTGCTCGGCGAGCAGCCTCCTCCTTATATTCCTGAGATACACCAGGGCCCAGAACCGCCATATGTTCTTCAAAACACACCAACCACTGGCTTTTTGGGGCAGGGATCCCCCTCTCCAGTGCTTGTCTGTCAGACATCTGGGAGGAGGTGGACGGGCTTGCACCCACCAGTAGATCAATTAAGGCCTCTTTACTCACTCCCTGGTAGCTCAAGCCGAGATCTCTGGCTCTCTCCTGTAGACAGGAAGTGGTCCTGTTTCTGTACTCACTCTGTGGGTGGTTCTCCATTAGGCTGTTGATCTCGCCACTACCACCAGTTTTCACGGGGTCCTTCTCGAGTATCACACAATCAACAGAGCGAGAGATGAGTGAACAATCCAAAGAACATTTATTCCAAGCAAAGTCAGAAGGGTCATAAAAATAATCCACCACACGAAGGGTAAAGTAGTCCAGGAACACGGATACAGTCCAGTAAGCGATAAATGTCCATGTCTCTCTGGGGAGCCTCAGCTTCTACCATACCTGTTCCTCTGTTGAAGTTCTCAGAGTGAATAATCTCCCAGGTAAACTTTGAGTTTGGTGGATCCCAGGCCCCCCTCCCCCAAACTTGGGGACAAAAGCCCGGCAGGGGGTGATTAACCTAACTTAACAGGACAATCTACACAGAATGGACCGAGCACCACGCCTAAAATATAAATCTACAGAAATATTACACCATCCCCCATATTCCACCATCACAGGGAGACAGCTGGGAGGAGCTAGTCCTGGAGAATGGGGAGACTACTGGGAGAGGGTAGACTGCTAGGAGGAGCTAGTCATGGGGGTAGGAGACTTCTGGGAAAACCTAGTCTTAAGGGTGGAGAAGCATCTGGCGGCGGGGAGACTGCAGGGAGGGGCTAGTTATGGGGGTGGGGAGACTTGCTAGGAGGAGCTAGTCAGGGGGCGGGGATACTGCTGGCAGGAGCTAGTTATGGGGCGGGTAGACAGCTGGGAGGAGCTAGTCATGGCGATGGGGAAACTGCTCATAGGAGCTAGTCATGCGGGCGAGAAGTCTGCCGGGACGAGCTAGCCACTGACGTTTTTCGGTCTGTTCCAGTCCCCTCCCCCGGTGGAGCAGCGAGCGGCCGCCCTGCGAGCCGAGATCACGGACGCTGAGGGGCTAGGATTGAAGTTAGAAGATAGAGAGACAGTCATTAAGGAGTTAAAGAAATCACTGAAGATAAAGGTGAGTTCTCAACTGTCCTTCCTCGCCTTCCTATCCCCACGGCACCCTGCCTCACCTTCCTCTCCCCTCCACATGATGCCCCCCTTCACCCCACCTCACCTTCCCTCTCTCCTCCATGTGGTGCCCCCTTCTCCCCTCCCACGTGTTGCCCCCTTCTCCCCTCCCACGTGTTGCCCCCTTCTCCCCTCCCACGTGGTGCCCCCTTCTCCCCTCCCACGTGGTGCCCCCTTCTCCCCTCCCACGTGGTGCCCCCTTCTCCCCTCCCACGTGGTGCCCCCTTCTCCCCTCCCACGTGGTGCCCCCTTCTCCCCTCCCACGTGGTGCCCCCCTTCTCCCCTCCATGTGATGCCCCCTCATACTCCGCCCCCCTCCCCCGTACACTGCTTTGTGAGGGTCTCACGTGCCGCTTCTCAGGGTGAGGAGCTGAGTGAAGCCAACGTGCGGCTGAGTCTTCTGGAGAAGAAGCTGGACAGGCGCCGCCAAGGAGGCCGACGACCGAGTGAGAAGATCCAAACCAAGCTGGAGGAGACGCAGACGCTGCTGAGGAAGAAAGAGAGTGAGTGTCACACCCACCCGCGAGGTACTGGGAAGGCGGCCATATTGGGGATGGCACAGCAGGCGGAGGGCGGTCGGTGCACTGACGCATAATGCTTTGTGCAGGGAGTTTTGAGGAGACCATGGACGCGCTGCAGGCCGACAATCGACCAGCTGGAGTCCGAGAAGGCCGAGCTGCGCCAGCGCCTTAGCAACCAGTCCAAACGCACCATCGAGGGCCTGCGCGGCTCCCCCGTGGCCTCCATCGTGTCTGGCGTGGTTGGAGGTAGGCATGGTTACTGGGCGGGTAACTATACATGAGGGGAGGGGATTGTGGATGGCTCCGCCTCTTAATGACCACCCTTTGTCTCCCTCTGTCGCCCGCTGACCTCCCGGGGGCGACTCTCTCCATCCCCTTTCCTTCTCTGCACCTGATAGAGAAGAGCAGAGAGGTACAGTACGCACGCTGCGCGCATGCATCATCACCGCCACAGGCGGCCCCCGTATACAGAGCCGCCTCAGTACACATGCCACGCGCATGCATCATCACCGCCACAGGCAACACCCGTATACAGAGCCGCATCAGTACACATGCCACACGCATGCATCATCACCGCCACAGGCGGCCCCCCCTTCCCCCGTATACAGAGCCGCAATAGTGCGCACGCCGCGCGCATGCATCATCACCGCCACAGGCGGCCCCCCGTATACAGAGCCGCCTCAGTACACATGCCACGCGCATGCATCATTACAGACGGCCCCCTGTATACAGAACCGCCTCAGTACGCACACCGCGCACATGTATCATCGCCACAAGCGGCCCCATACACAGAGCCGTTGGCACAAGCAGGGACAGCAGTCACATTCAGAGCTGTACTCACTATTCTACTCCAGTCACATCCACAGCTGCACTCGCTATTCCCCTTGTCCGGTCACATCCAGCACTGCACTCATTATTCTACTCCAGTCACATCCAGAGCTGCTCTCATTATTCTACTCCAGTCACATCAGAGCTGAACTCACTATTTTACTCCAGTCCACATCCAGAGCTGAACTCACTATTTTACTCCAGTCACTTCCAGAGCTACACTCATTCCCTCCTTCAGTCACATCCACAGCTGTGCTCATCCTTCCCCTGCTTCAGTCACATCCTGTTGCTGCTCTTGCTGTACTTGGAGCATTGGGTTGCAGCATTATATGTGTCTGGAGATCTTTGGAAATCCTCAGTGTTCTCTGAGCTGCTGTGATGCTCAGAGCTGCTTGGTCGTCGCAGTGTGTCGTATTTTGCATGCAGCGTCCCTCCTGAGTCCGGTGTATCCATCCTGTGTGGTGATGTCCTGTGGTGCAGTCCGGGCCCCCCTGGGGAGCAGACCTGCATGTGCCGGAGGCGCAGCCCCCACCCCCTACTGCAGACTGTTTCTATTCCTCTAATTGCTTCTGTCCTGTATCAGGTGTGCCAGCCGGCCAGTCTGTGCTGAATGGCTCCGGCCCGGTGCAGGTGAAGGACTCGCCCCTACTGCTGCAGCAGATCGATACCCTGCGGCTTTCCGTGAAGCACCTGAAACACGAAAACAACCGGCTGAAGGTGAGGCAGGGGCGGAGCGTGAGGTGAGGCGGGGGCGGAGCGTGAGGTGAGGTGGGGGCAGAGCGTGGGGCGGATCGTGAGGCGGGGGCGGAGCGTGAGGTGAGGCGGGGCAGAGCGTGAGACGGGGGCAGAGCGTGAGGTGAGGCGGGGGCGGAGCGTGAGGCTGGGGGCGGAGCGTGAGGCTGGGGGCGGAGCGTGAGGCTGGGGGGTGGAGCTTGAAGGGGGACGGAGGTTGGGGTGGGATGGAGCGCAGGGTGGGGTGGAGCAGAGTGTAAGGTGGGGCACGGCGACAAAGCTTGAGGCTCAGCAAGGGCAGAGCGTAAGGTGAGGCGGTGCGGGAGGCTCGTCTTGGTAGAGGTGAGCGGAGCAAGAGGTGGAGCAGAGTTTGAGGCTCAGCGGAGGCAGAGTGTGAGATATGAGGAGGAGCATGGGGCTCAGCAGAGGTGGAGCAGGAGGTTCAGTGAGGCGGAGCAGGAGGCTCAATAGGGAGGAGCGAGAGGCTAGGTGGGGAGAGAGGAAGGAGCTAGTGTGACACAGCTGCAGTGAGAGGAAGGGGTTGATCTTTACACATGGCGGCGGTGGGAGGCTCCTTCTTTTCTTTCTCCTCCTCTTCCTGTTCCTCATCTTCCTGTTCCTCTCATCCTCCTGCTTCCTAGTCCACTTTTTCCCCCTCCTCTTCCCCCCCCCTTCCCCCCCCTCTCCTCTTCCCCCCCCCTCCTCTTCCCCCCCCCCTCCTCCTCTTCCCCCCCCCTCCTCCTCTTCCCCCCCCCTCCTCCTCTTCCCCCCCCCTCCTCCTCTTCCCCCTTCCCTCCTCCTCTTCCCCCTTCCCTCCTCCTCTTCCCCCCTTCCCTCCTCCTCTTCCCCCCCTCCTCCTCTCCCCCCTCCTCCTCCTCTTCCCCCCCTCCTCCTCTTCCCCCCCCTCCTCCTCTTCCCCCCCCTCCTCCTCTTCCCCCCCCTCCCCCCCTCCCCCTCTCCCCCCCTCCCCCTCTTCCCCCCCTCCCCCTCTTCCCCCCCCTCCCCTCTTCCCCCCCTCCCCCTCTTCCCCCCCCCCCTCCCCCTCTTCCCCCCCCTCCCCCTCTCCCCCCCTCTCCCCCCCCCCTCTCCCCCCCCTCCCCCTCTTCCCCCCCCTCCCCTCTTCCCCCCCCCCTCCCCCTCTTCCCCCCCCCTCCCCCTCTTCCCCCCCCCTCCCCCTCTTACCCCCCTCCCCCCCTCTTCCCCCCCCTCCTCCTCCTCTTCCCCCCCCCTCCTCCTCCTCCTCTTCCCCCCCCCCCCTCCTCTCCCCCCCCCTCCTCCTCTTCCCCCCCCTCCTCCTCTCCCCCCCCCCTCCTCCTCTTCCCCCCCCTCCTCCTCTTCCCCCCCTCCTCCTCTTCCCCCCCCCTCCTCCTCTTCCCCCCCCCTCCTCCTCTTCCCCCCCCATCCTCCTCTTCCCCCCACTCCTCCTCTTCCCCCACTCTCCTCTTCCCCCACTCCTCTCTTCCCCCCCACTCCTCCTCTTCCCCCCCACTCCTCCTCTTCCCCCCCACTCCTCCTCTTCCCCCCCCCTCCCCCTCTTCCCCCCCCCTCTCCCCCCTCCCCCTCTTCCCCCCCCCCTCCCCCTCTTCCCCCCCCCTCCCCCTCTTCCCCCCCTCCCCCTCTCCCCCCCCCCTCCCCCTCTTCCCCCCCTCCCCCTCTTCACCCCTCCTCCTCTTCACCCCCCTCCTCCTCCTCTTCCCCCCCCTCCTCCTCCTCCTCTTCCCCCCCTCCTCCTCCTCTTCCCCCCCCTCCTCCTCCTCTTCCCCCCCTCCTCTTCCCCCCCCTCCTCTTCCCCCCCCTCCTCCTCTTCCCCCCCCTCCTCCTCTTCCCCCCCTCCTCCTCTTCCCCCCCCTCCTCCTCTTCCCCCCCCCCTCCCTCCCTCTCTCCCCCCCTCCTCCTCTTCCCCCCCCTCCTCCTCTTCCCCCCCCTCCTCCTCTTCCCCCCCTCCTCCTCTTCCCCCCCTCCTCCTCTTCCCCCCCCTCCTCCTCTTCCCCCCCCCTCCTCCTCTTCCCCCCACTCCTCCTCTTCCCCCCACTCCTCCTCTTCCCCCACTCCTCCTCTTCCCCCCACTCCTCCTCTTCCCCCCACTCCTCCTCTTCCCCCCACTCCTCCTCTTCCCCCCCCACTCCTCTCTCCCCCCCTCCCCCTCTCCCCCCCCTCCCCCTCTTCCCCCCCCCCCCCTCCCCTCTTCCCCCCCCTCCCCCTCTCCCCCCCCCCTCCCCCTCTTCCCCCCCTCCCCCTCTTCCCCCCCCTCCCCCTCTTCCCCCCCCTCCCCCTCTTCCCCCCCCCCTCCCCCGCTTCACCCCCTCCTCCTCCTCTTCCCCCCCCTCCTCCTCTTCCCCCCCCCCCCCTTTCTTCCTCTGCCTTCTCCTTCTTCCCTCCTCTTCTTTCCTCCTCCGGAGCCGCTCACCGCCCTCGCTGATCTGTAATAACTATATAATTGGTTTGCCCCTCCTCTTGCCTCCTCTGTACAATCATTCTGCCCCTCCTCTTCCCCCCCCCTCCTCCTCTTCCCCCCCCCCCTTTCTTCCTCTTCCTTCTCCTTCTTCCTCCGCCTTCTCCTTCTTCCTCCTCTTCTTTCCTCCTCCGGAGCCGCTCACCGCCCTCGCTGATCTGTAATAACTATATAATTGGTTTGCCCCTCCTCTTGCTCCTCTGTACAATCATTCTGCCCCTCCCCCAGGCTAAACACATAAAGGAGGAGCTGTCTCTGCTGCCTCCACTGAACGTATCCAAACTGACCCTCCCTTCAAAGAGCGGCAGGAGCCATGAGTGGCACGCTGTACCGCAAGACCAGCCAGCTGCTGGACACCCTGCAGCAGATGAGCGCCAACTCCAAGGTGGTGGACATCACACACAAGAAGGGCGGTGAGTGCCGCAGTGGGGAGGGGAGCGCCATCCGGGGCCATAGAGCCATATTCATGTGTTCCCCCTCCACATACAGGTAATCCCGCGACCCAACTGCTGGAGCAGACGGCCCGCCTGCAGACGCTGAGCGACACCATTGATAAGCTCAAGGTGGGTATCGGCTGTAAGTGTGACGCCGTCCCGGTAGGGATGAGGGCGGGACAGTAGTGTCCCAGTGGGGGTGAGGCCAGCATCCCGGTGGGGGTGATGGCGGTTTGGTGCCATCTTAGTAGTGGTGAGAGTGGCATAGTCACATCCTAGTGGTGGTGAGGGTGGTGTCCCGATGGGGGATGAGGGCGGCATCTCGTAGGGAGTGAGGGTGACGTCCTGGGGGTGGCGCGGTCGTGTCCCAGTGGCTGTGAGGTCGGCGTGATGGTGTCTTGGTGGCAGTGATGTCCCGGTGGGGTGAGGTCACCATGGTTATATCTCTCCCTCTTGTGTCGATAGGACGAGGTTCTGCAGGAGACGGTCTCGCAGTGCCCCGGAGGAAACGTCCCCACAGATTTTGCCACGTTCCCATCATCAGACTTCATAAAGGTGAGGAGCAGCGTGTGACGGTGACAGTGAAGGGTCGGGTTGGGCATCGTTCCTACGTGCGACGGTGCAGGGTTGGGGGGGAGCATGTGTCTTTGCTAGCTCGGGGGAAGGATGTGGGGGTGGGCACCGCTCCTCCATGTGACGGTGCAGGGTTGGAGGTGGGCACCGCTCCTTCATGTGGAGGTCTCATGATAACCCTCATCATCTTCTCTCTCCAGGCCAAAGAGGAGAAGCTGGCGGACACGGTGCTCGTCGGGAAGGTGACGCTCCGCTGCCAGCCGGGGCAAGGGCAGATCCACCGCCTGGTCCTAACCCCTGAGCAGCTGCACCACCTCCACGAGCGGCTGATCTGCTGAGCGTCCGGCCCCCACGCTGCCCTCCTGGACTCACACTACGTCCGTTTCTCCCCCCCCCTGAGGACGTGGACCCTGCGGCTGACTCCAGGGTGCGGCTGACTCCGGGGTGCTCCCCGCTCCGGTTCCCGTTTGTTCTCTCCTTCTGCACTTTGGGATTTGGACTCGCCCTGACATGATCACATGATCGGCTCCAGACTGCAGAAATCCCAGCATGCCCTGTTATATCGACCCCATGTCACAGCAGATGTCTTAAAGGGGAACTCCAGATGCTGCTGATCTCTTGCTGGCTGGTGTTCTTGGAAAGATTCCCCCCCACATTTACCCATCATACCTGCAGGGGCGCTGTCTGCCCCTCTGGAGCTCACTAAGAAGCGGGGTCGCCTCAGCCAATGGTCACTTGGTGTCTGCAGCTTTAAGGCTCACTAAAATCTGTGTATGTGGGCGGAGATTTCTCTTAAAGGGACTTTCCACTTTCATCTTCCGACAAGCTGGATGCAGGTGGAGTCCGTTATATGTGGAGCACCCCTTTAATTACATGCAGTTTGCCAAGTGCCTTTCTATGTTATTTCATGTGACCGTTGCCAGGAAGCTCCTCCTCCAGTGATCACATGATGGGTTTCTGTGGGGTGGGGTTAGCTTGTGCTCCACTCCCTCTTGTCCTGGCACAGCCGCCATCCTGGGTCACGCACCCGCTCTGCTGTATCTATTGTCCTAAGAAATAAACACTGAGCTCCGGCTGCTCCTCCTGTCGCTTCTCTGCACAGTGTGATATCTCTGCTCCCGCTGTCGTCTCCCCCCGGGCTCTCTGCTGGCATTGTCTGCCCCCCGGGCTCTCTGCCGGCATGGTCTGCCCCCCGGGCTCTCTGCCGGCATGGTCTGCCCCCCGGGCTCTCTGCCGGCATGGTCTGCCCCCCGGGCTCTCTGCCGGCATGGTCTGCCCCCCGGGCTCTCTGCCGGCATGGTCTGCCCCCCGGGCTCTCTGCCGGCATGGTCTGCCCCCCGGGCTCTCTGCCGGCATGGTCTGCCCCCCGGGCTCTCTGCCGGCATGGTCTGCCCCCCGGGCTCTCTGCCGGCATGGTCTGCCCCCCGGGCTCTCTGCCGGCGTCGTCTGCCCCCCGGGCTCTCTCCCGGCGTCGTCTGCCCCCCGGGCTCTCTCCCGGCGTCGTCTGCCCCCCGGGCTCTCTCCCGGCGTCGTCTGCCCCCCGGGCTCTCTGCCGGCGTCGTCTGCCCCCCGGGCTCTCTGCCGGCGTCGTCTGCCCCCCGGGCTCTCTGCCGGCGTCGTCTGCCCCCCGGGCTCTCTGCCGGCGTCGTCTGCCCCCCGGGCTCTCTGCCGGCGTCGTCTGCCCCCCGGGCTCTCTGCCGGCGTCGTCTGCCCCCCGGGCTCTCTGCCGGCGTCGTCTGCCCCCCGGGCTCTCTGCCGGCGTCGTCTGCCCCCCGGGCTCTCTGCCGGCGTCGTCTGCCCCCCGGGCTCTCTGCCGGCGTCGTCTGCCCCCCGGGCTCTCTGCCGGCGTCGTCTGCCCCCCGGGCTCTCTGCCGGCGTCGTCTGCCCCCCGGGCTCTCTGCCGGCGTCGTCTGCCCCCCGGGCTCTCTGCCGGCGTCGTCTGCCCCCCGGGCTCTCTGCCGGCGTCGTCTGCCCCCCGGGCTCTCTGCCGGCGTCGTCTGCCCCCCGGGCTCTCTGCCGGCGTCGTCTGCCCCCCGGGCTCTCTGCCGGCGTCGTCTGCCCCCCGGGCTCTCTGCCGGCGTCGTCTGCCCCCCGGGCTCTCTGCCGGCGTCGTCTGCCCCCCGGGCTCTCTGCCGGCGTCGTCTGCCCCCCGGGCTCTCTGCCGGCGTCGTCTGCCCCACGGGCTCTCTGCCGGCGTCGTCTGCCCCACGGGCTCTCTGCCGGCGTCGTCTGCCCCCCGGGCTCTCTGCCGGCGTCGTCTGCCCCCCGGGCTCTCTGCCGGCGTCGTCTGCCCCCCGGGCTCTCTGCCGGCGTCGTCTGCCCCCCGGGCTCTCTGCCGGCGTCGTCTGCCCCCCGGGCTCTCTGCCGGCGTCGTCTGCCCCCCGGGCTCTCTGCCGGCGTCGTCTGCCCCCCGGGCTCTCTGCCGGCGTCGTCTGCCCCCCGGGCTCTCTGCCGGCGTCGTCTGCCCCCCGGGCTCTCTGCCGGCGTCGTCTGCCCCCCGGGCTCTCTGCCGGCGTCGTCTGCCCCCCGGGCTCTCTGCCGGCGTCGTCTGCCCCCCGGGCTCTCTGCCGGCGTCGTCTGCCCCCCGGGCTCTCTGCCGGCGTCGTCTGCCCCCCGGGCTCTCTGCCGGCGTCGTCTGCCCCACGGGCTCTCTGCCGGCGTCGTCTGCCCCCACGGGCTCTCTGCCGGCGTCGTCTGCCCCACGGGCTCTCTGCCGGCGTCGTCTGCCCCACGGGCTCTCTGCCGGCGTCGTCTGCCCCACGGGCTCTCTGCCGGCGTCGTCTGCCCCCCGGGCTCTCTGCCGGCGTCGTCTGCCCCCCGGGCTCTCTGCCGGCGTCGTCTGCCCCCCGGGCTCTCTGCCGGCGTCGTCTGCCCCCCGGGCTCTCTGCCGGCGTCGTCTGCCCCCCGGGCTCTCTGCCGGCGTCGTCTGCCCCCCGGGCTCTCTGCCGGCGTCGTCTGCCCCCCGGGCTCTCTGCCGGCGTCGTCTGCCCCCCGGGCTCTCTGCCGGCGTCGTCTGCCCCCCGGGCTCTCTGCCGGCGTCGTCTGCCCCCCGGGCTCTCTGCCGGCGGCGTCTGCCCCCCGGGCTCTCTGCCGGCGGCGTCTGCCCCCCGGGCTCTCTGCCGGCGGCGTCTGCCCCCCGGGCTCTCTGCCGGCGGCGTCTGCCCCCCGGGCTCTCTGCCGGCGGCGTCTGCCCCCCGGGCTCTCTGCCGGCGGCGTCTGCCCCCCGGGCTCTCTGCCGGCGGCGTCTGCCCCCCGGGCTCTCTGCCGGCGGCGTCTGCCCCCCGGGCTCTCTGCCGGCGGCGTCTGCCCCCCGGGCTCTCTGCCGGCGGCGTCTGCCCCCCGGGCTCTCTGCCGGCGGCGTCTGCCCCCCGGGCTCTCTGCCGGCGGCGTCTGCCCCCCGGGCTCTCTCCCGGCGGCGTCTGCTCCCGGGCTCTCTGCCGGCGGCGTCTGCTCCCGGGCTCTCTGCCGGCGTCGTCTGCTCCCGGGCTCTCTGCCGGCGGCGTCTGCTCCCGGGCTCTCTGCCGGCGGCGTCTGCTCCCGGGCTCTCTGCCGGCATCGTCTGCCCCCCGGGCTCTCTGCCGGCGTCGTCTGCCCCCCGGGCTCTCTGCCGGCGTCGTCTGCTCCCGGGCTCTCTGCCGGCGGCGTCTGCTCCCGGGCTCTCTGCCGGCGTCGTCTGCTCCCGGGCTCTCTGCCGGCCTCGTCTGCTCCCTGGCCCGGGCTGTTTCTTTGCGGCCCCCGGCTCAATACTCTGCATCGTCTTTATATAACAGTTCTGCCTCTTAGTGGTGTTACAGTATGGAGGGATGCCTTGTATTACAGTAAGTGTAGACCTCAGCAGGAGGAGTGTGGAGGCTGCACCGTGGACAGGACGTGGAGGTTGCAGGGTCTTTTTTGAGGGAATTGTCCAAAAACCGCATCCGCTTTTCTGATTTAGTCTTTTCTGGGCTGCGGTGGGGGAGGGAGGATTCCAGGTACAGCGGAAGCAGAAAGAGGAAGCGGCAGACCGTAACTGTGTGTCAACGGGTGCACACCGCTCATAACAGGACAGGCGGTATCACACGGAAGGTTTAGATACAGGCGTTGTCACACACGGAAAGATTAGATACAGGCGGTATCACACAGGATTAGATACAGGTGGTATGATACAGGATTAGTCTGTGCAGGGGCTTTTCTTGTGATTCGGTGGTCATCCCTAGAGACCCGGCTGTACAGGGGACCATCCTCATGGTTCGGTGGTCATCCCTAGTGACCAGCTGTTGGGGGCCGTTCTTGTGGTTCGGTGGTCATCCCTAGTGATCCGGCTACACGGGGGCCATCTTCCTCCTAGTTTGGTGGTCATCCCTAGTGACAGGCTGTCCAGGGGGCGTCCTCGTGGTTCAGTGGTCATCCCTAGTGACCCAGCTGTATGGTGGCCATCCTCGTGGTTCGGTGGTCATATATAAGATGGTTTGCCGGATGTGTTGTCCGGACTGTGCAGAATCCGCCCTCCTGATCTCTGTGATCACTCATCTTGAGGAGGTGGATTACAGCAGCACAGAGTATTTCAGGGGCAGTGTCCTGCGTCGGTGAGGACTACGGTGGCCTCAGTGGGACCTAAAGTGATACATTGTGATGTCTGGATCTTGTCAACTTTTCTCGAGATCTGGAGCAACAGCGTCACATGTCCACAACATCTGCCGCTCCCTGCCCCGACCATCTGTGACCCCAAAGCAAGCGGACATCACATCATGTGTGATACTGTCTGCTGAGCTGTGTATCTAATCCTCTCCTGTGTGATACTGTCTGCTGAGCTGTGTATCTAATCCTATCATGTGTGATACTGTCTGCTGAGCCGTGTATCTAATCCTTTCCTGTGTGATACTGTCTGCTGAGCTGTGTATCTAATCCTCTCCTGTGTGATACTGTCTGCTGAGCTGTGTATCTAATCCTATCATGTGTGATACTGTCTGCTGAGCCGTGTATCTAATCCTATCCTGTGTGATACTGTCTGCTGAGCTGTGTATCTAATCCTTTCCTGTGTGATACTGTCTGCTGAGCCGTGTATCTACTCCTCTCGTGTGATACTGTCTGCTGAGCTGTGTATCTAATCCTCTCCTGTGTGATACTGTCTGCTGAGCCGTGTATCTAATCCTATCCTGTGTGATACTGTCTGCTGAGCCGTGTATCTAATCCTATCCTGTGTGATACTGTCTGCTGAGCTGTGTATCTAATCCTATCCTGTGTGATACTGTCTGCTGAGCTGTGTATCTAATCCTGTCTTGTGTGATACTGTCTGCTGAGCTGTGTATCTAATCCTTTCCTGTGTGATACTGTCTGCTGAGCTGTGTATCTAATCCTATCCCGTGTGATACTGTCTGCTGAGCTGTGTATCTAATCCTATCCCGTGTGATACTGTCTGCTGAGCTGTGTATCTAATCCTCTCCTGTGTGATACTGTCTGCTGAGCTGTGTATCTAATCCTGTCTTGTGTGATACTGTCTGCTGAGCTGTGTATCTAATCCTTTCCTGTGTGATACTGTCTGCTGAGCTGTGTATCTAATCCTATCCTGTGTGATACTGTCTGCTGAGCTGTGTATCTAATCCTTTCCTGTGTGATACTGTCTGCTGAGCTGTGTATCTAATCCTATCCTGTGTGATACTGTCTGCTGAGCTGTGTATCTAATCCTTTCCTGTGTGATACTGTCTGCTGAGCTGTGTATCTAAGTCATCACCTGTGATACATTGGTTACATATGCCCATAGTCGGTGAATGGAGCAAATATAACATTTCCAGATTATTGAATGATTGGTTGCTTGTTGCTACACCCTGGCTGTGATACCTGTTTCGGATGCCCCCTGGTTCGACTACATGTGATGCGACCTCCCAAGCTCCGATGGATGCTCATAAAATCTTCTTGTAAAGTGGGCGCAGATGTGGGGTCCCGCACCGTCCAGCATTGCACAATGTCCCCCGCTGCTCGGGCTGATGTGGGGTCCAGCATTGCATAATGTCCCCCGCTGCTCGGGCTGATGTGGGGTCCAGCATTGCATAATGTCCCCCGCTGCTCGGGCTGATGTGGGGTCCAGCATTGCATAATGTCCCCCGCTGCTCGGGCTGATGTGGGGTCCAGCATTGCATAATGTCCCCCGCTGCTCGGGCTGATGTGGGGTCCAGCATTGCACAATGTCCCCCGCTGCTCGGGCTGATGTGGGGTCCAGCATTGCACAATGTCCCCCCGCTGCTCCAGCTGATGTGGGGTCCAGCATTGCACAATGTCCCCCCGCTGCTCCAGCTGATGTGGGGTCCCGCACTGTCCAGCATTGCATAATGTCCTCCGCTGCTCCAGCTGATGTGGGGTCCCGCACTGTCCAGCATTGCATAATGTCCTCCGCTGCTCCAGCTGATGTGGGGTCCCGCACTGTCCAGCATTGCACAATGTCCCCCCGCTGCTCCAGCTGATGTGGGGTCCCGCACTGTCCAGCATTGCATAATGTCCTCCGCTGCTCCAGCTGATGTGGGGTCCCGCACTGTCCAGCATTGCACAATGTCCCCCGCTGCTCCAGCTGATGTGGGGTCCTGCACCGTCCAGCATTGCACAATGTCCCCCGCTGCTCCAGCTGATGTGGGGTCCAGCATTGCACAATGTCCCCCGCTGCTCCAGCTGATGTGGGGTCCTGCACCGTCCAGCATTGCACAATGTCCCCCGCTGCTCCAGCTGATGTGGGGTCCAGCATTGCACAATGTCCCCCGCTGCTCCAGCTGATGTGGGGTCCCGCACCGTCCAGCATTGCACAATGTCCCCCACTGCTCCAGCTGATGTGGGGTCCTGCACCGTCCAGCATTGCACAATGTCCCCCGCTGCTCCAGCTGATGTGGGGTCCCGCACTGTCCAGCATTGCACAATGTCCCCCGCTGCTCCAGCTGATGTGGGGTCCTGCACAGTCCAGCATTGCACAATGTCCTCTGCTGCTCCAGCTGATGTGGGGTCCCGCACCGTCCAGCATTGCACAATGTCCCCCGCTGCTCCAGCTGATGTGGGGTCCTGCACAGTCCAGCATTGCACAATGTCCTCTGCTGCTCCAGCTGATGTGGGGTCCTGCACTGTCCAGCATTGCACAATGTCCCCCGCTGCTCCAGCTGATGTGGAGTCCAGCATTGCACAATGTCCCCCGCTGCTCGGGCTGATGTGGGGTCCAGCATTGCACAATGTCCCCCGCTGCTCCAGCTGATGTGGGGTCCTGCACCGTCCAGCATTGCACAATGTCCCCCGCTGCTCCAGCTGATGTGGGGTCCCGCACTGTCCAGCATTGCACAATGTCCCCCGCTGCTCCAGCTGATGTGGGGTCCCGCACTGTCCAGCATTGCACAATGTCCCCCGCTGCTCCAGCTGATGTGGGGTCCCGCACCGTCCAGCATTGCACAATGTCCCCCGCTGCTCCAGCTGATGTGGGGTCCCGCACCGTCCAGCATTGCACAATGTCCCCCGCTGCTCCAGCTGATGTGGGGTCCCGCACTGTCCAGCATTGCACAATGTCCCCCGCTGCTCCAGCTGATGTGGGGTCCCGCACTGTCCAGCATTGCACAATGTCCCCCGCTGCTCCAGCTGATGTGGGGTCCCGCACCGTCCAGCATTGCACAATGTCCCCCGCTGCTCCAGCTGATGTGGGGTCCCGCACCGTCCAGCATTGCACAATGTCCCCCGCTGCTCCAGCTGATGTGGGGTCCCGCACTGTCCAGCATTGCACAATGTCCCCCGCTGCTCCAGCTGATGTGGGGTCCCGCACTGTCCAGCATTGCACAATGTCCTCCGCTGCTCCAGCTGATGTGGGGTCCCGCACTGTCCAGCATTGCACAATGTCCCCCGCTGCTCAGCTGATGTGGGGTCCTGCACTGTCCAGCATTGCATAATGCCCCCGCTGCTCGGGCAGATGTGGGGTCCGGTATGAAGCGGTGTCCGGCCGGCGGATTCTCTGGGTGGTTGGCAGGGGGGCATCACTGGAGGATAAATAGGGGGGTGTAGAAAGCCCCCCCCCCAGGCCAATGAGGTGACAATGATTATAACCCCCATCATCTGCATATTCCAGTACCTATCTAGGGGAGGGGGTAACAAACATTAAGAAACCGGATGAAAAGCTTCGTGGAGCCTCATCACAGCTGTGCAGAATCTGTGAGATCTCCATAGCAGAGCTCCTCCTGTGCTGCGCCTCCCCTGGATTGTCCTTCCTCAGGCAGTCACTGCCCCGCACTGCAGCGCCTTCATTCCTGTCCATTATTTCACCTTTAGGCCCTGTGTGCACTCACCGGTTTTTGCCGCGGATTTGCTGCATGTTTCGCTGCAGAAAATGTTCATAACATCTCTGCAGTGAATCACCAGCAAAACCTATGGGAAAAATAAATCCTGTGCGCACTGGGCGGAATTTGACAGCTGCATGTTTTGCTGTGGGAATCCCGCAGCAAAAACAAGTGCATGTCACTTCTTTTCCGCACATCGCTGCGGGATTTCACTCCATTGACTGCAATGTAATCATGAAATCCCGCAGGGAATAACGCAGGCAGCAAATTCTGTGCGGTTCACTGCGTTTTCCTGCGTTATTCCCTGCGGTATTTCGCGGTTTACCTCTGGTAATGTACATCGCTGCCTGCAGTTTGCAGGGAAGTGATGTCATTATGACAGGAAGAGGAAGCGGAGCAGAGTAAACACAAACACATCACAGACACAGACATCACAGACACAGACATCACAGACACAGACATCACAGACACAGACATCACAGACACAGACATCACAGACACAGACATCACAGACACAGACATCACAGACACAGACATCACAGACACAGACATCACAGACACAGACATCACAGACACAGACATCACAGACACAGACATCACAGACACAGACATCACAGACACAGACATCACAGACATAGATCACATCACAGACACATAGAACACAGAACACACAGACACATAGAAAGAAAACGGAAATATAGAAAAAAAAACACGTGGGCTCCGCTGTATATTTACCGTCCAGCCGAGGTAAGCACACAGCGGCGGCCCGGTATTCTCAGGCTGGGGAGGGCGAGGGGCAGGGTTAATGTCCCCCGCCCCCCTCCCGCAGCCGAAAATATCAGCCGCAGCTGCCCTGGGACTGTCGCATGCATTATGCGGCAGCAGCGGCGTGTCCCCGGCTCTTCTTGTTGCCGTGATGCAGTGGCGATCCAGGTAATAAGGAGTTAATGGCGGCGGATCGCCGCCACTAAGTCCAGGCTTGATCATGGCAGCGTCTATGTGACAGCTGACATGATCAACCCGTAAGTAAAGTGAATAAAACACACACCGAAAAATCCTTTATTTTAAGTAAAACACAAAAAAGCCTCTGGTTCACCCGTTTATTAACCCCCCCCACCCCCCGAAACACAGAGCTCTGGCATAATCCACGTCCTGCGATGCTTGCATCCAGCCGCGACTGACACTGCTGAATGCAGCCTCGCAGCGAGACAGCAAAGGTAACCACAGGGCATTTCCCACGGCCGGTAATGTGAACTCACTGCCGACCGTGAGAAATGCAGCGATCTGTCCCGCTATCTGTCCCGCTATCTGTCCCGCTATCTGTCCCGCTATCTGTCCCGCTATCTGTCCCGCTATCTGTCCCGCTATCTGTCCCGCTTTTTTTTCAATGTGCTTTATTGCATTGAATGCAATAAAGCACATGTACCAACCTGCACGCAGCAAAAGCGCAAACAATACCACAGTAAAACCGCATGCGGTTTACGGGTGCGGTTTGCCGCGTTTTTTTACCGTGGGTGCGGTAATCTTTCAATGCCTGCGGAATTTTCTTGAGAAAATTCCATTTTCCAGTGCGCACAAAGCCTTTTAGTAACTTCTTGCTTGTGTAGTTCCAAGAAAGATAATCCAGCGCGGTCCTCGCAGTATATTAATAAAATTGTATTTTTTATTTGAAAAATATTAAAAATTCGTGGCCTGCAGCGTGAGAACACAGGTGCAGCTCACAACAACGCGCTTCGAGGGGTCGTTTTAATCCTGAGCTGAGGTGCAACTGACTCCTAATAAGGAGGAGGACACATAAATACATTGCCCCGCCTGGGTCAACGGGTAGAGAAGGGGTTAAAGAGAAATTTAAAAACCAATGAATAAAAAAATCATAAATTATTATATAAAAGTCCACGGAAATATTAATAAGTTAAATAGTAACAACAAATAAATACGGTCACTGCACAACTCAATAAATATGTAAAAAAAAAAGAAATTATATTGTATATAGAGTATTATATAAATATCTGCATACACATATATATATATATATATATATATATATATATATATAATCTCTTCACAATGCACATAGAGCTGGCATGACAAGCTATATTATGACAGTGCTATATTATGGGGGACTGACGGACACAAAGAAATGACATCACATGATGAATTTATCCACGGCTTTAATCACTTCTCTAGCGTCCTTTAGGAAGTCAGGGATATTATAAACCAAGGATTGCAAAAAATGGTCATCAAACCTCCCAAGATTCTCCCCAAAGGATCCAGTGCCGGAGACAATGGGTCTGAGGGGGGTGGAAAGATGTTCTTCTGAACCTTAGCGAGGGAATGATACAGTGGCACGACCGATACAATCGATAGCTCCGGTACAGATACCTTCTGCCAATAATTTCAATGATAAGCTGTTATGAAACTTAGTAGGATCATGCGTCGACTCAATATGTCTCCATATCCTCCAGATCTAAAGGTTAATGTTTTATATACAATCCCTAATTCAAACCCCGATTACCCCCCCCTTCTTGTCAGCTTGTCTTCTTATAAGATCTTTATTAGTTTTCAGATTGGAGAGGGCCAAGCGTTCTCCTTGCGTTATATGATCCCTACACGGGGTTCTGCTGATTCCTTCAGATCAATGAGTTCTTAGACCATCAGTTCCCGGAACAAGGAGAGAGGGCGTGATTGGTGAGGATAGTGTGCGGAGTTGAAGGTGTTAAACCGCAGAGTATTCCCTAATGATGGTTTGTTTTTTTCGGTAGAAGAGTCATTTTCCAATAATCTCAAGTCCAACAGGGCTTTTTGTTCCCGAAATGAAGGGTAACTGGGGCGTAAATCGGAGGATTCAAGATTGAAGTCTTTTTCAGATTTCGTCTCGAATAGATTATTATTATTATTTATTATTATAGCACCATTTATTCCATGGCACTTTACAAGTGAGAGAGGGTATACGTACAACAATCATTACCAGTACATAACAGACTGGTACAGGAGGAGAGAGGACCCTGCCCGCGAGGGCTCACAGTCTACAGGAGGAGAGAGGACCCTGCCCGCGAGGGCTCACAGTGTACAGGAGGAGAGAGGACCCTGCCCGCGAGGGCTCACAGTCTACAGGAGGAGAGAGGACCCTGCCCGCGAGGGCTCACAGTCTACAGGAGGAGAGAGGACCCTGTCCACGAGGGCTCACAGTCTACAGGAGGAGAGAGGACCCTGCCCGCGAGGGCTCACAGTTTACAGGAGGAGAGAGGACCCTGCCCGCGAGGGCTCACAGTCTACAGGAAGAGAGAGGACCCTGCCCGCGAGGGCTCCCAGTCTACAGGAGTAGAGAGGACCCTGCCCGCGAGGGCTCACAGTCTACAGGAGGAGAGAGGACCCTGCCCGCGAGGGCTCACAGTCTACAGGAGGAGAGAGGACCCTGCCCGCGAGGGCTCACAGTCTACAGGAGGAGAGAGGACCCTGCCCGTGAGGGCTCACAGTCTACAGGAGGAGAGAGGACCCTGCCCGCGAAGACTCACAGTCTACAGGAGGAGAGAGGACCCTGCCCACGAGGGCTCACAGTCTATAGGGAATGGGTGATGGTACAATAGGTGAGGACAGAGCTGGTTGCGCGTTGGTGTACTGGACTGAGGGTTATTGTAGGTTGTAGGCTTGTTGGAAGAGATGGGTCTTGAGGTTCCTCTTGAAGCTTTCAATGGTATGGGAGAGTCTGATATGCTGGGGTAGAGCGTTCCAGAGTATGGGGGAGGCACGGGAGAAATCTTGTATGCAATTGTGGGAAAAGGAGATGAGAGGAGCAGAGAAGGATACGGTTTCTTTGAAAAAGTGATGTTTGGTGCTAATTTGTTTACATCCAATATGGTATGAAAAATGTCAAATTCCAACACCGGTGCCTAACCTAAGTGTTTAGCCAACAAGGAGCTTTGATTCTCTGATAAAATGTAGCTGGAGCGATCCCAGACAGGTAAATTCACTGTCTCTGGGTCCGCTTCCGGGCAGGGTGGCGCATGCTTCTTGTGTTTCCTCCCGGCCCGTCTTCTGCGTTTTTTGATTGCAGATTATTTGTATTTTTATATGTTTTAGAACGTGTTACAATATATGGTGTATCATAAGAAGATAGTGAGGTATCGGGATGACCCTCAGAAGTAACATATGAGGAGCGGTCTCGTGTGGAATCCGTCTCGTGTTGGAATTACTATCCGATCTATTTAATATAGATGGAGGTTTATTACTCCATGTGTAGACCTCATTCTTAGCATAGTCCGTACAGTCCTTTAAACATTTTCTTTAAATCCGTTACCTTCGTCTCCAGTTTAGCACGTTTGGTATGAATTATGTAGGGCAGATTTATATCCCTGCTGATGTTCACTCAGCGATTCTTGTGTGGATTTAATATTGGTTTTAATTTGGGATAGTTTTATTTCTTCCTGCTTCACAATCAATTGCATCAATATAAGGGAACAGTCGCTAAGTACACTGCTCGAAAGAATCAAAGGGAACTCTTAGGGCGGCTTTGCACACTACGACATCGCAGATGCGATGTCGGTGGGGTCAAATCGAAAGTGACGCACATCCGGCGTCGCAGGCAATATCGTAGTGTGTAAATCCTAGATGATACGATGAACGAGCGCAAAAGCATCGTTATCATATCATCGTTGCAGCCTCCGACATTTCCATAATGCCGGTGCCGCGACAGGTACGATGTTGTTCCTCGCTCTTGCGGCAGCACACATCGCTGTGTATGAAGCCGCAGGAACGACAAACATCTCCTTACCTGCCGCCGACCACAATGCGGAAGGAAGGAGGTGGGCGGGATGTTTACATCCTGCTCATCTCCGCCCCTCCGCCGCTATTGGCCGCCTGCCGTGTGACGTCGCTATGACGCCGCACGACCCGCCCCCTTAGGAAGGAGGCGGGTCACCGGCCAGAGCGACGGTCGCAGGGCAGGTGAGTGCATGTGAAGCTGGCGTAGCGATAATGTTCGCTACGCCAGCTATCACACGATATCGTACCTGCGACGGCGGCGGGGACTATCGCGCGCGACATCGCAGCATTGGCTTGCGATGTCGCAACATGCAAAGCCCGCCTTAGGCTACTTTCACACATCCGGTTTGAGTAGTGCAGCTCAATCCGGCTGTGAAAGCTATGCAACGGTTGCGGCGAAAACAACGCATCCTTTGCATAAGTTTTTACATGCGGCCCGTCCGTTTTTTTTCCGGTTGCGGCACGCTACTGAGCATGCGCAGTGGAAGAAACCGCATGCGGCGGCCGGATGCGGTTTTTTCCGCATCGCGCCGCATCCGACGTCCATAGGCATGCATTGAAAAATGCGCCACAGTGGCCGGATGCGGCGCGATGCGTTTTTTTTTGCCGGAGCAAAAAACGTTGCAGGCAATGTTCCATCCGGCCGTGGCATCGGCTAAATCTGCCGCATGCGGCAAAAACCGGACCGAATGCAAGCCCATGCGGCACAATACGGCACTAATGTAAGTCTATGCAAAAAAACACGCAACCTGTGGCAAAAAAAAACGATTGCGGTTTTCTGCAGAGCGCCGTATTGTGCCGCAGAGCAAAAACCGGATGTGTGAAAGCAGCCTTAACCAACCGAATATAACTCCAAGTTATCAGACTTCTGTGAAATGACACTGTCCTCTTAGGCTAATTTCACACATCAGTTTTTGGCATCAGGCACAATGCGGCGTGTGCCTGATGCAACGGATCCGGCGCAGAATATGCAAAAACTGATGTGCCTGATCCTTTTTTTTTTTTTGACGGTTCCAATGTACCTGATCCGTCAAAAAAACGGATCAGGCGCATCCCTTTTTGCTTCCTTTTTGTCCGTTTTTTTTGCTGGATCCGTTTTTTTCAATACATTGGAGCATGCTCAGTTTACAAAAACGGATCCGGCGGCCGCATCCGTTTTTTACTGCATTACGCCGGATCCAGCGTCCATAGGCTTCCATTGTAAAACACGCCGCATGCGCCGGATCTGGCGCGATGCATTTTTTTCTTCAGCGCTCTATTGGGAGACCCAGACGATTGGGGTATAGCTACTGCCTCCGGAGGCCACACAAAGCATTACACTAAAAAGTGCAAGGCCCCTCCCCTTCTGGCTATACCCCCCCGTGGTATCACGGGTTCTCCAGTTTTCAAGCTTTGTGCGAAGGAGGTCAGACATCCATGCATAGCTCCACAGATTTTAGTCAGCAGTAGCTGCTGACTATTTCGGATGGAAGAAAAGAGGGCCCATATAGGGCCCCCAGCATGCTCCCTTCTCACCCGTTGATGGTGTTGTAAGGTTGAGGTACCTATTGCTGGTACGGAGGCTGGAGCCCACATGCTGCTTTCCTTCCACATCCCCCTGGGGGGCTCTGAGGAAGTGGGATCCTGCCGGCCTCTAAGCTCTGACGCCGGGCTCCATCCACAGACCCATTTGAACCTGCTGGATACGGAGCTGGAGTACCGTTCAGGGACATGGCCCTGCACCATTACAGGTACTCTGTGTCCCCGTACACACAGGCACAGCACACTCCAGACTTGCTGGGTGTGCTAGTGCGCCGGGGACAGTAAAGGGTTACAGTCACTGCAGCTTTGCTGAGTGACTTTGTGTATTGGGAACTACCGCGCCGGACGCTCCGGGAGCGGCGGCGCGGCTGGGACTTGTAGTTCGCCGGGGACTGGGCGCCGACCGCGCTTTTACGGCGGCGGCGCTTATAAATCCAGTCCCCGGCTTCTGCGGCCTAGTGCCGCTTCGTTCCCGCCCCCTCCCTGTCACTCAGGGAAGGGGACAGGCGCTGAGCAATCAGCAGCGCCGAGGGCTGGAGCCTTATTTACATGCTCCAGCCCTCTCACTGCACACTGTCGGACGCCGGATTCCCGCTCTGACTTGGGGCACGCCCACGGCCCGCCCCTCCTCACACGAGCTGGGGAAGACGCCGGCAGCCATTACTGCAGTCCGAGCTCGGACTTTCGGCAACCAGGCAGGACGGTGGCGACCATACACCCGCTTATAGGCGGGCGGTAAGCGGCACACATAGTGCTGACCCCAATATATACTGCAGTGTGTACATGTGTATTTTAACTGCATAGGTCGCTATATGCCCGCTTGGAGAGCGACACATCAGCAGCAGGAAAGCAGGTGTGCTAAGGCACAGGCTTTCTAGGCTGCTTGTATTGCACGTACTGAAGTGTTCATTTGTGTTTATGCTTGTATGCTATACACTGCACTGTACAGTCGCTAGTCTTAGCTATATTCTCCTGGAATGGCTAGACTACAGCAGCAGAAAACCAAGGGTGCTGGGGCACAGGTTTTTTTCTATGCTGCTTGTATTGCATGGGCTGCAGTGTGCATTTGTACTTGTGCTTGTATGCTATACATTGCACTGTATGGTCACTCTTCTGGGCTATATTCCCCTAGATGACTAGTCTACAGCAGCAGAAGAGCAGAGGTGCCAGGGCACAGGCTTCTATGCTGCTTGTATTGCTTGTGCTGCAGTGTTCATTTGTACTTTATGCTTGTATGCTATACATTGCACTGTACGGTCACCAATCTTGGCTATATACTTCTAGATGGCTAGTCGGCAGCGGCAAAAAAGCAACACAGATTTTCAGTGCTGTTTTTACTACATGGGATGCTGTTCATGACACCGTCCCATTGTGTGCATGCTCCCCTGTAGCACTTCGTCTGCCGGGGTCTCTAGCACTTCGTCTGCCGGGGTCTCTACTAGTCGTGGCCAAAGAAACCACCTGTCATCCCTGTCCAAGGACAGGGACGGAGTTGCAGTTTCGACAGATATATTGTCATAAGATAGAGACTTGCAGTCCAGACAGGCCATGGGCAATCTTCCTGACCAACCTCATTTGGAACGGGGGGGTCCCAGGAGGACTCTCTGTATGATAAGGCGGCTCTCCAGGACTTTGATCCTGACATCGCTATCAATCCGGATACACCGGATGGTAACGCCATACGGAATGATCCTATAGCGTCCATCAATGGAAGGTTGGATCTTTCTCCCTCAGCTCCCCCAGTGGAGGAGTCAGCTTCACAGCAGGAGAAGTCCCTTTTCAGTATCTCAAACGGATATTGAGTATTTTTCTGGCCACGCTGACTTCAGAGAAGCAGTCCAGAAACACCACGCTTACCAGATAAGCGTCTTCTCCAAACGTTTTTAAGATACACGTTATCCCTTTTCCCCTGACGTGGTCAAGCGCTGGACCCAGGGTCCAAAGGTGGATTCTCCAATCTCCAGGCTTGCGTCTATAGTTGCACTGGAGATGGGGCTTCACTTAAAGATGCCATTCACAGACAGATGGACTCTGGTTGAAATCTGTCTAGGAGGCTATCGGCGTGTCGGTTGCTCCGGCATTCACAGCCGTATAGGCAACCTAACCTTTTCAGCTGTTCTTGCGCAGCTGGCCTTGAGCACATGTACATCTGTACCGCAGAGGCGTCCGTAACTCCGCAATGTCTGCACTGCGACTTACCCTATTAATGCGGTCCTAAAAGTACAGTCGAGGTTTCGGTCCTTCCCAAGCTCGGGCAGGTCCCAATTGTCCTCGTGCAAAAGGGCTACAAAACCTCAGACGGGCTCAGATTCCGGCCGGGCTCAATCACGCCCAAGGAAGGCAGCCGGAGGAACCGCTACCAAGGCGGTCTCCTCATGACTCTCAGCTCTTTCTCTCTCTCCGCATCCGCGGTTGATGGCAGACTCCCCCGCCTTTGGCGACATTTAGCTGCCACAGGTCACAGACCGGTGGGTGACGGACATTGTGCTCACGTGCACAGGACAGTGTTCTGTTCTCGTCCTCCGACTCCATTCTTCAGAACGGCCCCACCTCCCCACCGAGCAGATGCCCTGCTGCAGGCGGTGGACGCTCTAAGAGCAGAAGGAGTGGTGATCCCTGTCCCCCCTCAGGAACGAGGGCGAGGGTTTGTACTCCAATCTCTTTGTGGCTCCAAAAAAGGACGGCTCCTTCCGTCCTGTTCTGGACCTAAAACTGCTCAATAAGCATGCGAACGCCAGGCGGTTCCGGATGGAATCCCTCCGATCCGTCATTACCTCAATGTCTCGAGGAGACTTCCTTGCCTCAACAGACATCAAAGATGTCTATCTCCACGTGCCAATTGCTACGGAGCACCAACGTTTTCTACGTTTTGTGATGGGAGACGACCATCTTCAGTTCGTAGCTCTGCCATTCGGTCTGGCGACAGCCCCACGGGTGTTCACCAAGGTCATGGCAGCAGTGGTAGCAGTCTTGCACTCTCAGGGACACCCGGTGATCCCTTACTTGGACGATCTACTCGTCAAAGCACCCTCCCTCGAGGCATGACAACGCAGCCGGAATGTTACGCTGGAGACTCTCCAGACTTTCGGGTGGATCATCAATTTGGCAAGGTCAAATCGGTCACCGACTCAATCACTAACGTATCTCGGCATGGAGTTCACACTCTATCAGCGATAGTGAAGCTTCCGCTGAACAAGCAGCGTTCACTGCAAACAGAGGTGCAGTCTCTCCTTCAAGGCCAGTCGCACCCCTTAAGGCGCCTCATGCACTTCCTAGGGAAGATGGTGGCAGCCATGGAGGCAGTTCCCTTTGCGCAGTTTCATCTGCGCCAACTGCAAGGGGACATTCTCCGCCAATGGGACGGGCAGTCAATCTCCCTGGACAGGAAAGTCTCCCTTTCCCAGACGGCCAAGGACTCTCTGCAATGGTGGCTTATTCCCACCTCATTGTCACAGTGAAGATCCTTCCTACCCCCATCCTGGGCAGTGGTCACGACAGATACGAGTCTGTCAGGGTGGGGAGCAGTTTGTCTCCGCCGCAGGGCTCAGGGGACGTGGACTCAGCAGGAGTCCACCCTTCAGATCAATGTTCTGGAAATCGGGGCAGGGTATCTTACCCTACTAGCTTTCCAGCAGTGGCTAGAAAGAGAGCAGATCCGAATCCAGTCGGACAACTCCACAGCGGTGGCATACATCAACCACCAAGGAGGGACGCGCAGTCGGCAAGCCTTCCAGGAAGTCCGGCGAATCCTCATGTGGGTGGAGGACACAGCATCCACCATATCCGCAGTTCACATCCCGGGCGTAGAAAACTGGGAAGCAGACTTCCTCAGTCGCCAGGGTATGGACGCAGGGGAATGGTCCCTTCACCCGGACGTGTTTCAGGAAATCTGTCGCCGCTGGGGGGTGCCGGACGTCGACCTAATGGCGTCTCGGCACAACAACAAGGTCCCGGCATTTATGGCACGATCGCGCGATCACAGAGCTCTGGCGGCAGACGCCTTAGTGCAAGATTGGTCGCAGTTCCGGCTCACATATGTGTTTCCACCTCTGGCACTCTTGCCCAGAGTACTGCGCAAAAAATCAGATCCGATTGCAGCCGCGTCATACTCGTCGCCCCAGACTGGCCGAGGAGATCGTGGTACCCGGATCTGTGGCATCTCACGGTCGGCCGACCGTGGTCACTACCAGGCTGGCCAGACTTACTGTCCCAAGGGCCGTTTTTCCATCGGAATTCTGCGGCCCTGAACCTGACTGTGTGGCCATTGAGTCCTGGATCCTAGCGTCTTCAGGATTATCCCAAGGGGT
Organism: Anomaloglossus baeobatrachus; assembly: GCF_048569485.1. Taxonomy (NCBI): domain Eukaryota; kingdom Metazoa; phylum Chordata; class Amphibia; order Anura; family Aromobatidae; genus Anomaloglossus; species Anomaloglossus baeobatrachus. Next base: position 14,439,447 of record NC_134353.1, read on the forward strand.
CGTTGCCACCATGAAACAGGCTAGGAAGTCCACCTCTGCTAAGATCTACCACAGAACGTGGAAGATTTTCTTAACCTGGTGCTCGGCTCAGGGAGTGTCTCTCTGGCCATTTGCATTGCCTACTTTTCTTTCCTTCCTGCAATCGGGGTTAGAAAAGGGCTTGTCGCTCGGCTTCCTTAAGGGGGAAGTCTCGGCACTATCCGTGTTTTTTCAGAAGCGTCTAGCACGTCTTTCTAAGGTGCGCACGTTCCTACAGGGGGTCTGTCATATCGTACCCCCGTACAAGCGGCCGTTAGATCCATGGGATCTCAACAGGGTATTAGTTGCTCTCCAGAAGCCGCCTTTCGAGCCTCTGAAGGAAGTTTCCTTTCTCGCCTGTCACAGAAGGTGGCGTTTCTCGTTGCGATCACATCGCTTCGGCGAGTGTCTGAGCTGGCAGCTCTGTCATCCAAGGCTCCCTTCCTGGTGTTCCACCAGGACAAGGTAGTGCTGCGCCCCATTCCGGAGTTTCTCCCTAAGGTCGTATCCTCATTTCATCTTAATCAGGATATATCCTTGCCTTCCTTTTGTCCTCATCCGGCTCACCGGTATGAAAAGGACTTACGTTTGTTAGATCTGGTGAGAGCACTCAGACTCTACATTTCCCGCACGGCGCCCATGCGCCGTTCCGATGCACTTTTTGTCCTTGTCGCTGGTCCGCGCAAGGGGTTGCAGGCTTCTAAAGCCACCCTGGCTCGATGGATCAAAGAACCAATTCTAGAGGCCTACCGTTCTGCGGGGCTTCCGGTTCCTTCAGGGCTAAAAGCCCACTCAACCAGAGCCGTGGGTGCGTCCTGGGCATTACGACACCAGGCTTCGGCTCAACAAGTGTACCAGGCAGCTACCTGGTCCAGTCTGCACACTTTCACCAAGCATTATCAGGTGCATACCTATGCTTCGGCGGATGCCAGCTTAGGTAGAAGAGTCCTGCAGGCGGCAGTGACATCCCCGTAGGGGAGGGCTGTTTTGCAGCTCTAACATGAGGTATTTCTTTACCCACCCAGGGACAGCTTTTGGACGTCCCAATCGTCTGGGTCTCCCAATAGAGCGCTGAAGAAGAAGGGAATTTTGTTACTTACCGTAAATTCCTTTTCTTCTAGCTCTTATTGGGAGACCCAGCACCCGCCCTGTTGTCCTTCGGGATGTTTTTGTTGTTTGCGGGTACACATGTTGTTCATGTTGAACGGTTTTTCAGTTCTCCGATGTTACTCGGAGTTAATTTGTTTAAACCAGTTATTGGCTTTCCTCCTTCTTGCTTTGGCACTAAAACTGGAGAACCCGTGATACCACGGGGGGGTATAGCCAGAAGGGGAGGGGCCTTGCACTTTTTAGTGTAGTGCTTTGTGTGGCCTCCGGAGGCAGTAGCTATACCCCAATCGTCTGGGTCTCCCAATAAGAGCTAGAAGAAAAGGAATTTACGGTAAGTAACAAAATTCCCTTCTTTTGCCGGACAAAAAAACGTTACAAGATATGTTCCCTCCGGCCACCGCTTTAGGCAATTATGACCGATCCGGCAAAAGCTGGATGCAACGCAAGGCCATCAGGCACAATCCGGCGCTAATACAAATCAATGGGGATAAAACGGATCCGGTGGCGGATCAGTTTTTTTTTTCCGGATTGTGCCTGATGGAAAAAAAACTGATGTGTGAAATTAGCCTTAGGAGGCGACACTGACTGACAATGTCACCTGCTGTTGTGTAAATGGAATAGACATCAGAGAAATTATTGGCAATTATCAGGACCCCCTCAATAAAGCAGTGTTTCTGCAGGTGGGGAGCACAGACCACATCTCAGTGGCTTTCTGGCTGGTGTTTGGTCACTTTTGGATGTTGGTTGTGCGCTCACACTCGTGGTAGCATGAGACGGACTCTACAATCCACACAAGTGGCACGGGTAGTGCCTGTCATCCAGGATGGCACAGCAATGCGAGCTGTGGCAAGGTTTGCCACAACAGCCACAACCTGGTAAGGCGGCATACAGATGGAGATACCCCACTCCACCAATACTTACTGACCTCATGTGACGACCATTCAGATGGAGACACTCTGCTCGGCTGTACAAAACATAGATTAACCCTTCACAGCCATAATATTTTGGAACTAAAGCCTGGTTTACACCTTACAATATCACATACTATATCGTATGTGATCGCACCCGCCCCCATCGTATGTGTGGCACGTGCAATTTATTGACCGTGTTGCACAGACGATTCACCCCCGTCACACGTACTTACCCGTCCATACGACCTCGATGTGGGCGGCGAACGTCCACTTCCTGGAGTGGGAGGGACATTTGGCGTCACATCAACATCACGCGGCAGCCGGACAATAGAAGCGGAGGGGCGGAGCTGAGCGGGATGTAAACATCCCACCCACCTCCTTCCTTCCGCATTGCCGGCGGGAGCCGCGGGACACAGGTAAGCTGCAGTTCATTGTTCCAGGGGTGTCATACATTGCGATGTGTGCTACCCCAGGTACGATGAACAACCCGACGTGCAATTTTAGGAAATGAACGACTTGCGTGCGATGAACCGTTTTACGTTCAATCGCACATAGCTGTCACACGCTACAATGTACCTTACAATGCCGGATGTGCGTCACTTACGACGTGACCCCGCCGACACATCGTTAATTTGTTGTAGCGTGTAAAGCCCGCTTAACAGATGGTGATAACCTGCTTGCCTTAATAGAACCAATATTAACCCTTTCTAACCAGAACATCCTGCAAAATACAGAACCACCGCGGTACCAAAAACGGCCCTTGCAGATATTTTCCGGCGGGAATCACCACTCCAAAATTGAGAACATTGCCGATTGTTATAGAAGTATCAGCAGACTCCATTATCAGCATTTCTATATATTACTTGGTGGGGCTCCATTCCTCTTGGCTTCTCTGTCTATACTGAAGAAGACTCTTTTTGTGAAGCGACTGTGTTTGAGAAAAGCCACAAGTGGCCGAAACGTCACACCACAAATATACTTTTTTCTGTCGCCATACGAAATAAAACTCACTTAATTTTGCAAAACAAAACTTTTTGTCTTACGCATTTTTCTAAAAATAAAAAGTGTGCAGTGCTTTTCAAACTACCAGGAGACAGGCCAGTACCCCAGGAGACGTGGAGGGGGCCGTAGGAGGGCAACAGTCCAGCAGCATGACCGGTTTAGTAATAGTGTGGGGTGGCATTTCTTTAGAAGCCTGCACAGCCCTCCATGTGCTCGCCAGAGGTAGCCTGACTACCATTAGGTACCAAGATGAGATCCTCAGACCTCTTGTGAGACCATATGCTGGTGCGGTGGCCCTGGGTTCCTCCTAATGCAGGACAATGCCAGACCTCATGTGACTATAGCGTGTCAGCAGTTCCTGGAAGATGAAGGCATTGAAGCTATGGACTGGCCTGCCTGTTCCCCAGACCTGAATCCGATTGAGCACATCTGGGATATCATGTCTCGCTCCATCCACCAACGTCACATTGCACCACAGACTGTCCAGGAGTTGGCGGATGCTTTAGTCCACGTCTGGGGCGAGATCCCTCAGGAGAAGAGCCGCAACCTCATCAGAAGCATGCCCAGGTATTTTAGGTAGATCATACAGGCACGTGGAGGCCACACACAATACTGAGCCTCATCAGGAGCATGCCTAGGCGTTGTAGGGAGGTCATACAGGCACGTGGAAACCACACACAATACTGAGCCTTATTAGGAGCATTCCCAGGCGTTGTAGGGAGGTCATATACAATACTGGGCCTTATCAGGAGCATGCCCAGGTGTTGTAGGGAGGTCATACAGGCACGTGGAGGCCACACACAATACTGAGCCTCATCAGGAGCATGCCCATGTGTTGTAGAGAGGTCATACAGGCACGTGGAGGCTACACACAATACTGAGCCTCATCAGGAGCATGCCCATGTGTTGTAGGGAGGTCATACAGGCACATGGAGGCCACACACAATACTGAGCCTCATCAGGAGCATGCCTAGGCGTTGTAGGGAGGTCATACAGGCACGTGGAAACCATACACAATACTGAGCCTTATTAGGAGCATGCCCAGGCATTGTAGGGAGGTCATATACAATACTGAGCCTCATCAGGAGCATGCCCATGTGTTGTAGGGAGGTCATACAGGCACGTGGAGGCCACACACAATACTGAGCCTCATCAGGAGCATGCCCATGTGTTGTAGGGAGGTCATACAGGCACGTGGAGGCCACACAAAATACTGGGCCTCATCAGGAGCATGCCCATGTGTTGTAGGGAGGTCATACAGGCACGTGGAGGCCACACACAATACTGGGCCTCATCAGGAGCATGCCCATGTGTTGTAGGGAGGTCATACAGGCACGTGGAGGCCACACACAATACTGGGCCTCATCAGGAGCATGCCCATCTGTTGTAGGGAGGTCATACAGGCACGTGGAGGCCACACAATACTGAGCCTCATCAGGAGCATGCCCATGTGTTGTAGGGAGGTCATACAGGCACATGGAGGCCATACACAATACTGAGCCTCATCAGGAGCATGCCTAGGCGTTGTAGGGAGGTCATACAGGCACGTGGAAACCATACACAATACTGAGCCTTATTAGGAGCATGCCCAGGCATTGTAGGGAGGTCATATACAATACTGAGCCTCATCAGGAGCATGCCCATGTGTTGTAGGGAGGTCATACAGGCACGTGGAGGCCACACAAAATACTGGGCCTCATCAGGAGCATGCCCATGTGTTGTAGGGAGGTCATACAGGCACGTGGAGGCCACACACAATACTGGGCCTCATCAGGAGCATGCCCATGTGTTGTAGGGAGGTCATACAGGCACGTGGAGGCCACACACAATACTGGGCCTCATCAGGAGCATGCCCATATGTTGTAGGGAGGTCATACAGGCACGTGGAGGCCACACAATACTGAGCCTCATCAGGAGCATGCCCATGTGTTGTAGGGAGGTCATACAGGCACGTGGAGGCCACACACAATACTGAGCCTCATCAGGAGCATGCCCATGTGTTGTAGGGAGGTCATACAGGCACGTGGAGGCCACACACAATACTGAGCCTCATCAGGAGCATGCCCATGTGTTGTAGGGAGGTCATACAGGCACGTGGAGGCCACACACAATACTGAGCCTCATCAGGAGCATGCCCATGTGTTGTTGGGAGGTCATACAGGCACGTGGAGGCCACACACAATACTGAGCCTCATCAGGAGCATGCCCATGTGTTGTAGGGAGGTCATACAGGCACGTGGAGGCCACACACAATACTGAGCCTCATCAGGAGCATGCCCATGTGTTGTAGGGAGGTCATATAGGCACGTGGAGGCCACACACAATACTGAGCCTCATCAGGAGCATGCCCATGTGTTGTAGGGAGGTCATACAGGCACGTGGAGGCCACACACAATACTGAGCCTCATCAGGAGCATGCCCATGTGTTGTAGGGAGGTCATACAGGCACGTGGAGGCCACACACACTACTGAGCCTCATCAGGAGCATGCCCATGTGTTGTAGGGAGGTCATACAGGCACGTGGAGGCCACACACAATACTGAGCCTCATCAGGAGCATGCCCATGTGTTGTAGGGAGGTCATATAGGCACGTGGAGGCCACACACAATACTGAGCCTCATCAGGAGCATGCCCATGTGTTGTAGGGAGGTCATACAGGCACGTGGAGGCCACACACACTACTGAGCCTCATCAGGAGCATGCCCATGTGTTGTAGGGAGGTCATACAGGCACGTGGAGGCCACACACACTACTGAGCCTCATCAGGAGCATGCCCATGTGTTGTAGGGAGGTCATACAGGCACGTGGAGGCCACACACAATACTGAGCCTCATCAGGAGCATGCCCATGTGTTGTAGGGAGGTCATATAGGCACGTGGAGGCCACACACAATACTGAGCCTCATCAGGAGCATGCCCATGTGTTGTAGGGAGGTCATACAGGCACGTGGAGGCCACACACAATACTGAGCCTCATCAGGAGCATGCCCAGGTGTTGTAGGGAGGTCATACAGGCACGTGGAGGCCACACACAATACTGAGCCTCATCAGGAGCATGCCCATGTGTTGTAGGGAGGTCATACAGGCACGTGGAGGCCACACACAATACTGAGCCTCATCAGGAGCATGCCCATGTGTTGTAGGGAGGTCATACAGGCACGTGGAGGCCACACACAATACTGGGCCTCATCAGGAGCATGCCCATGTGTTGTAGGGAGGTCATACAGGCACGTGGAGGCCACACACACTACTGGGCCTCATCAGGAGCATGCCCATGTGTTGTAGGGAGGTCATACAGGCACGTGGAGGCCACACACACTACTGAGCCTCATCAGGAGCATGCCCATGTGTTGTAGGGAGGTCATACAGGCACGTGGAGGCCACACACACTACTGAGCCTCATCAGGAGCATGCCCATGTGTTGTAGGGAGGTCATACAGGCACGTGGAGGCCACACACACTACTGAGCCTCATCAGGAGCATGCCCATGTGTTGTAGGGAGGTCATACAGGCACGTGGAGGCCACACACACTACTGAGCCTCATCAGGAGCATGCCCATGTGTTGTAGGGAGGTCATATAGGCACGTGGAGGCCACACACAATACTGCGCCTCATCAGGAGCATGCCCATGTGTTGTAGGGAGGTCATACAGGCACGTGGAGGCCACACACAATACTGAGCCTCATCAGGAGCATGCCCAGGTGTTGTAGGGAGGTCATACAGGCACGTGGAGGCCACACACAATACTGAGCCTCATCAGGAGCATGCCCATGTGTTGTAGGGAGGTCATACAGGCACGTGGAGGCCACACACACTACTGAGCCTCATCAGGAGCATGCCCATGTGTTGTAGGGAGGTCATACAGGCACGTGGAGGCCACACACACTACTGAGCCTCATCAGGAGCATGCCCATGTGTTGTAGGGAGGTCATACAGGCACGTGGAGGCCACACACAATACTGAGCCTCATCAGGAGCATGCCCATGTGTTGTAGGGAGGTCATACAGGCACGTGGAGGCCACACACAATACTGGGCCTCATCAGGAGCATGCCCATGTGTTGTAGGGAGGTCATACAGGCACGTGGAGGCCACACACAATACTGAGCCTCATTTTGACTTGTTTCCACTTTAATTTTGTCTGTTTTTGTCTTGTTTTGATTTTCATTTTGACTTGTTTCCACTTTCATGGTGTGTGTCTTCAAATCCAGGCCTCCGTTGGTTAAAACATTTCATTTCCATTGATGATTTGTGTGTGATTTTGTTGTCAGCGCATTCAACTTTGTACAGAACAAAGCATGCAATGAGAATACTTCATTCATTCAGATCTAGGATGTGTTATTTCAGTGCTCCCTTTAATTTTTTGAGCAGTGTGTGTATAGCTCAGAACAACGCGTTTCGAGGGGTCGCTTTAATCAGATCTGAGGTCTAACTGAATCTAGACTCCTAATAAGGAGGAGGCCACCCAATTGCCCCGCCTATATCAACGGGTAGAGAATGGGTTAAATAGAAATTTAACCCCTTCACGACCATGGACGGATATATCTGTCATGGAGCGTGTCCCGTTAAGCCCCGCCCCCTGCCGCGGGCAGGCGGCGGTCGGCACACGTTAGCTGTTCAACAGCTGACATGTGTGCCTGCATGTTGCGAGTGGAATCGCTTCCACTCGCAACATTTAACCCCTTAAATCTCGCTGCCAAAGTCTGGCAGCAAGATCTGTATGCGCACGGCCATGTTTTTTACTTACCGCCGCCCCCACCGGAAGTCATGTGCATGATCACATGACTTTCGGTGGTTGCCATCGTAGCACAGGGTCATGTGATGGCGCCTGCAGCTATGACGTTTCACTTTTGTTTTCACTCGGCCACGAGCAGAGAGAAACAGGAAGTGACTGTATCTGCTGTTTACAGCTGTATAGCTGTGATCAGCAGATAGATAAGAGCGATAGGATTGCCGATCGCTATAGCCCCCTAGGGGGACTAATAAAATAAAAAAAAAAAGTAAAAAAAAAAAAAAAAAAACCCCTAAAAGTTCAAATCACCCCCCCCTTTCCCCCCATTGAAAATTAAAGGGTTGAAAAATAAATAAATATACACATATTTGGTATCGCCGCGTTCAGAAATGCCCGATCTATCAAAATATAAAATCAATTAATCTGATTGGTAAACGGCGTAGCGGCAAAAAAATTCCAAACGCCAAAATTACGTTTTTTGGTCGCCGCAAGTTTTACACAAAATGCAATGACAGGCGATCAAAACGTAGCATCTGCGCAAAAATGGTACCATTAGAAACGACAGCTCAAGACGCAAAAAATAAACCGTCACTGAGCCATAGATCCCAAAAAATTAGAACGCTACGTGTTTTGGAAAATGGCGCAAAACATGCGCCACTTTTATTGGACAAGCTTCTGAATTTTTTTTAACCCCTTAGATACAAGTAAACCTATACATGTTTGGTGTCTACAAACTCGCACTGACCTCAGGCATCACACCCACACATCGGTTTTACCATATAGTGAACACCGTGAATAAAACATCCCAAAAACTATTGTGCCATCACACTTTTTTTTTGCAGTTTTTCCACACTTGGAATTTTTTTGCTGTTTTCCAGTACAATATATGGTAAAACTTATGGTTTCATTTAAAAGTACAACTTGTCCTGCAAAAAACAAGCCCTCATATGGCAAGATTGACGGAAAAATAAAAAAGTTACGGCTCTAGGAAGAAGGGGAGTAAAAAACAAAAACGCAAAAAACGGAAAGTGCCCCGGGGCTGAAGGGGTTAAAAACAAATTGAAGACTAAAAAAAATAAAAAATATTATACAAATGTCCACAAAGTTCACAGAAATATTAATATGTTAAATAGTAGCAACAAATTAATACGGTCACTGCACGTCTCAATACATATGTCAAAAAAATGAAGCTTGGAATTCTATTTGAATGGCGGATTCCTGCCATACACCCCGTACTAAGAAGAACATGCGAGAACTAATACGAAGAGAAATTGTCCGGATTCATTACAGTATTCAAGGGAGGAAACAAAAGTCTGAACAGATTAATTTATAGGGGTCACCCGAAATGGACCCTTGATTGATGGATCGTGATAAATTACAGGTCAGGCAGAAATGCATCCAATAATCGTTAGATCAGTTATAGGGTTAATATGACGATTCAGACATGACTTTCTCTACTAACTATAGTCCTCAATTTTATACAATCTCAAATATTGTAAAAAAAAAAAAATCTTCCCTATACTGAGTGATGACCCCAAACTAGAAGAGATTTTGAGGGATAAAATCATATTTGCAGCCAGAAGAGCCCCTACATTGCCACCTAGTTATTTTAATAGCAATTTGGATAAATGAAAACCTACACGGCTGAATATTCAAGGCTTTTATAAATGGGGATCCTGCGATCACGCTTATAAAACTACAACCTTCAGATCTTCCCATAATAACGAAGAATCCACTAGACGTGATTTGATCACCTGTAATACTGACTGTGACGGTGGGATATTGTGGGTTTTGTGTGGGTTCGTATTTTAGGCGTGCTCTGTCCATTCTGTGTACATTGTCCTGTTTGCAGGTTAATAATAATAATTAATAATAATTTTATTCATTTATATAGCGCTATTAATTCCACAGCGCTTTACATACATTGGCAACACTGTCCCCATTGGGGCTCACAATCTAGAGTCCCTATCTGTATGTCTTTGGATCACCCCCTGCCGGGCTTTTGCTCCTAAGTCTGGGGGAGGGGGGCCTGGGATCCACCTAAACTCTCAGTTTACCTGGGAAATTGGCACAAGACCTCAAAAGCACCCAAAAAAAACCCTGTTAAAAATTAACTTTTCATAGATATTAAAAAGCCCAACAAGAACACACAAATATAAAAATAGATAGTAGGTACTGTGGAGACACGAGGCTCAGTGGGTGCTCTCGTCCACTAAAACCCGCCGCCTTTAGAAAGACAGCGTGGCTCAGGGCTCATCCCAACTGAACGCCGGCCTCATTAACCATGGGCGTAACACTACTCAGACAACACGGGCGAGGGAACCACAATAATTAGACTTTATTGGATCCCCAAACAATTAACGGCACATAACACATAACCAGCAAAACACACAAATGTAACAAACAACAGAGTCTCACCCTTCCGCTGGCTCACCAGGGATTAGAATGTCCGTGCCTCAGAGCTTCCAGGGCTATTTACTCCAATCCAGCAGCACCCCACTTTTGGCGGGCACCCACCAAGAAAGGAATAATGCCAGATTTAGGAAGCTGTGTGAGGTCTGCAAAGTTTGTAACAGGTGACTGAACTGTCCCAACCTGAGTGTCCTCCTTAGGTAGTCCTGGTATGATATTACAATCCTGGCAGCCGGAGTCAAAATCCCTAGGCTGTGGATATGGTCTCCAACCGGAACCGGAGCCCCTAGATTGAAGCCATAAGATATCCTGATCCTCTAGTCAGCTCCAAAGAGCTTAGACTGGATCCATCAGCATCCATCAACAACCTGGTGGCTTAAAGAAGTCCCTTTTATAGCCACAGCCTTCCACTTAGATACACTGCGTCCTCATCGATTGGTTGGACAAGAGCGCCTCTCCCATTGGATGAATCTCAAGCTGCATGGACAATGTTCATCCAAATGATGTCTACAGAAAGACTGAAGATATCTACATGGAGTCTGCAAGTCACAGACTCAACAATGGCTACTAAGGTAATCACATTAGCAATACACAACTACAATACAATGGTTACTGGAAAAGTCTGGAGAACAATACGTCTGGCTTTCAGTGGCCAACACAATTACATTGAGTCAACAAGAGTCTTGTAAAAACAATGAGGGACTTCTCCCCCGTCTATAGACAATCTATCATGCTGTCTGGCTGAATTTTAAGAAACTTTAACCCATGAGAGTCCATGTCGTCACAGGTACCTAAATAGGTAAAGGGGCCGTCACTTTTGATATAGTAAATACTATCAATAAGGCAGTAGCGGGGGAAGGACACTAATGATCAAATACACGAGTCCATCCCTGTAATGCCACTGAAAAAAGTAGTTTTCAGATTTGGTGATATCACTCATAAGATAGATACTCAAAAAAATCCTCAAGAAACTGAGCCTGATAGGTAGGGACCTCTAGGGCCTATCAGTGGAGGGCATGACACTATAGCTGTTTTGGATGCCCCCATTCACCATCGGGAAGCCCTAGAGCAACCCTATGATGTCCCTACTAAATCAAACCACCAAACCAGACAAATTAACAGGTACTTAGCTAATTGGTCGCATCCAAGATGTCACTGGGCGACCAGTCAGGCAGCATCCCGACGCGTTTCTCCCAAGTGATCCTTTCTGGGTTCATCAGGGAACATATACCACAAGTGTCCAAGCACTCCCAAGAGAAGGCTGTGCCAACGTTTGAGGATGATACCTGGGAGATTGGTCAGTCTGTCGGAGAACTTCAAGAAACAAGGAAGAAGATTGATCCTCTGCGGGGAGAAGCTGTGGCTACACGCAGCACCCCAGAGAGCCATTGTGAAACCCCTATTTGCCTGGAAAAAGGACTGCTGGAGGATTGTGACTCCTCAACAGGACATTTATGCCATTACTGGACTATTTTACCCTTTGTGTGGTGGATTATTTTTATGGACCTTCAGGATTGCCTGGAATAAAGGAACTTTGGATTGTCACTCATCTCTGGCTCTGTTGATTGTATGATATCAGAGAAGGACCCCATGACACTGACCACGTTGTTTCCTTAATTAGTTGTAAAGACTGTAAAATCCAATATGTGGGTTGTACAACAGGACCATTAAAAATCAGGATACGTAGACACCTCTCAGATGCGGTCAATCCTGCGGCTATTTCCCCTTCGGCAGCATCAAAACATTTTCATCATATCCATAAAGGCAACGTAAATAGCTTCAATTTACAGGAATAGAGAAAGTCCACAGACCATATCGGGTGGAGATCACAGAAGGAAACGCCTGAACAGGACCTTCTGGACCTTCACCCTGGAGACAGCACAACCTTATGGGTTAAATAGTAGATGATCCTTCATTATTGCTGTGATATGATGTATTCAGTTTATAAAATAGCGATTATTATATATATGTGTATAACCCATTCTCTGCCCGTTGACACAGGCGGGGCAATGGGGGGGACTCCTGATTAGGAGTCTGGATTCAGTTAGACCTCAGATCATGATTAAGACGACCCCTCGAAACGCGTTGTCCTGAGCTGTACCTATGTTCTCACGTTGTAGGCCTCTAATTTTTAATATCAAATTTTATTAATATACTGCGAGGATCGCGCTGGATTATCTTTGTTGGAGCTACAATTGATGTTTCAGGCTTCCTCAGCCCTCGGTGCACGGTATTCAGCATGAAGTGAGACTGCAGCCACCGGGGAGCTGAATCTTCTTTGTGCTTGGTTGTGTATTACACCCCTGGGGTCAGATGTGGGGGGCGGTCTCCAGATGGTGTCCCCCCCCCTAGGGTCCAAAGCCCCCAACCCTCCGCCCGGTGCAGCCCCCTCCTCTGTTGTACTGGACCTGCTGGTGACTGATGGCGGCCGCTCAGCTTCATTGGTACTTCTAGACCTCAAATCAAGAAAAGATTGGAAGATGACGAAAGCGTCCAAAACTGGAGAAATTGAACGATAGCTAATTATAGACAACAACGCCGTAAATATCCGCACCCGAGGAAAAAGAGGAAAGCGGCCACCGATCACCGGACGGAAGAGGAAAAGTATTTATAAATCACAACATCCAACCGAAACGCGGAAGTGAGAAGAGGAAGAGCCGAAACAACCAATAATGTATGTAAACAGTCACCAGCACAACGAGCGCAGCTCCGGAGTATAACACAGAATGTAGCTGAGGAACAGTAATGTATATACACAGTGACTGCACCAGCAGAATAGTGAGTGCAGCTCTGGAGTATAATACAGGAGGTAACACAGGACCAGTAATGTAATATATGTACACAGTGACTGCACCAGCAGAATAGTGAGTGCAGCTCTGGAGTATAATACAGGAGGTAACTCAGGATCAGTAATGTAATATATGTACACAGTGACTGCAGCAGCAGAATAGTGAGTGCAGCTCTGGCGGATAAAAACAAGATAAGGAAGATCTCCCCTTCCTCAGCTGCAGACCCCAGAACGTACAGGATATCCTGCTGGTGATTAGATTGTCAGCTCCTGGGACGACTCTCACTTTTTAATCTACATAACATCTTGTTACTGGAGTAAAATAAAACAACCAGAAATGTAATGAATCTGCAGACGCCACAAACTGCAGCTGTGATCAGGGATTAGATTATTCCGGGGCTCCGGGTCAGCAAGTCATCCGCTCTGTTATATCATGTATCACCACAGACACCACAAGTCCCAGCAAGAAATGTAACAATGTTAGTAACGGGGAAAAACACTACAGGGGAGAAAGGACCCCGCTGACCATAAGAGCTTACACTCTACAGGAGAGAAGACCCTGCTGATCATAAGAGCTAACACTCTACGGCCCCCTTCACACGTCCGTGATACACGTGCGTGTTTGGTCCGTTTCCGTATATACCGGAGACACGGCCAAACGTGCACCAATGTTAATCTATGATTGTGGTCACACGTCCGTTATTTCATTATGTCCGTGTGTGCGTGTCCGTGATCCGTATGTGTTTGCGTTTGGCACGGATGCATGTCCGTTATCTGCACGGAGCACGCACACGTGGACACAATGAAAGTCTATGGGTATGTGCACACACGTTAGTAAACACGTATGCATATACCTATAGTCCGTGTCCGTTTGGTGTTTTTATTTCTAGTGATGTCGGCTATTCTTTCTATTTCTGTGTATGTCGGTCAATCTCCCTGAGTCCGTCGGTCAGTCTCTCTGTCTCTCTGTCGGTCTCTCTGTCTGTCTGTCCCTCTCACAGTCTGTCGGTCAGTTTCCCCCCTCTCTCATACTTACCGTTCCCCGATCTCCGGCGCAGCGCTGCACGGCATTCACACTGCTGCGGCGGCTTTTACTATTTTGAAAAAGCCGGCCGCCCATTAAACAATCTCGTATTCCCTGCTTTCCCCGCCCACCGGCGCCTATGATTGGTTACAGTGAGACACACCCCCACGCTGAGTGACAGGTGTCACACTGCACCCAATCACAGCAGCCGGTGGGCGTGTCTATACTGTGCAGTAAAATAAATAAATAAATAATTAAAAAAAAACGGCGTGCGGTTCCCCCCAATTTAAAAGCCAGCCAGATAAAGCCATACGGCTGAAGGCTGGTATTCTCAGGATGGGGAGCTCCACGTTATGGGGAGCCCCCCACCCTAACAATATCAGTCAGCAGCCGCCCAGAATTGCCGCATACATTATATGCGACAGTTCTGGGGCTGTACCCGGCTCTTCCCGATTTACCCTGGTGCGTTGGCAAATCGGGGTAATAAGGAGTTATTGGCAGCCCATAGCTGCCAATAAGTCCTAGATTAATCATGTCAGGCGTCTATGAGACACCTTCCATGATTAATCTGTAAGTTACAGTAAAAAAACACACACACGCCCGAAAAAATCCTTTATTAGAAATAAAAAACACAAACACATTCCCTCATTACCAATTTATTAACCCCCGACAAACCCTCCATGTCTGGCGTACTCCACGGACCTCCAGCGTCGCGTCCAGCTCTGCTGCATGGAAGTGACAGGAGCTGCAGAATACACCGCCGCTCCGGTCACCTCCACACAGCAAATGAGATGAGTAGCGCGATCAGCTGCTGTCACTGAGGTTACCCGCGGCCACCGCTGGATCCAGCGGTGGCCGCGAGTTACCTGACTGACAGCAGCTGATCGCGCTACTCATCTCATTAGCTGCGTGGAGGTGACCGGAGCGGCGGTGTCTTCTGCAGCTCCTGTCACCTCCATGCAGCAGAGCTGGACGCGACGTTGGAGGTCCGTGGAGTACGCCGGACATGGAGGGTTTGTCGGGGTTAATAAATTGGTAATGAGGGAATTTGTGTGTGTTTTTTATTTCAAATAAAGGATTTTTTCGGGTGTGTGTGTTTTTTTACTGTAACTTACAGATTAATCATGGAGGGTGTCTCATAGACGCCTGACATGATTAATCTAGGACTTATTGGCAGCTATGGGCTGCCAATAACTCCTTATTACCCCGATTTGCCAACGGCACCAGGGCAAATCGGGAAGAGCCGGGTACAGCCCCAGAACTGTCGCATATAATGTATGCGGCAATTCTGGGCGGCTGCTGACTGATATTGTTAGGGTGGGGGGCTCCCCATAACGTGGAGCTCCCCATCCTGAGAATACCAGCCTTCAGCCGTATGGCTTTATCTGGCTGGCTTTTAAATTGGGGGGAACCGCACGCCGTTTTTTTTTAATTATTTATTTATTTATTTTACTGCACAGTATAGACACGCCCACCGGCTGCTGTGATTGGGTGCAGTGTGACACCTGTCACTCAGCGTGGGGGCGTGTCTCACTGTAACCAATCATAGGCGCCGGTGGGCGGGGAAAGCAGGGAATACGAGATTGTTTAATGAGCGGCCGGCTTTTTCAAAATAGTAAAAGCCGCCGCAGCAGTGTGAATGCCGTGCAGCGCCGGGGATCGGGGATCGGTGAGTATGAGAGAGGGGGGGACACTTCAGTCAATCGGGGGATTAGCGGTCACCGGTGAATCCTTCACAGGTGACCGCTAATCAGTACTCGACACAGACAGAGCCGCGGTATGAGGATGAAGTCGGGTGAAGTTCACCCGAGTTCATTCTCATCGCGCAACTCTGTCTGCTGTCAGCCGACATTTATAAACGACATTGTGCATCACACACACGGACATTACACACGGACATTACACGTACACATACACGTTAATTCCACACGCACACACGGACGTTCTGCACACAAACACGGCTAGCATACGCAATTCACACAGGTGCCACACGGACCATAAAATCGGACACAAAAACGGGACACGGACCCGAAAAACGGCCCGTAACACACGTGCGTGTTTTTCACGGACGTGTGAAGGGGGCCCACAGGAGAGAGATGACCCCACTGACCATAAGAGCTTACACTCTACAGGAGAGAAGACCCTGCTGACCATAAGAGCTTACACTCTACAGGAGAGAAGACCCTGCTGATCATAAGAGCTTACACTCTACAGGAGAGAGAGGACCCCGATGACCATAAGAACTTACACTCTACAGGAGAGAGAAGACCCCGATGACCATAAGAGCTTACACTCTACAGGAGAGAAGACCCTGCTGACCATAAGAGCTTACACTCTACAGGAGAGAGAGGACCCCGATGACCATAAGAGCTTACACCCTGCAGAAGAGAGAAGACCCTGCTGACCATAAGAGCTTACATTCCACAGGAGAGAGAAGACCCTGCTGACCATAAGAGCTTACACTCGACAGGCGAGAGAAGACCCTGCTGACCATAAGAGCTTACACTCGACAGGAGAGAGAAGACCCTGCTGACCATAAGAGCTTACACTCGACAGGAGAGAGAGGACCTTGCTGACCATAAGAGATTACACTCTACAGGAGAGAGAAGACCCCAGTGGCCATAAGAGCTTACACTCTACAGGAGAGAGAGGACCCCACTGACCATAAGAGCTTACACTCTACAGGAGAGAGAGAGGACCTTTTCTTACTACCTTGGCAGGTGAGGCTACATGCGCACATTATGTTTTTTTATGCAGTTCTCACTTTTGACTTCCCAGCAAAGTCTCTGACAATTCAGATTTGCTGTGCGCACGTTGCAGTTTTTTTGTCTGCAGTTTATTTGTCACAAACGTCTGACAACCTGCAGCAGGTTCATTCTTCTTGTGTTTTGGTCAGTTTGGGCTTCTACTGAAAAATAATGCATCAAATCAGAATTGACAAAAATGAACCATTTTTTTTTTTTTATTGCACCATCATTACAGGCTTTTTTTTTATTTTTTTTTTCATTTCCAGGCCCTCTGGGACAACGTGCAGTTTTTTTTGATGCAACAAAATTGCAGTGAGCACATGTAGCCTTATGGGGAGCACTTTTCTGTCAACCAGTGAGTACACCCTTCCCATCCTCTGGAAAGGTTATGGGCGCTATTTTCCCATCACCCTGAACAGCTGTGGGTGCCACTAACTGCCAGTCCCTGGGCTACGCCTCTGGTGGACCCTGCTGGACCGTGACTCGGTACAGCTGCCCTTGGTCGCAGACCACCCACTTCAGGTCTTAGTCCGAGATAGGCCATGCCGCCTCATCCTTAAGAGCTCTCAGGCTGTCATCAGCTTCCAATGCTGCCTGAAACCCATGACTAGATGTGGCCAGAATAGACGAGACTGCCACGTCCTTTGTCAGTTCCCTGGGACCTGTGTCCTGGCCTCCATCTGACTCGGCTGCCACTTGGTCGGAAGAGGAGAAGCTGTCGGACCCCTTTGAGGCTCCTTGGGCTCCAGAAATCCCACCACGGGTGACAGCGGCCACGGACACCGTTACTGTGGGTTGTGCCTGCGTCACCTCCGTTCCTGACAAAGTCGCCAGTTCAGGCGGACTTACCTTGGCTTCTGGACACCCCGGTTGTGGAGGAACCCTGAAAAGAGATCTTACCTGGGAGCTCTTCCACTCCTGGGACAGCCCCAAACTCAACTTCCTGACATGAGGTCTTATCCAGGGGCCCCACATTCCCTGTGGCAGCTCCCACCTCATGCACTGCTCTCTCCCTGCAGCAGTGACTGAACACTGCCGTGGAGTCTCACCTATGGCCTCTACATTTCTTGTGGCAGTCCCCACCTCACATACTGGCTCTCCCCCTGCAGCAGCGGCTGAACCCTGAAGTGACATCTCACCTAGGGGCCCTACATTGGGACATGTCAACACTGGCTGAAGGATCAGCACTTGAGGTTTCAGTGGCCACATACTGGGACACTAGCCACCCCAAATCTGTCCCAAGCAACACATTTACAGGAATATTTGCAGTTATTCCCACCTCCCTCACCGCTCTTCCGGCGCCCCAGTCCAAATATACCTTAGCAACGAGCAGCGACAGTTCAACTTCTCCAATGCCAAAGACAGTGAAGGTTTTCCCAGGTACCAAATCTCGGGGAGACACTATCTTAGCCCATACCAGAGTCATCTCAGCACCGGTGTCCCGCAGTCCCATGGCCACAGCCTGGCCAATGATAATCGGTTGGAAGTTGTCAAGGGACCTACCACCACCCTCACACAACACTGTGGACATTTCTGGGATGAAGACGTCTCATTGCGCTGGGTACACGTGGCCCTAAAGTGTCCGACTTGATTACAACAGTTGCACCTTCTGGATTCCAACACTGGCCTGGAGGGGGGAGTCAAGAGGGACACCCCCTGCAGTCCAAGGGCAGGGGGAACATTTGCAGGATTCATCTTACCGCCCCTCCAGGTGCTGCTGGATACTTTCTTGGCCTCACGGGGCTGAGTATTTGTGTAGTCATCCTCCAGGGCAGCCTTTGCATTGGCCCCCTTTGGCTTCTGGTCATGGATGAACTGGCGGAGGTCCTTGGGGCAGTTCCACAGGAATTGTTCCATGATAAACAAATCCAGAATCTCCAGGCCGGTGGTGAGCTTCAAGTTCTTGGTCCAGTGGTTGGCAGCTCTCTTGAGGGCTCGCCGGTGGTCGGCCCAGGTGTCCTTTGGTCCACTCTACAGGCTCTGGAATTTCTTGCTGTAAGACTCGAGTGAGGTTGCCCTTTTGGGTCAGGGCCTGTTTGATGACATCATAGCCCTGATCCTCAGTGTTAGGCAAGCCCCAAAGGCTATCCAGGGCCTTACTTCTTAAACGGGGAGTCAGGTACTTGGCCCACTGATGCTTGGCCAGACTATGCTGCAGGCAAGTCCGTTCAAAGATCAGCAAAAATGAGTCCAAGTCTCCATCTTTCTCCAGCACTGGGAAGTACTCCACACAGACCTTTGGAGGCTTGGTCTCTCAATTGTCCAGGGTGGGCATCAGGGTCCTGAGCTCAGCTAGTCGCAATTGGTGGTCATGCTGGTGGTGGTCATCTGACATTCTTCACACTCTGCCCGTCGTTCTGCCCAGCGCTCTGTGGCCTCCTGCTCTGCCAGACGCACTAGATCTGTGGCCTCATGCTGTGCCAGCCTTACTGCCATGAGGATCTGGTAGGCTTCCCGAATCTCCAGCCTGGAATTGGGACAGAGCAGTTTGAAGGAGGACATCCGAGTTTGGCTTGCTGGGGGAATGAGTAGGTGGTTAGCTGCCATCTGCAGAGCCAGGTGGTAAGCAGCCCACTGCAGAGCCAGGTGGTGCGCTGTCCACTGCAGAGCTGATGACTGGCATTAAGCTCCTTGAGGATCCCTGGCTGGGCTCATCCTCACCGCATACAACATCACTAGGTGGTGCGTCGTCCACTGCAGAGTCGATGACTGGTGACAGGCTCCAGGAGGATCCTTGTCTTCGTTCCTCCTCACCACACAGAAAACCGTCTCCCACTTCGACTGCTTCGCCCATAGCATTGTCCAGTTCCATAGCTTCGCGGCTCCAGGTGCTTTCGGCCATTCTTGCAGTTTTTAGTCACTGTACTCTGACACTCTAGTGTTGAGCTGGTCTTAAGACCCAAGCGGTAACAGCTGCTACTTGCATTCTTTAGTGTCTGGGAGTATGGGTCTCACACTCACATTATTATCTTGATCCCACCGCTGCCACCAATATGTCACGAACTGAGCCAAAGGGGGTCACTCAGACGTCCCTCTGCTCGGTCGTGGACCTCTTAATCTGTGACGACACCGCACCTTCGCAGCCCCACCCTGACATGTCTAATACGTCGGAGCCATGCGATACAACCTCGTCACTTCGTCAACACAAGGCGTTCTGTGCCCCAAAGGGTAAGTAAAGTCCGCTTGGCATAGGGCAACATTGACACCTCCTGTCCATGAGGGCACAGGAAGGCATGGGGAGGGAGACAGAGCAGGCCGTGCAATCCGGAGCGGCACCCAGCCTGGTCCGTTAGCAGGACTAGATCGAGCCAGAAACCAGCCCAGGTAGCGTGTAATACTAAACTCACGGACTCGGGGATTCGGGGATCGAGATAAAAGAAACAGTACAAGATTAAATTATATATTTAATCGCTTTAGGGGCACACAAGATAATACAGTATATACAAGATGGGATTTACAGAATGTATGTCAAAAGTGCAGTTACAGATAAATTATGGTTGCAAACATACACAGATGGATCAGTTAGCTTGCTCCTTATAGCTAGCTCTGGTGTTGGCTTGCACAGGGGGCGCTGTGGGCACTGGTTTCCTTTGTTACTTTCCCCACTTATACGTGATGCAACCTCCCAGAGAAAAGACACACACAAAATGTCCGCTCTCATTTTTGTGAACCTACATACCTTCCATGTCCCAACCCACCTTGTGACCTAAGACAGGGCTGGACATGAGATGTGCCGTCAGTTTCCAGAAAGTTATGAATTGGCAATTTTCCCCATATCTCCGTATGCAAGTGTCCCGCATGGAAGATATGACCCCCATATTTCTAGTTATGATTTGATCTATCCATGGATAGGAAACACGAGGTGTTTGTTGGCTTTCCTTGGAGAGTTATTAATTATGGACTGATGCGCAGTTGCGCACATCCCACAATTTAAGGAAAATATGTCTGATGTGTCTTGCCATCAGGAAGCTCGAAATATGCCTGCCCTATTAGTGGGCGTGAAGCACTCCCCAAAATTGTAACTTTTTTCCCTGAAGCCAGACTAACTACGGAATGAGTTTGAAGATTGTCCTGAATCTTGCAGTTGCCCGCCCCTTTCCCTAGCTGAATGACTTTGTCAGCAGGGAGCCTGGCTTACTCAAGAACTCTTCCTTAGTCTTGATTAGCTTTTGTCACCCTGCCATTTGTCCTTGCTGCAGGGTAGGATGTGTGTAAATGAAATGTGACAACTGACTGACATATATGAATATCACAAAATTCTTCACAAACTCTGTATACAACATTACAGACCCCCGTGCAGCTGCTTTATTCTACATATACAGTTATAAACCCCTGTATACAGCATTACAGACCCCTGTGCAGCTGATTTATTCTCTATATACAGTTATAGACCCCTGTATACAGCATTACAGACCCCCGTGCAGCTGCTTTATTCTACATATACAGTTATAGACCCCTGTATACAGCATTACAGACCCCCGTGCAGCTGCTTTATTCTGCATATACAGTTATAGACCCCTGTATACAGCATTACAAACCCCCGTGCAGCTGCTTTATTCTGTAGATGCAGTATAGACCCCTGTATACAACATTACAGACCCCCGTACAGCTGCTTTATTCTCTATATACAGTATAGACCCCTGTATACAGCATTACAGACCCTCGTGCAGCTGCTTTATTCTCTATATACAGTATAGACCCCTGTATACAGCATTACAGACCCCCGTGCAGCTGCTTTATTCTCTATATACAGTTATAGACCTCTGTATACAGCATTACAGACCCCGTGCAGCTGCTTTATTCTCTAGATACAGTTATAGACCCCTGTATACAGCATTACAGACCCCCGTGCAGCTGCTTTATTCTCTATATACAGTATAGACCCCTGTATACAGCATTACAGACCCCGTGCAGCTGCTTTATTCTCTATATACAGTTATAGACCCCTGTATACAGCATTACAGACCCCTGTGCAGCTGCTTTATTCTCTATATACAGTTATAGACCCCTGTATACAGCATTACAGACCCCGTGCAGCTGCTTTATTCTCTATATACAGTTATAGACCCCTGTATACAGCATTACAGACCCCCATGCAGCTGTATATACTGCATAGATCACCTCTAAAGTGCAAAGTTGGAGAGATATCACCCAAAGACAGTGAACAGTGGTCCTAAAAAGTACTGACTCCGGGGGTGAATACAAATGCACGTCACAATTCTCAGATTCCCTTGTATAATATTCGGACCCCGGGTATCATTTCCTTTACCTTTCGCGCATACTTTGTACTTTGTGTTGTTATAGCACATAAAATCCCAATAAAATACATTTAATTTTCTGTATAGGTTTATGGGGTATGAATACTTTTTCAAGGCTCTGTATATACAGTGTACCCTTATATACATGCCCATGCACGGGGCGGGGGCTCATTTCCCAGGGTCTGTACTTTCTTCTGGAGATTTCTGCTCTGATAAATGCAGCTGAACTTCTCAGGAAATGAGGGACCATAATGGGGGCTGCACCCACCCCTGAGCCCTGTAATCTGCTCATCATTTAACCCCTGCAGGGCTGGGTCCGCTCCACAGCTGGATTCCTACAGCTGCAAGGCTTCGAGGAGGGGCCTGGCCGCAGAATGGGGCTGGATGTGATTAGCTGAGGGGCCGGCAGGCGGAGGGGGAGGAGAAGGCAGAGTATATATATATTTATATATATGCAGAGGCCACTGAGCTGAGCTGGAAGATGAGGGAAAGAGTCACCGATCGGCTATGAGAGCACGCCGGGGGAGCAGACCGCAGCCGGCAGGTCCATGGCTTGGGATATGGACATTCTACATTTGTCTTCTTATGTCCCCTTTAATCTCCACAGAAAAGACTCTCGGTGAGTAACCCCCAAATTCTGCGCTGTCCTCTTATCTTCTGGGCCGGGGAAGGGGGGTCAGGAAAAGTCTGCATCAGTATAGAGAAGGATGGAAAGTGGTAACGGTCACCTGATAGCGATACATCGTCATACCCCCGATACATCGTCATATCCCCCGATACATCGTCATATCCCCCGATACATCGTCATACCCCCGATACATCGTCATATCCCCCGATACATCGTCATATCCCCCGATACATCGTCATACCCCCGATACATCGTCATATCCCCCGATACATCGTCATATCCCCCGATACATTGTCCTATCCCCCGATACATTGTCCTATCCCCCGATACATTGTCCTATCCCCCGATACATTGTCCTATCCCCCGATACATCGTCATATCCCCCGATACATCGTCATACCCCCGATACATTGTCCTATCCCCCGATACATTGTCCTATCCCCCGATACATCGTCATACCCCCGATACATTGTCCTATCCCCCGATACATTGTCTTATCCCCCGATACATTGTCTTATCCCCCGATACATTGTCTTATCCCCCGATACATTGTCTTATCCCCCGATACATCGTCATACCCCCGATACATTGTCCTATCCCCCGATACATTGTCTTATCCCCCGATACATTGTCTTATCCCCCGATACATTGTCTTATCCTCCGATACATTGTCTTATCCCCCGATACATTGTCTTATCCCCCGATACATTGTCTTATCCCCCAATACTTCATTATATTCCCCAATAATTATAATACAGTATAACATAGGACCTGCTGATATAACGCTCTGGAGCTGCAGGGACCGAGATATGAGGACGAATATTTCTAATATTTGGACGCAGAACGGAAGAAGCTGCACTAGTGCCTCCCCAGCGCCTCTCCAGCGTCTCCCCAGCCTCTCCCCAGCGTCTCCCCAGCGTCTCCGCAGCCTCTCCCCAGCCTCTCCCCAGCGTCTCCCCAGTGTCTCCCTAGCCTCTCCCCAGCGCCTCCCCAGTGCCTCCCTAGCCTTTCCCCAGCGTCTCCCCAGCGCCTCCCCAGCATCTCCCCAGCGTCTCCCCAGCGCCTCCCCAGCATCTCCCCAGCGTCTCCCCAGCGCCTCCCCAGCGTCTCCCCAGCGTCTCCCCAGCGTCTCCCCAGCCTCTCCCCAGCGCCTCCCTAGCCTCTCCCTAGCCTCTCCCCAGCCTCTCCCCAGCGCCTCCCCAGCGCCTCCCCAGCCTCTCCCCAGCGTCTCCCCAGCGTCTCCGCAGCGCCTCCCCAGCCTCTCCCCAGCGTCTCCCCAGCGCCTCCCCAGCGTCTCCCTAGCCTCTCCCCAGCGCCTCCCCAGTGCCTCCCCAGCCTCTCCCCAGCGCCTCCCCAGCATCTCCCCAGCGTCTCCGCAGCGCCTCCCCAGCCTCTCCCCAGCGCCTCCCTAGCCTCTCCCCAGCGCCTCCCCAGTGCCTCCCTAGCCTCTCCCCAGCGCCTCCCCAGCGCCTCCCCTTCACCTCCCCAGCGCCTCCCCAGCGTCTCCCCAGCGTCTCCCTAGCCTCTCCCCAGCGCCTCCCCAGCGTCTCCCTAGCCTCTCCCCAGCGCCTCCCCAGTGCCTCCCTAGCCTCTCCCCAGCGCCTCCCCAGTGCCTCCCTAGCCTCTCCCCAGCGCCTCCCCAGCGTCTCTGCAGCGCCTCCCCAGCGTCTCCCTAGCCTCTCCCCAGCGCCTCCCCAGCGCCTCCCCAGCGCCTCCTCAGCGTCTCCCCAATGCTCGCTATGAGATATCGCGCCTCCAGGTTACATCTTTATACATTAGAATTTTGGAGGAAGCCAAACAAAAGGCGTAAACCTCCCTGATCCACCGCCCGTGTACTGCACACCGAGCAACAGAACACAGTGCAGAAGGAAGAGAGCACATATAATGAACTGACACATTGTAACAAAACGAATAAACCTCATATGTTATATGGTGTCCTCTCTCTCCTGTAGAGGGTAAGCTCTTATGGTCAGTGGGGTTCACTCTCCCCAATAGAGTGTAAGCTCTTATGGTCAGCGGTGGTCCTCTCTCTCCTGTAGAGTGTAAGCTCTTATGGTCAGTGGGGTCCTCTCTCTCCTGTAGAGTGTAAGCTCTTATGGTCAGCGGGGTCCTCTCTCTCCTGTAGAGTGTAAGCTCTTATGGTCAGTGGGGTCCTCTCTCTCCTGTAGAGTGTAAGCTCTTATGGTCAACGAGGTCCTCTCTCTCCTGTAGAGTGTAAGCTCTTATGGTCAGTGGGGTCCTCTCTCTCCTGTAGAGTGTAAGCTCTTATGGTCAGTGGGGTCCTCTCTCTCCTGTAGAGTGTAAGCTCTTATGGTCAGTGGGGTCCTTTCTCCTGTAGAGTGTAAGCTCTTATGGTCAGTGGGGTTCTCTCTCTCCTGTAGAGTGTAAGCTCTTATGGTCATAGGGGTCCTCTCTCTCTCCTGTAGCGTGTAAGCTCTTATGGTCAGTGGGGTCCTCTCTCTCTCCTGTAGAGTGTAAGCTCTTATGGTCAGTGGGGTCCTCTCTCTCCTGTAGAGTGTAAGCTCTTATGGTCAACGAGGTCCTCTCTCTCCTGTAGAGTGTAAGCTCTTATGGTCAGTGGGGTCCTCTCTCTCCTGTAGAGTGTAAGCTCTTATGGTCAGCGGGGTCCTCTCTCCCCTGTAGAGTGTAAGCTCTTATGGTCAGTGGGGTCCTCTCTCTCCTGTAGAGTGTAAGCTCTTATGGTCAGCGAGGTCCTCTCTCCTGTAGAGTGTAAGCTCTTATGGTCAGTGGGGTCCTCTCTCTCCTGTAGAGTGTAAGCTCTTATGGTCAGTGGGGTCCTCTCTCTCCTGTCTCTCTCTCCTGTAGAGTGTAAGCTCTTATGGTCAGAGGGGTTCTTTCTCTCCTGTAGAGTGTAAGCTCTTATGGTCAGTGGGGTCCTCTCTCTCCTGTAGAGTGTAAGCTCTTATGGTCAGTGGGGTCCTCTCTCTCCTGTAGAGTGTAAGCTCTTATGGTCAGTGGGGTCCTCTCTCTCCTGTCTCTCTCTCCTGTAGAGTGTAAGCTCTTATGGTCAGCGGGGTTCTTTCTCTCCTGTAGAGTGTAAGCTCTTATGGTCAGTGGGGTCCTCTCTCTCCTGTAGAGTGTAAGCTCTTATGGTCAGCGAGGTCCTCTCTCCTGTAGAGTGTAAGCTCTTATGGTCAGTGGGGTCCTCTCTCTCCTGTAGAGTGTAAGCTCTTATGGTCAGTGGGGTCCTCTCTCTCCTGTCTCTCTCTCCTGTAGAGTGTAAGCTCTTATGGTCAGCGGGGTCCTCTCTCTCCTGTAGGGTGTAAGCTCTTATGGTCAGCGGGGTTCTCTCTCTCCTGTAGAGTGTAAGCTCTTATGGTCAGCGGGGTCATCTCTCTCCTGTAGAGTGTAAGCTCTTATGGTCAGTGGGGTCTTCTCTCTTCTGCAGGGTGTAAGCTCTTATGGTCAGTGGGGTCCTCTCTCTCCTGTAGAGTGTAAGCTCTTATGATCAGTGCGGTCCTCTGTCCCCTGTAGTATATTTCCCCGTTACTCACATTGTTACATTTCTTGCTGGGACTTGTGGTGTCTGTGGTGATACATGATATAACAGAGCGGATGACTCGCTGACCCGGAGCCCCAGAATAATCTAATCCCGGATCACAGCTGCAGTTTGTGGCGTCTGCAGATTCATTACATTTCTGGTTGTTTTATTTTACTCCAGTAACAAGATGTTATGTAGATTAAAAAGTGAGAGTCGTCCCAGGAGCTGACAATCTAATCACCAGCAGGATATCCTGTATGTGCTAGGGTCTGCAGCTGAGGAAGGGGAGATCTTCCTTATCTTGTTTTTATGAAAAGGATTTATTACCTCCTGTATTATACTCCAGAGCTGCACTCACTATTCTGCTGGTGCAGTCACTGTGTACACACATTACTGATCCTGAGTTACCTCCTGTATTATACTCCAGAGCTGCACTCACTATTCTGCTGGTGCAGTCACTGTGTACATACATTACATTACTGATCCTGAGTTACCTCCTGTATTATACTCCAGAGCTGCACTCACTATTCTGCTGGTGCAGACACTGTGTACATACATTACTTATCCTGAGTTACCTCCTGTATTATACTCCAGAGCTGTACTCACTATTCTGCTGGTGCAGTCACTGTGTATATACAGTGCCTTGCGAAAGTATTCAGCCCCCTTGAATTTTTCACCCTTTTCCCACATTTCAGGCTTCAAACATAAAGATAAAATGTTAATGTTCTGGAGAAGAATCAACAACAAGTGACACAATTGTGAAGATGAAGGAAATTTATTGCTTATTTTAAACTTTTGTAAAAAATAAATAACTGAAAATTGGGGCGTGCAATATTATTCATCCCCTGTAAGTGAATCCTTTGTAGCGCCCCCTTTTGCTGCGATTACAGCTGCAGTCTCTTGGGATATGTGTCTATCAGTTTTGCACATGGAGAGGTGAAATTCTCGCCCATTCTTCCTTTGTAAACAGCTGGAGCTGAGTGAGGTTGGATGGAGGCGTTTGTGAACAGCAGTTTTCAGCTTTTTACACAAGTTCTCGATTGGGTTCAGGTCTGGACTGTGACTTGGCCATTCTAACACCTGGATACGGTTATTTGTGAACCATTCCATTGTAGATTTTGCTTTATGTTTAGGATCATTGTCTTGTTGATAGACAAATCTCTGTCCCAGTCTCAGGTCTTTTGCAGACTCCAACAGGTTTTCTTCAAGAATGGTCCTGTATTTGGCTCCATCATCTTCCCATCAATTTTAACCACCTTCCCTGTGCCTGCTGAAGTAAAGCAGGCCCAAACCATGATGCTGCCACCACCATGTTTGACAGTGGGGATGGTGTGTTCAGGGTGATGAGCTGTGTTGCTTTTACACCAAACATATCATTTGGCATTGTGCCCAAATAGTGTGATTTCGGTTCCATCTGAGCAGAACCCCTTCTTCCACATGTTTGGTGTCTGCAGGTGGCTTGTGGCAAACTTTAAACAACACTTTTTCTGGATATCTTTGAGAAATGGCTTTCTTTCTGCCACTCTTCCATAAAAGCCAGATTTGTGCAGTGTAGACTGATTGTTGTGCTATGGACAGGCTCTCCCACCTCAGCTGTAGATCTCTGCAGATCATCCAGAGGGATCATGGGCCTCTTGGCTGCATCTCTGATCAGTCTTCTCCTTGTGTGAGATGATAGTTTGGATGGACGGCCGGGTCTTGGTAGATTTGCAGTGGTATGATTCTCCTTCCATTTCTATATGATCGCTTGCACAGGGCTTCTTGGGAGGTTTAAAGTTGTGGAAATCTTTTTGTAACTAAATCCAGTTTTAAACTTCTCCACAACAGTATCGTGGACCTGCCTGTTGTGTTCCTTGGTCTTCATGATGCTCTCTGCGCTTTACACAGAACCCTGAGACTATCACAGAGCAGGGGCATTATACGGAGACTTGATTACACACAGGGGCTTATATTTATCATCATCAGTCATTTAGGACAACATTGCATCATTCACAGATCCTCAATCAACTTCTGGAGGGATTTGCTGCACTGAAAGTAAAGGGGATGAATAATATTGCACGCCCCAATTTTCAGTTTATTGCACATTTTAAACTTTTTTAAAAAAGAATAAATGTCCTTCCTCTTCACAATTGTGTCACTTGTTGTTGATTCTTCACCAGAACATTAACATTTAATCTTTATGTTTGAAGCCTGAAATGTGGGAAAAGGTTGAAAAATTCAAGGGGGGGCGAATACTTTTGCAAGGCACTGTATATCACTAATCCTGAGTTACACCATGTATTATACTCCAGAGCTGCGCTCACTATTCTCCTTCTTCATAGCTAAATGATCTAGTTTCCCCGTCCTGTTGACTGAATGTACGTTGCTTGTGTTCGTTGCTTGTGTTCGTTATTTGCTCCTTTATACACTGTGCGGGGGGGGGGGCGGGGGGGGGGGGGGTCCTGCTTGCTGACTGTTTCCAATACCGGCCTACACTGGAAGATGTAGTGAACATTGTGTGTCCTGATCCGGAGGTCGCAGCTGTGGATGTGGATGGATTTGGTTCTTCTCAGGAGATGGTGAAATCTGGTGACATGGAACGCATCCCATCATCTATAGTGCTAGGCAGGCATGCTGACGGTCTCCTCCTGTTAGTGAGGGTAGTACAGGCATGCTGACGGTCTCCTCCTGTTAGTGAGGGTAGTACAGGCATGCTGACAGTCTCCTCCTGTTAGTGAGGGTAGTACAGGCATGCTGACGGTCTCCTCCTGTTAGTGAGGGTAGTACAGGCATGCTGACGGTCTCCTCCTGTTAGTGAGGGTAGTACAGGCATGCTGACAGTCTCCTCCTGTTAGTGAGGGTAGTACAGGCATGCTGACGGTCTCCTCCTGTTAGTGAGGGTAGTACAGGCATGCTGACGGTCTCCTCCTGTCAGTGAGGGTAGTACAGGCATGCTGACGGTCTCCTCCTGTTAGTGAGGGTAGTACAGGCATGCTGACGGTCTCCTCCTGTTAGTGAGGGTAGTACAGGCATGCTGACGGTCTCCTCCTGTTAGTGAGGGTAGTACAGGCATGCTGACGGTCTCCTCCTGTTAGTGAGGGTAGTACAGGCATGCTGACGGTCTCCTCCTGTTAGTGAGGGTAGTATAGGCATGCTGACGGTCTCCTCCTGTTAGTGAGGGTAGTACAGGCATGCTGACGGTCTCCTCCTGTTAGTGAGGGTAGTACAGGCATGCTGACAGTCTCCTCCTGTTAGTGAGGGTAGTACAGGCATGCTGACAGTCTCCTCCTGTTAGTGAGGGTAGTACAGGCATGCTGACGGTCTCCTCCTGTTAGTGAGGGTAGTACAGGCATGCTGACAGTCTCCTCCTGTTAGTGAGGGTAGTACAGGCATGCTGACAGTCTCCTCCTGTTAGTGAGGGTAGTACAGGCATGCTGACGGTCTCCTCCTGTTAGTGAGGGTAGTACAGGCATGCTGACGGTCTCCTCCTGTTAGTGAGGGTAGTACAGGCATGCTGACGGTCTCCTCCTGTTAGTGAGGGTAGTACAGGCATGCTGACGGTCTCCTCCTGTTAGTGAGGGTAGTACAGGCATGCTGACGGTCTCCTCCTGTTAGTGAGGGTAGTACAGGCATGCTGACGGTCTCCTCCTGTTAGTGAGGGTAGTACAGGCATGCTGACGGTCTCCTCCTGTCAGTGAGGGTAGTACAGGCATGCTGACGGTCTCCTCCTGTTAGTGAGGGTAGTACAGGCATGCTGACGGTCTCCTCCTGTCAGTGAGGGTAGTACAGGCATGCTGACGGTCTCTTCCTGTTAGTGAGGGTAGTACAGGCATGCTGACGCTCTCCTCCTGTTAGTGAGGGTAGTACAGGCATGCTGACGCTCTCCTCCTGTTAGTGAGGGTAGTACAGGCATGCTGACGGTCTCCTCCTGTTAGTGAGGGTAGTACAGGCATGCTGACGGTCTCCTCCTGTTAGTGAGGGTAGTACAGGCATGCTGACGGTCTCCTCCTGTTAGTGAGGGTAGTACAGGCATGCTGACGGTCTCCTCCTGTTAGTGAGGGTAGTACAGGCATGCTGACGGTCTCCTCCTGTTAGTGAGGGTAGTACAGGCATGCTGACGGTCTCCTCCTGTTAGTGAGGGTAGTACAGGCATGCTGACGGTCTCCTCCTGTTAGTGAGGGTAGTACAGGCATGCTGACGGTCTCCTCCTGTTAGTGAGGGTAGTACAGGCATGCTGACGGTCTCCTCCTGTTAGTGAGGGTAGTACAGGCATGCTGACGGTCTCCTCCTGTCAGTGAGGGTAGTACAGGCATGCTGACTGTCTCCTCCTGTTAGTGAGGGTAGTACAGGCATGCTGACTGTCTCCTCCTGTTAGTGAGGGTAGTACAGGCATGCTGACTGTCTCCTCCTGTTAGTGAGGGTAGTACAGGCATGCTGACGGTCTCCTCCTGTCAGTGAGGGTAGTACAGGCATGCTGACTGTCTCCTCCTGTTAGTGAGGGTAGTACAGGCATGCTGACGGTCTCCTCCTGTTAGTGAGGGTAGTACAGGCATGCTGACGGTCTCCTCCTGTTAGTGAGGGTAGTACAGGCATGCTGACGGTCTCCTCCTGTCAGTGAGGGTAGTACAGGCATGCTGACGGTCTCCTCCTGTCAGTGAGGGTAGTACAGGCATGCTGACGGTCTCCTCCTGTTAGTGAGGGTAGTACAGGCATGCTGACGGTCTCCTCCTGTTAGTGAGGGTAGTACAGGCATGCTGACGGTCTCCTCCTGTTAGTGAGGGTAGTACAGGCATGCTGACGGTCTCCTCCTGTTAGTGAGGGTAGTACAGGCATGCTGACGGTCTCCTCCTGTCAGTGAGGGTAGTACAGGCATGCTGACGGTCTCCTCCTGTCAGTGAGGGTAGTACAGGCATGCTGACGGTCTCCTCCTGTTAGTGAGGGTAGTACAGGCATGCTGACGGTCTCCTCCTGTTAGTGAGGGTAGTACAGGCATGCTGACGGTCTCCTCCTGTCAGTGAGGGTAGTACAGGCATGCTGACGGTCTCCTCCTGTTAGTGAGGGTAGTACAGGCATGCTGACGGTCTCCTCCTGTTAGTGAGGGTAGTACAGGCATGCTGACGGTCTCCTCCTGTTAGTGAGGGTAGTACAGGCATGCTGACGGTCTCCTCCTGTTACTGAGGGTAGTACAGGCATGCTGACGGTCTCCTCCTGTTAGTGAGGGTAGTACAGGCATGCTGACGGTCTCCTCCTGTTAGTGAGGGTAGTACAGGCATGCTGACGGTCTCCTCCTGTTAGTGAGGGTAGTGCAGGCATGCTGACGGTCTCCTCCTGTTACTGAGGGTAGTACAGGCATGCTGACGGTCTCCTCCTGTTAGTGAGGGTAGTACAGGCATGCTGACGGTCTCCTCCTGTTAGTGAGGGTAGTACAGGCATGCTGACGGTCTCCTCCTGTTAGTGAGGGTAGTACAGGCATGCTGACGGTCTCCTCCTGTTAGTGAGGGTAGTACAGGCATGCTGACAGTCTCCTCCTGTTAGTGAGGGTAGTACAGGCATGCTGACAGTCTCCTCCTGTTAGTGAGGGTAGTACAGGCATGCTGACGGTCTCCTCCTGTTAGTGAGGGTAGTACAGGCATGCTGACGGTCTCCTCCTGTTAGTGAGGGTAGTACAGGCATGCTGACGGTCTCCTCCTGTTAGTGAGGGTAGTACAGGCATGCTGACGGTCTCCTCCTGTTAGTGAGGGTAGTACAGGCATGCTGACGGTCTCCCCCTGCAGCTCTGATAGCAGTTGTCCTCTTTTAGTGAGGACATTGATTTTCGCAGCACATGGCGCCCTGGCCTGCATGTGACCGGGAGTGTTGGCATCTTGTGACTGTGGGATGTCAGCTGCCCCCCGGGGTCCGGCCGCTCTATAACAATGTTATGTCTGTTGCTGCAGGGGGCACAGCCCTAACCACCGACAGCTGCTGGAGTCGTCATCCCCAGCCCGAGTCCTCGGGGGACCCTGCACATCATCTGGGGGCAACACGATGAGCGAATATACGGGGGCCATCAACACAATGTATACAATTCTTTTTATAGCACCAACATATTCTGCAGCAGTGTACAATGAGCGGGAACATATGAAGATGGCACAAAGTAACAGAGTTCAGCAGTTACAGGAGCAGTGAGGGTCCTGCTCACAGGCTACAATGGGGGGCACAATAGGGGGAAACGCGCTCGTCATGTGCGGTGCGGACATCAGAGTAATAAATAGGGGTCTTCATAGAAAACTGCAGGATCCATCATCAGCCGGGGTTTGATGTGGAGACAGATGAGGAGGGAGCAGGAAAGTGAGGAAGGGGCAACGGGGAGAGTTAGGTTAGTGGGGGAGGTGAGCGGTCGAGATATGTTTTTAAAGCAGACTTAAGAACGCAGGGATAAGTCATCGTCTGGGGTACTGCATTCCAGAAAACTGGCGCAGCATGAGAGAAGTCCTGGAGCCGAAAGTGGGAGGGTCAAATTATTGAGGATGTTAGTCTTACATCACTTACAGAACAGAGAGAATGGGTAGGATAATGTACAGAGATGAAGAGGAGATGTAGGGGGGTGCAGAACTGTAGAGAGGATGGGTGGGTGATAGACAGAGATGAGGAGGAGATGTAGGGGGGTGCAGAACTGAGGAGAGGACGGGTATGATAAAACAGAGATGAGGAGGAGATGTAGGGGGGTGCAGAACTGAGGAGAGGACGGGTATGATAAAACAGAGATGAGGAGGAGATGTAGGGGGGTGCAGAACTGAGGAGAGGACGGGTAGGTGATAGAGATGAGGAGGAGATGTAGGGGGGTGCAGAACTATGGAGAGGACAGGTATGATAGACAGAGATGAGGAGGAGATGTAGGGAGGTGCAGAACTGAGGAGAGGACGGGTAGGTGATAGAGATGAAGAGGAGATGTAGGAGGGTGCAGAACTATGGAGAGGACAGGTATGATAGACAGAGATGAGGAGGAGATGTAGGGGGGTTCAGAACTGTAGAGAGGATGGGTGGGTGATAGACAGATATGAGGAGGAGATGTAGGGAGGTGCAGAACTGTGGAAAGGATGGGTAGGTGATAGACAGAGATGAGGAGGAGATGTAGGGGGGTTCAGAACTGTAGAGAGGATGGGTGGGTGATAGACAGATATGAGGAGGAGATGTAGGGAGGTGCAGAACTGTGGATAGGATGGGTAGGTGATAGACAGAGATGAGGAGGAGATGTAGGGGGATGCAGAACTGTAGAGAGGATGGGTGGATGATAGACAGAGATGAGGAGGAGATGTAGGGGGATGCAGAACTGTAGAGAGGATGGGTGGATGATAGACAGAGATGAGGAGGAGATGTAGGGAGGTGCAGAACTGTGGAAAGGACAGGTAGGGTGATAGAGATGAAGAGGAGATGTAGGACAGTGCAGAACTGTGGAGAAGACAGGTAAGACAGTAAGAGGAGGAAGCCTAAGACTGAATCCTGAGGAACACCAACAGTAACAGGAGGAGACCTAGGACTGATCCCTAAGAAACCTTGACAGTAACAGGAGGAGACCTAGGACTGAGGAACTGCGACAGTAAGAAGAGAGGATCTAGGACTGAACCCTGAGAAACGCCGACAGTAAGAGAAAGGGTCCTAGGAGGATCCTCACTCCTGCATTAGAGATTGAGCTGAAGTACCAGTTATGACCACTACACTCCCTGACAGAAGTTCTGTCACTTTCCCATGTTATGTAAATAAAAGCTTATAACCTGACGTTAAATTCATCCATTGGTTTTATAAATTACTCTTTTGAGAGCTGAAACCCTCCCAAATTTGGTTTAGGTTATGAAAATAAAGTTGCTGCAAAGCTGAAATATTGATCATTTAATTAACACAGAAAGGTCAGATTTTGGTAAGACAAAAGTTTTGTCGCCTTGTCATATAATGCACCCAATCCTAGTTTACATCCTCACCTGTGCTTACTAAATGATCAGTTAATTACTGGGTGTGTATAAAAAGAAACCCAGCATCCCAGACCTTCAGTTGAACTGCAACTTGACCTCTGACAACATGCCAAAAATCCACCCTGCGACCAAAGCCTTGATTATCAAGAGGCTGAAGACCAGATCCACTGCAGAGGTGGCTGCACCTTTAATGTGTCTCAGCGTCAAGTACAAAGAATTAAAAAAAAATTGAAGAGACTGGAGATGTTTTTGACAAGCCCAGGTCCGGCAGATCCCGCAAGACAACTGCTCAGGAGGAACGTTTGTTGGTTAGAAAATCCAAAGCCAGCCCCTCTTCCACTGCAGCAGAGCTCCAACAGGCCTGGTCACCTCAAGTCCATGTGTCAACTAGAGGATTCTGTCTCGAAATGGCCTCCATGGTTGAATCAGTGCACAGAAGCCGGTGAAAGGCAATTAAAAAAACATGTGGCATTTGCCAAGTCCCACAGCCTGCTAAACAGATGGACGCTCGAAAAGTGTCAGAAGGTGGATTTCCCTGGTGAATCTTCAGTTGAATTACACCACAGTCTCCACAAATACTGCAGGAGACCTACTGGAGCCCGTATGGATCCAGAAAACAGGTAAGTTTGGTGATGGAAAGATCATGGTTACATTCAGTATGGGGGTGTGCGAAACATCTGCAAGGTGGAAGGCAATATCAATAGCCAAAAATATCAAGACATATTAGCTACCTCTTACATTCCCAATCATAAAAGGGGTCAAATTCTGCAGCAGGATGGTCTCTGTCACAAACCACCGGGGGGGTCACTCAGAAATCCCCCGCGCTGGCTACCAGTACGTCACAATCGGGGGGGTAACAAGTGGGGGTCACCCCTCCTTTATACCTCCCGACCGACAGACAGAG
Organism: Anomaloglossus baeobatrachus; assembly: GCF_048569485.1. Lineage (NCBI taxonomy): Eukaryota > Metazoa > Chordata > Amphibia > Anura > Aromobatidae > Anomaloglossus > Anomaloglossus baeobatrachus. The sequence goes on from NC_134353.1 coordinate 14,474,409, forward strand.
CACGTGACGCGCTCTCTAGCGCCCCTCTTATAGTCAGGCCAATTATGGAATTGCCCGACAATAAGCAAGGAGGCCGCTATACTACTTATGCCGATTATTGAAGGGTCCCCGGTGAGAGTAGGGTATATATTCCCCCGACCTCCGCGGGCGGAATATATAAAATCTCCCCGAATCTCACTGGCCTCCCCACAATAATCCTTGGCACAACTCGCTGCCACCAACCGCTTCACGGTAACTATTAGCCGAACACACAGACGTGGGATTCAAGATCGAGATAACAGAACAGCCCAAGATTAATTATATAATTTAATCAGCCTAAAGCACACTAGAACTACAATATATACAATAGGGAATCTACAGAATATACAGTTATGTCAGAGTACAGTTACAGATAAAGCATGGTTTACAAACAGGCATACACAGTTCCAGCAGTTACCTTGTTGCGTCTGGCCACAGGGGGGCGCTGTACCCAGGTTTCTAGGATCCTTCCCACAGATGTTTCCTACACGTGCCCCCAGCGAAAAGAACCTTGGAAAATGGCCGAAGTAGGGTTATCAACCTGGGCACATCCAGGTCCCCTCCTACCTTAGTGACCTCACAGGGAAGCACTGCTCCACCCCTGGCTTGAGTTATGGACAATCCACAACATGGAATATGGGCCATAACTTTGCCTGGGAGCGTCGTAGGCGGACGCCAATGCTCTCATTGTGACAGTTATGAATTTAGCTACAGAACGAGGGGACTCATGACCTGTCTGCCAGTTCCCCATTGGCTGATATCACGCCTGGGGCATTTCCCAATGTCCTGCTCCCATAAAAAGGGTGTGCCAGCATCGTCCGCATGCGGAGACACCATTTTTATGGTTGCCATATTTATCGGAAATATGGCTTGCGAGATATGAACCATTTTTTACTGGAGTCGTTCTGTCTGGCTATTTCCATAGCCTTGCTAACTAGCTAGCAGCTCCTACTACAGGGTGACGGCAGGGAGTCATCCTGTGTCCATTGTTCCCACACCACCTCATCTCCATATCACAGGACATGGCCATGGAGGTGTAAGTGGAACACTGAGAACAAGAAGGGAGGGGGCACTGCCAGGGAGTGATGAGGGATTATGACTGGAGTCATAATTCATCTTCATATCCCGGGATTTGCCTCACACCTCCCCCCTTTTGAGGGCGCTAGGGGGCAGCACACTCCAGTGTTCCCCCGTGCGCCCGTCCGCGACCTCTCCTTGTCGGGACAGCCCGTCTGCGTTACCGTGGTCACGGCCCCTTTTGTGGCGAATGGTGAAGTTGTATTGCTGGAGCGCAAGGCTCCATCGCAACAATCGCCCATTCGTCCCAGAGACGGTGTGCAACCAGCTGAGGGGATTGTGGTCCGTCTCCACGATGAAGTGGCGCCCGTATAGATAGGGTTGCAGACGCTGCAGGGCCCACACTATGGCCAGGCACTCCTTCTCCATCGTGGAATAGGCAACTTCCCTTGGTAACAGCTTCCTGCTCAGGTACAAGACTGGGTGCTCTTGGCTCGCAGAGTCCACCTGGCTGAGCACCGCACCGAGGCCGAAGTCACTGGCGTCGGTCTGTACTACAAACGGCCGCGTGAAGTCGGCTGCCTGTAGCACGGGCGGGCTGGACAGGGCGTCCTTTAGGGCCCGGAAGGCTGTCTCGCAGTCCATTGTCCAATCGACTGCAGAGGGCAGCTTCTTCTTGGTGAGGTCCGTCAAGGGCTTTGCCAGGCTACTATAGCATGGAACAAACCTCCTATAGTACCCAGCGGTCCCCAAGAAGGACATCACCTGCTTCTTGGTCCTGGGGGTGGGCCAGGATGCGATGGCTTCCACTTTCTCAGGCTCGGGCTTCAGTGTTCTCCCACCTACCCGGTGACCGAGGTACTGGACCTCGCTCATGGCCAGCTGACACTTCCCCGGCTTGATGGTCAAACCTGCCCGGTGGATCCGCCTGAGCACCTGTGCTAGATGCTCTAGGTGGTCCTCCCAGGTGGGACTGAAGACGGCAATGTCATCCAGGTACGCGGCCGCGTACCCTTCAAGTCCCTTGAGCAGGGTGTTGACCATCCGCTGGAAAGTGGCAGGGGCATTCCTCATCCCGAATGGCATCACCGTGGACTCGTACAGTCCAAATGGGGTAATAAAGGCAGAGCGTTCCCTGGCCTTGCGAGTCAGGGGGATCTGCCAATATCCCCGGCCAACTGATCGAGCAGGTCATCGATGCGTGGCATTGGGTACGCATCGGCGACCGTGACCGCATTGAGCCCCCTGTAGTCCACGCAGAACCGAGTGGTTCGGTCCTTCTTAGGGACGAGGACTACAGGCGAGGCCCAAGCGCTGTTGGATGCCTGGATCACCCCCAGCTTCAGCATCTCGTCAATCTCCTGGCGCATGTGTTGCTGCACCTCCAGGGAGACCCGATATGCTGAACGCCGGATCGGGGGATGATCCCCAGTGTCCACGTGATGGACAGCCAAGTCAGTCCTTCCGGGCTGGTTGGTAAACAACCCCCGGAAGGGGAGGAGGGTGGCCCACAGCTGGGACCGTTGGTCTTCCAAGAGCTGGTGGCCAACCTCCACATCCTCAATGGATCCGCCTGCCCTAACCTGGGCTAGCATATCCAAGAGGGTTTCCGCTTCTCCCTCCTCGGGCAGGTTGCACACGGGGAGCGCACATGCCTCCCGCTCATGATGTGCCTTCATCATGTTCACATGGAAGGGCTTCCGCCTTCCACGGGCAGGGTCCAGGGTGACCAGGTACGTTACAGGGTTGAGCTGCTGGTACACGAGGTATGGGCCTTCCCAGGCTGCCTGAAGCTTGTCCTGTGGTACGGGGACCAGTACCCACACCTTTTGACCCACTTGGTAGGTCCTCTCACAAGCGTTCTGGTCGTACCAACGCTTCTGATCGGCCTGGGCTTGAGCCATATTGTCGTGTACCAGTTGCGTCAAGGCCTGCATTTTGTCCCGGAAGCGCACGACATACTCGATAACCGACACTCCAGGGGTGGCCAAATCCCCTTCCCAAGCCTCTTTCACCAGAGCCAGGGGGCCCCGCACACGTCGCCCGTACAGGAGCTCAAACGGTGAGAATCCTGTTGAGGCCTGTGGAACCTCCCGGTAAGCAAATAACAGGTGTGGGAGATACCGCTCCCAGTCACGCCCATGGGAGTCGACCAACATCTTAAGCATCTGCTTTAAGGTGCCATTAAACCGCTCGCACAGGCCATTAGTCTGTTGATGGTACGGGCTGGCCACCAGATGTCGCACCTGGACTTGCTTACAGAGGGCCTCCATCAGCTGGGACATGAATTGGGTCCCCCGGTCAGTGAGCATTTCCTGGGGAAAACCCACTCGGGAGAAAATCTCCAGCAATGCGGTGGCCACCTTGTCAGCCCGAATGGACGACAAGGCCACTGCTTCTGGGTACCGGGTGGCATAGTCCACTACCGTCAGTATGAAGCGTTTCCCGGAGCTGCTGGGGATGGCCAGCGGGCCGACCAGATCCACAGCCACCCTCCTGAAAGGCTCATCGATGATTGGCAGAGATACCAGTGGGGCTTTGGGGCGTGGCCCCGCCTTCCCCACTCTCTGACAGGTTTCACACGAACGGCAGTAGGCAGCCACATCGGCCCCCATTTTTGGCCAGTAGAAATGCTGGTTTAACCTGGCCTTGGTCTTAGCGATCCCTAGGTGTCCGGCCATCGGAATCTCATGTGCGATCCGCAACAACTCCGTCCGGAACGGATAGGGTACCACCAACTGTCGGTCCCTGGGCCACGCCTCCGGCGAACCCTGCTGGACCGTGGCCCGGTACAGCCGTCCTTGGTCCCAGACCACTCGCTCCGGGTCCGAGTCCGAGGGAGGCTGTGCCGCCTGCTCCTTAAGAGCTTTCAGGCTGTCGTCAGCTTCTAACGCTGCCTGAAACCCCTGACTAGATGTGGCCAGAATCGACGAGACTGTCACATCTTCAGTCAGTACCCCGGGACCTGTGTCCTGGCCTCCACCTGACTCGGCTGCCACTTGGTCAGAAGGGGAAGAGCTATCGGACCTCCGGGAGGCCCCTTGGCTTCCAGCACTCCCACTGCGGGTGACAGCGGCCACAGCCGCTGCGACCGTGGGTCGTGCCTGCTCCTCCTCCGTTCCTGACCAAGTCGCCGGTTCAGGCAGACCTACCTGGCTTCCTGACACCCCGGTTGTGGGGGAACCATGCACCGAGATCTTACCTGGGAGCACTTCCGCTCCTGGACCGGCCCCAATCTCACCTGCCTGTTCCCCTCCTGCAGCAACAGAACCCCGCTGTGAAATCTCTGGGGACCCCACATTTGCTGTGGTAGCCCTCACCCCACACACTGGTCCTCCCCCTGCAGCACCCTGCTCTCTGCTTATCCCTGCAGAGGGCAACAGATCCCAGCTCACAGGCTGGTTACTTGTAGAGGCATTGTCACACCTTTCTCTGACCCCCTCCCCTGTCACAGCTGCAGCTGAGTGTGTGTCTATGGTGTCTATGCAAGCAGAAATATCAGAGTTCACTCCCTCCTCCCTTACATCATTCATAGATAACACATTAACATTGTTAGGAGTCATGTCAGTACGGGCTGAAGGTTCAGCCCTTGGGGGGGGCCCAAACTGGGAGGTTATCTGCCCCAAATCTGTCCCAAGTAGCACGTTTGCAGGGATCCGATCAGTTACCCCCACCTCCCTCACCCCTCGCCCTGCGCCCCAGTCCACATAAATGTCAGCAACAGGCAGCGCCGGGTCAATGCCTCCAATCCCGGAGACAGCGAGGGTTTTTCCAGGGATCAAGTCTTGGGGGGACACCATCTCAGGCCGCACCAGAGTCACCTCCGAGGCGCTGTCTCGCAGTCCTATGGTCACAGACCGGCCGACGGTGACAGGTTGGAAGCTGTCCAGGGACCTACCACCACCCCCACCCACACAATACACCTTGGGCGGCCCTTGGGACGGGGACGGAGCCGGGGCCTTGGGACGCTGAGGGCACATGGCCTTGAAGTGTCCAGGTAGGTTGCACTGGTGGCACCGTCTTGGTTCCGCCACGGGCCTGGAGAGGGGAGTTGAGGGGGACACCCCCTGCAGTCTAGGGGCAGGTGGGGCAGTCGCCGAATTCATCTTACCCCCTCTCCAGGTGCTGCTGGTGGCCGCTCTCCTGGCCTCAGGGGCCCGGTTGTTGGTGTAGTCATCGGCCAGGGCAGCTGTAGCCGTGGACCCCTTTGGCTTCTGGTCTCGGATGAACTGGCGGAGATCCTCAGGGCAGTTCCACAAGAGTTGCTCCGTGATGAACAAGTCCAGGATCTCCGGTCCGGTGGAAAGCTGCAGGCCTTGGGTCCAGTGGTCGGCAGCTTGGGCAAGTGCCCGCCTGTGGTCAGCCCAGGAGTCCTTTGGTCCCTTCTGTAGGCTCCGGAACTTCTTGCGGTAGGACTCTGGGGTGAGGTTGTACTGTTGGATCAGGGCCCGCTTGATGGTGTCGTAGCCCTGATCTGCCTCAGCAGGCAAGTCCCCAAGGATATCCAGGGCCTTACCCCTTAAACGGGGGGTCAGGTATTTGGCCCACTGCTCCTTGTCCAGATGGTGCTGCAAGCAAGTCCGTTCAAAAGCAGTCAAGAAAGAGTCCAAGTCTCCATCCTTCTCCAGCACTGGGAAGTCCTCAACACGGACCTTTGGAAGTTTGGTGTCTCGAAGGTCACATGTGGCTGATGAGGGCCGGAGCTGAGCTAGCTGCAGCTGGTAGTCACGGTCTGCCTGTCGCTCTCGCTCTTCACGCGCTGCCTGCCGCTCTCGCTCCGCAGCCTCACGCTCTGCGTGCCGCTCCGCAGCCTCAGCGTCACGCGCTGCCTGCCGCTCTGCCCTGCGCTCTGCCAGGAGTTCCTTGTAGCCCTTCTGGTCTCCAGCCTGGAGAAGGGCCATAGCCATTTGAAGAAGGCTATCCGAGCCTCCCAGGCTCGGTGGAATGGCACGTGGTGATCTGCGGCACGCTGCAGAGCTAGGCGATTCACTGTCCCTTTCAGAGCGGAGGGCTGGCATCTGGCTCGTTGAGGACCCTTGGGTGAGCTGCTCCTCATCTTGTCCAGCAGTGCCAGGTTGCGCAATGTCCTCGGCAGAACGGTTTTCTGGCGTCGAGCTCCTGGAGGACTCGTGGGCAACCTCCTCATTGCTGTCCACAGCACCGTCCTCCCTCTCTTCGGCTCCTGCCTTAGCATTGGCCAGTTGCATAGCTCTGCTCCTGGTGCCATCAGCCATTCTTGCAGACTTTTGGTCACTGACACAGAACTGACACCTGATGCCTCCACACACCTTACAGTATCTGCACTCTGACACTCTAGTGTTGAGCTAGTCTGAAGACCCCAGCAGCCACAGCTGCTGCAGGCAGTCTTTAGTGTCTGGGAGTATGGGTCTCACACTCACACACACTATTATCTCGATCCCACCGCTATGCCACCAATATGTCACAAACCACCGGGGGGGTCACTCAGAAATCCCCCGCGCTGGCTACCAGTACGTCACAATCGGGGGGGTAACAAGTGGGGGTCACCCCTCCTTTATACCTCCCGACCGACAGACAGAGCACGTGACGCGCTCTCTAGCGCCCCTCTTATAGTCAGGCCAATTATGGAATTGCCCGACAATAAGCAAGGAGGCCGCTATACTACTTATGCCGATTATTGAAGGGTCCCCGGTGAGAGTAGGGTATATATTCCCCCGACCTCCGCGGGCGGAATATATAAAATCTCCCCGAATCTCACTGGCCTCCCCACAATAATCCTTGGCACAACTCGCTGCCACCAACCGCTTCACGGTAACTATTAGCCGAACACACAGACGTGGGATTCAAGATCGAGATAACAGAACAGCCCAAGATTAATTATATAATTTAATCAGCCTAAAGCCACACTAGAAACTACAATATATACAATAGGGAATCTACAGAATATACATATGTCAGAGTACAGTTACAATCAAAGCATGGGTTACAAACAGGTATGCAATTCAATCAGTTACCTTGTGCGTCTGGCCACAGGGGGGCGCTGTACCCAGGTTTCTAGGATCCTTCCCACAGATGTTTCCTACACGTGCCCCCAGCGAAAAGAACCTTGGAAAATGGCCGAAGTAGGGTTATCAACCTGGGCAGATCCAGGTCCCCTCCTACCTTAGTGACCTCACAGGGAAGCACTGCTCCACCCCTGGCTTGAGTTATGGACAATCCACAACATGGAATATGGGCCATAACTTTGCCTGGGAGCGTCGTAGGCGGACGCCAATGCTCTCATTGTGACAGTTATGAATTTAGCTACAGAACGAGGGGACTCATGACCTGTCTGCCAGTTCCCCATTGGCTGATATCACGCCTGGGGCATTTCCCAATGTCCTGCTCCCATAAAAAGGGTGTGCCAGCATCGTCCGCATGCGGAGACACCATTTTTATGGTTGCCATATTTATCGGAAATATGGCTTGCGAGATATGAACCATTTTTTACTGGAGTCGTTCTGTCTGGCTATTTCCATAGCCTTGCTAACTAGCTAGCAGCTCCTACTACAGGGTGACGGCAGGGAGTCATCCTGTGTCCATTGTTCCCACACCACCTCATCTCCATATCACAGGACATGGCCATGGAGGTGTAAGTGGAACACTGAGAACAAGAAGGGAGGGGGCACTGCCAGGGAGTGATGAGGGATTATGACTGGAGTCATAATTCATCTTCATATCCCGGGATTTGCCTCACAGTCTCCATCTCATACATCCATCTCTACAACAAGGGTCCTCCTGGCAAAAAAGATCGAGGTGCTCAAGGACTGGCCAGCCCAGTCACCAGACATGGACATCATTGAGCATGTTTGGGGTAGGATGAAAGAGGAAGCTTGGAAGACAAAACCAAAGAATCTAGATGACCTCTGGGAGGCATGTAAGATGCATTCTCTGCTATTCCTGATGACTGCATCAATAAATTGTATGAATCATTGTTGAGCCGCATGGATGCCGTCCTTCAAGCTCATGTAAGTCACACAAAATATTAAATATGGCTCTAATAGCACCACAACTTCATTCACCAATGTTATGCCACATATCTTTGTATTAGAAGTTAATTATTTGTGTGAATTTCACATTACTTTCTGTGGGCGGCAAAACTTTTGTCTTGCCAAAATCTGACCTTTCTGTGTTCATTAAATGATCAATATTTCAGCTTTGCAGCAACTTTATTTTCAGAACCTAAACCATATTTGGGAGGGTTTCAGCTTTCAAAAGAGTAATTTATGAAACCAATGGATGAATTTAAATTCAGGTTATAAGCTTTTATTTATATAACATGGAAAAGTGACAGAACTTCTGTCAGGGACTGTACACAAAGTATGGTGCTGTGCCTGGTAAATAATGGGGGGCTGATCGGGGTGGTCTGATCTCGGGATAGGCCATTGGTATCAAAGTCCTGGGGAATGCCTTAAAGAGCCAAAATCATAGAGTGAGCCGATGATGAAATAATGGAGATCCGGGGGTCCTTATATAGAGCTGTGTAGACTAGGGTCCCGGGGTATATCCCAGGACTGAGGGTCTTGGGTGGTCTCAGGTACACCAGACCCCCTGATCCATACAGCCATTGGTCCTGCATTCTTTCCCATAAAGTAGCTATTATCTGATGCTCCCTGGAGCCCTGGCGTGACCCCCTCATATGACACAACACCGTCCCATCCCCCTACAGCTATTTATAGGGACCCTCTAATTTCAGGCCATGAGAACGGAGCAGGAAAGGGTTAATGGGAGCAAAATGTGGCTCCATATTCCTGGGAAAGGAGGGTGGTGGTCACAGCCGGGGCCCCCAAGGCCTGGAAGGATGAAGTCCACACCTCTGCTTGCTGTCAGCGACTGGAAACATTAACCATTTACATCCGGCCGCTGAGCACGCAGCTCTCGCTCTTCCCTGGAGACTGGAGGAAATGTTCTCTGAGGGTTTGTTATATTGTATCCAGTCACTGACTATGGGGAGAGGGGCAGGAGGAGACCCCAGGGGTCTACATGGCCAGGTATACAGTGGTCTCTGGTCAGACCCCCAACAAAGAGTTCAATCAGAAACTGTATGACAGTGCCGCCTCTGTGCCTGTCTATGGTGAGAGTGCCTCCTCTGTGCCTCTCTATGGTGAGAGTGCCCCCTCTGTGCCTCTCTATGGTGAGAGTGCCCCCTCTGTGCCTCTCTATGGTGAGAGTGTCTCCTCTGTGCCTCTCTATGGTGAGAGTGTCCCCTCTGTGCCTCTCTATGGTGAGAGTGCCCCCTCTGTGCCTCTCTATGGTGAGAGTGCCCCCTCTGTGCCTCTCTATGGTGAGAGTGCCTCATCTGTGCCTCTCTATGGTGAGAGTGCCTCCTCTGTGCCTCTCTATGGTGAGAGTGCCTCCTCTGTGCCTCTCTATGGTGAGAGTGCCGCCTCTGTGCCTATCTATGGTGAGAGTGCCGCCTCTGTGCCTCTCTATGGTGAGAGTGCCGCCTCTGTGCCTCTCTATGGTGAGAGTGCCGCCTCTGTGCCTCTCTATGGTGAGAGTGCCGCCTCTGTGCCTCTCTATGGTGAGAGTGCCCCCTCTGTGCCTCTCTATGGTGAGAGTGTCGCCTCTGTGCCTCTCTATGGTGAGAGTGCCGCCTCTGTGCCTCTCTATGGTGAGTGTCTCCTCTGTGCCTCTCTATGGTGAGAGTGTCCCCTCTGTGCCTCTCTATGGTGAGAGTGTCCCCTCTGTGCCTCTCTATGGTGAGAGTGTCCCCTCTGTGCCTCTCTATGGTGAGAGTGTCCCCTCTGTGCCTCTCTATGGTGAGAGTGCCCCCTCTGTGCCTCTCTATGGTGAGAGTGCCTCCTCTGTGCCTCTCTATGGTGAGAGTGCCTCCTCTGTGCCTCTCTATGGTGAGAGTGTCTCCTCTGTGCCTCTCTATGGTGAGAGTGTCTCCTCTGTGCCTCTCTATGGTGAGAGTGTCTCCTCTGTGCCTCTCTATGGTGAGTGTGCCCCCTCTGTGCCTCTCTATGGTGAGTGTGCCCCCTCTGTGCCTCTCTATGGTGAGTGTGCCCCCTCTGTGCCTCTCTATGGTGAGTGTGCCCCCTCTGTGCCTCTCTATGGTGAGAGTGTCTCCTCTGTGCCTCTCTATGGTGAGTGTGCCCCCTCTGTGCCTCTCTATGGGGAGAGTGCCCCCTCTGTGCCTGTCTATGGTGAGAGTGTCGCCTCTGTGCCACTCTATGGTGAGAGTGTCTCCTCTGTGCCTGTCTATGGTGAGAGTGCCCCCTCTGTGCCTCTCTATGGTGAGAGTGTCCCCTCTGTGCCTCTCTATGGTGAGAGTGTCCCCTCTGTGCCTCTCTATGGTGAGAGTGTCTCCTCTGTGCCTCTCTATGGTGAGAGTGTCTCCTCTGTGCCTCTCTATGGTGAGAGTGCCCCCTCTGTGCCTCTCTATGGTGAGTGTGCCCCCTCTGTGCCTCTCTATGGTGAGTGTGCCCCCTCTGTGCCTCTCTATGGGGAGAGTGCCGCCTCTGTGCCTGTCTATGGTGAGAGTGTCGCCTCTGTGCCACTCTATGGTGAGAGTGTCTCCTCTGTGCCTGTCTATGGTGAGAGTGCCCCCTCTGTGCCTCTCTATGGTGAGAGTGTCCCCTCTGTGCCTCTCTATGGTGAGAGTGTCCCCTCTGTGCCTCTCTATGGTGAGAGTGTCTCCTCTGTGCCTGTCTATGGTGAGAGTGTCTCCTCTGTGCCTGTCTATGGTGAGAGTGCCCCCTCTGTGCCTCTCTATGGTGAGAGTGCCCCCTCTGTGCCTCTCTATGGTGAGAGTGTCCCCTCTGTGCCTCTCTATGGTGAGAGTGTCCCCTCTGTGCCTCTCTATGGTGAGAGTGCCCCCTCTGTGCCTCTCTATGGTGAGAGTGCCCCCTCTGTGCCTCTCTATGGTGAGAGTGCCCCCTCTGTGCCTCTCTATGGTGAGAGTGCCTCCTCTGTGCCTCTCTATGGTGAGAGTGCCTCCTCTGTGCCTCTCTATGGTGATAGTGCCCCCTCTGTGCCTCTCTATGGTGAGAGTGTCTCCTCTGTGCCTCTCTATGGTGAGAGTGTCTCCTCTGTGCCTCTCTATGGTGATAGTGCCCCCTCTGTGCCTCTCTATGGTGATAGTGCCCCCTCTGTGCCTCTCTATGGTGAGAGTGCCTCCTCTGTGCCTCTCTATGGTGAGAGTGCCTCCTCTGTGCCTCTCTATGGTGAGAGTGCCGCCTCTGTGCCTCTCTATGGTGAGAGTGCCGCCTCTGTGCCTCTCTATGGTGAGAGTGCCCCCTCTGTGCCTCTCTATGGTGAGAGTGCCCCCTCTGTGCCTCTCTATGGTGAGAGTGCCCCCTCTGTGCCTCTCTATGGTGAGAGTGCCCCCTCTGTGCCTCTCTATGGTGAGAGTGCCCCCTCTGTGCTTCTCTATGGTGAGAGTGCCCCCTCTGTGCTTCTCTATGGTGAGAGTGCCGCCTCTGTGTCTCTCTATGGTGAGAGTGTCTCCTCTGTGCCTCTCTATGGTGAGTGTGCCTCCTCTGTGCCTCTCTATGGTGAGAGTGCCCCCTCTGTGCCTCTCTATGGTGAGTGTGCCCCCTCTGTGCCTCTCTATGGTGAGTGTGCCCCCTCTGTGCCTCTCTATGGGGAGAGTGCCGCCTCTGTGCCTGTCTATGGTGAGAGTGTCGCCTCTGTGCCACTCTATGGTGAGAGTGTCTCCTCTGTGCCTGTCTATGGTGAGAGTGTCTCCTCTGTGCCTGTCTATGGTGAGAGTGTCTCCTCTGTGCCTGTCTATGGTGAGAGTGTCTCCTCTGTGCCTGTCTATGGTGAGAGTGTCCCCTCTGTGACTCTCTATGGTGAGAGTGTCGCCTCTGTGCCTCTCTATGGTGAGAGTGTCGCCTCTGTGCCTCTCTATGGTGAGAGTGTCGCCTCTGTGCCTCTCTATGGTGAGAGTGCCGCCTCTGTGCCTCTCTATGGTGAGAGTGCCTCCTCTGTGCCTCTCTATGGTGAGAGTGCCTCCTCTGTGCCTCTCTATGGTGAGAGTGCCCCCTCTGTGCCTCTCTATGGTGAGAGTGCCCCCTCTGTGCCTCTCTATGGTGAGAGTGCCCCCTCTGTGCCTCTCTATGGTGAGAGTGCCCCCTCTGTGCCTCTCTATGGTGAGAGTGCCCCCTCTGTGCCTCTCTATGGTGAGAGTGCCCCCTCTGTGCCTCTCTATGGTGAGAGTGCCCCCTCTGTGCCTCTCTATGGTGAGAGTGCCCCCTCTGTGCCTCTCTATGGTGAGAGTGCCCCCTCTGTGCCTCTCTATGGTGAGAGTGCCCCCCTCTGTGCCTCTCTATGGTGAGAGTGCCCCCTCTGTGCCTCTCTATGGTGAGAGTGCCCCCTCTGTGCCTCTCTATGGTGAGAGTGCCCCCTCTGTGCCTCTCTATGGTGAGAGTGCCCCCTCTGTGCCTCTCTATGGTGAGAGTGCCCCCTCTGTGCTTCTCTATGGTGAGAGTGCCCCCTCTGTGCCTCTCTATGGTGAGAGTGCCCCCTCTGTGCCTCTCTATGGTGAGAGTGCCTCCTCTGTGCCTCTCTATGGTGAGAGTGCCTCCTCTGTGCCTCTCTATGGTGAGAGTGCCTCCTCTGTGCCTCTCTATGGTGAGAGTGCCTCCTCTGTGCCTCTCTATGGTGAGAGTGCCTCCTCTGTGCCTCTCTATGGTGAGAGTGCCGCCTCTGTGCCTCTCTATGGTGAGAGTGCCGCCTCTGTGCCTCTCTATGGTGAGAGTGCCGCCTCTGTGCCTCTCTATGGTGAGAGTGCCGCCTCTGTGCCGCTCTATGGTGAGAGTGCCCCCTCTGTGCCTCTCTATGGTGAGAGTGCCGCCTCTGTGCCTCTCTATGGTGAGAGTGCCGCCTCTGTGCCTCTCTATGGTGAGTGTCTCCTCTGTGCCTCTCTATGGTGAGAGTGTCCCCTCTGTGCCTCTCTATGGTGAGAGTGTCCCCTCTGTGCCTCTCTATGGTGAGAGTGCCCCCTCTGTGCCTCTCTATGGTGAGAGTGCCTCCTCTGTGCCTCTCTATGGTGAGAGTGTCCCCTCTGTGCCTCTCTATGGTGAGAGTGCCTCCTCTGTGCCTCTCTATGGTGAGAGTGCCTCCTCTGTGCCTCTCTATGGTGAGAGTGCCTCCTCTGTGCCTCTCTATGGTGAGAGTGCCTCCTCTGTGCCTCTCTATGGTGAGAGTGCCTCCTCTGTGCCTCTCTATGGTGAGAGTGCCTCCTCTGTGCCTCTCTATGGTGAGAGTGCCTCCTCTGTGCCTCTCTATGGTGAGAGTGCCTCCTCTGTGCCTCTCTATGGTGAGAGTGCCTCCTCTGTGCCTCTCTATGGTGAGAGTGCCTCCTCTGTGCCTCTCTATGGTGAGAGTGCCTCCTCTGTGCCTCTCTATGGTGAGAGTGCCCCCTCTGTGCCTCTCTATGGTGAGAGTGTCCCCTCTGTGCCTCTCTATGGTGAGAGTGTCCCCTCTGTGCCTCTCTATGGTGAGAGTGCCCCCTCTGTGCCTCTCTATGGTGAGAGTGCCGCCTCTGTGCCACTCTATGGTGAGAGTGCCTCCTCTGTGCCTCTCTATGGTGAGAGTGCCGCCTCTGTGCCTCTCTATGGTGAGAGTGCCTCCTCTGTGCCTGTCTATGGTGAGAGTGCCCCCTCTGTGCCTGTCTATGGTGAGAGTGCCCCCTCTGTGCCTGTCTATGGTGAGAGTGCCCCCTCTGTGCCTCTCTATGGTGAGAGTGCCCCCTCTGTGCCTCTCTATGGTGAGAGTGCCCCCTCTGTGCCTCTCTATGGTGAGAGTGTCTCCTCTGTGCCTCTCTATGGTGAGAGTGTCTCCTCTGTGCCTCTCTATGGTGAGAGTGTCTCCTCTGTGCCTCTCTATGGTGAGAGTGTCTCCTCTGTGCCTCTCTATGGTGAGAGTGTCTCCTCTGTGCCTCTCTATGGTGAGAGTGTCTCCTCTGTGCCTCTCTATGGTGAGAGTGCCTCCTCTGTGCCTCTCTATGGTGAGAGTGCCTCCTCTGTGCCTCTCTATGGTGAGAGTGCCTCCTCTGTGCCTCTCTATGGTGAGAGTGCCTCCTCTGTGCCTCTCTATGGTGAGAGTGCCTCCTCTGTGCCTCTCTATGGTGAGAGTGCCCCCTCTGTGCCTCTCTATGGTGAGTGTGCCCCCTCTGTGCCTCTCTATGGTGAGTGTGCCCCCTCTGTGCCTGTCTATGGTGAGAGTGCCCCCTCTGTGCCTCTCTATGGTGAGAGTGCCCCCTCTGTGCCTCTCTATGGTGAGAGTGCCCCCTCTGTGCCTCTCTATGGTGAGAGTGCCCCCTCTGTGCCTCTCTATGGTGAGAGTGCCTCCTCTGTGCCTCTCTATGGTGAGAGTGCCCCCTCTGTGCCTCTCTATGGTGAGAGTGTCTCCTCTGTGCCTCTCTATGGTGAGAGTGTCTCCTCTGTGCCTCTCTATGGTGAGAGTGCCCCCTCTGTGCCTCTCTATGGTGAGAGTGCCTCCTCTGTGCCTCTCTATGGTGAGAGTGCCGCCTCTGTGCCTCTCTATGGTGAGAGTGCCGCCTCTGTGCTTCTCTATGGTGAGAGTGCTGCCTCTGTGTCTCTCTATGGTGAGAGTGTCTCCTCTGTGCCTCTCTATGGTGAGAGTGTCTCCTCTGTGCCTCTCTATGGTGAGAGTGTCTCCTCTGTGCCTCTCTATGGTGAGTGTGCCCCCTCTGTGCCTCTCTATGGTGAGTGTGCCCCCTCTGTGCCTCTCTATGGTGAGTGTGCCCCCTCTGTGCCTCTCTATGGTGAGTGTGCCCCCTCTGTGCCTCTCTATGGTGAGAGTGTCTCCTCTGTGCCTCTCTATGGTGAGTGTGCCCCCTCTGTGCCTCTCTATGGTGAGAGTGTCGCCTCTGTGCCACTCTATGGTGAGAGTGTCTCCTCTGTGCCTGTCTATGGTGAGAGTGCCCCCTCTGTGCCTCTCTATGGTGAGAGTGTCCCCTCTGTGCCTCTCTATGGTGAGAGTGTCCCCTCTGTGCCTCTCTATGGTGAGAGTGTCTCCTCTGTGCCTCTCTATGGTGAGAGTGTCTCCTCTGTGCCTCTCTATGGTGAGAGTGCCCCCTCTGTGCCTCTCTATGGTGAGTGTGCCCCCTCTGTGCCTCTCTATGGTGAGTGTGCCCCCTCTGTGCCTCTCTATGGGGAGAGTGCCGCCTCTGTGCCTGTCTATGGTGAGAGTGTCTCCTCTGTGCCTGTCTATGGTGAGAGTGTCTCCTCTGTGCCTGTCTATGGTGAGAGTGCCCCCTCTGTGCCTCTCTATGGTGAGAGTGTCCCCTCTGTGCCTCTCTATGGTGAGAGTGTCTCCTCTGTGCCTCTCTATGGTGAGAGTGTCTCCTCTGTGCCTCTCTATGGTGAGAGTGTCTCCTCTGTGCCTGTCTATGGTGAGAGTGTCTCCTCTGTGCCTGTCTATGGTGAGAGTGCCCCCTCTGTGCCTCTCTATGGTGAGAGTGCCCCCTCTGTGCCTCTCTATGGTGAGAGTGCCCCCTCTGTGCCTCTCTATGGTGAGAGTGTCCCCTCTGTGCCTCTCTATGGTGAGAGTGCCCCCTCTGTGCCTCTCTATGGTGAGAGTGCCCCCTCTGTGCCTCTCTATGGTGAGAGTGCCCCCTCTGTGCCTCTCTATGGTGAGAGTGCCCCCTCTGTGCCTCTCTATGGTGAGAGTGCCTCCTCTGTGCCTCTCTATGGTGAGAGTGCCTCCTCTGTGCCTCTCTATGGTGAGAGTGCCCCCTCTGTGCCTCTCTATGGTGAGAGTGCCTCCTCTGTGCCTCTCTATGGTGAGAGTGCCCCCTCTGTGCCTCTCTATGGTGATAGTGCCCCCTCTGTGCCTCTCTATGGTGATAGTGCCCCCTCTGTGCCTCTCTATGGTGAGAGTGCCTCCTCTGTGCCTCTCTATGGTGAGAGTGCCGCCTCTGTGCCTCTCTATGGTGAGAGTGCCGCCTCTGTGCCTCTCTATGGTGAGAGTGCCGCCTCTGTGCCTCTCTATGGTGAGAGTGCCCCCTCTGTGCCTCTCTATGGTGAGAGTGCCCCCTCTGTGCCTCTCTATGGTGAGAGTGCCCCCTCTGTGCCTGTCTATGGTGAGAGTGCCCCCTCTGTGCTTCTCTATGGTGAGAATGCCTCCTCTGTGCCTCTCTATGGTGAGAGTGCCCCCTCTGTGCTTCTCTATGGTGAGAGTGCCCCCTCTGTGTCTCTCTATGGTGAGAGTGTCTCCTCTGTGCCTCTCTATGGTGAGTGTGCCTCCTCTGTGCCTCTCTATGGTGAGAGTGCCCCCTCTGTGCCTCTCTATGGTGAGTGTGCCCCCTCTGTGCCTCTCTATGGTGAGTGTGCCCCCTCTGTGCCTCTCTATGGGGAGAGTGCCGCCTCTGTGCCTGTCTATGGTGATAGTGTCGCCTCTGTGCCACTCTATGGTGAGAGTGTCTCCTCTGTGCCTGTCTATGGTGAGAGTGTCTCCTCTGTGCCTGTCTATGGTGAGAGTGTCCCCTCTGTGCCTCTCTATGGTGAGAGTGTCGCCTCTGTGCCTCTCTATGGTGAGAGTGTCGCCTCTGTGCCTCTCTATGGTGAGAGTGTCTCCTCTGTGCCTGTCTATGGTGAGAGTGTCTCCTCTGTGCCTGTCTATGGTGAGAGTGCCCCCTCTGTGCCTCTCTATGGTGAGAGTGCCCCCTCTGTGCCTCTCTATGGGGAGAGTGCCGCCTCTGTGCCTGTCTATGGTGATAGTGTCGCCTCTGTGCCACTCTATGGTGAGAGTGTCTCCTCTGTGCCTGTCTATGGTGAGAGTGTCTCCTCTGTGCCTGTCTATGGTGAGAGTGTCCCCTCTGTGCCTCTCTATGGTGAGAGTGTCGCCTCTGTGCCTCTCTATGGTGAGAGTGTCGCCTCTGTGCCTCTCTATGGTGAGAGTGCCGCCTCTGTGCCTCTCTATGGTGAGAGTGCCTCCTCTGTGCCTCTCTATGGTGAGAGTGCCCCCTCTGTGCCTCTCTATGGTGAGAGTGCCGCCTCTGTGCCTCTCTATGGTGAGAGTGTCGCCTCTGTGCCTCTCTATGGTGAGAGTGTCTCCTCTGTGCCTCTCTATGGTGAGAGTGCCGCCTCTGTGCCTCTCTATGGTGAGAGTGTCTCCTCTGTGCCTCTCTATGGTGAGAGTGCCGCCTCTGTGCCTCTCTATGGTGAGAGTGTCTCCTCTGTGCCTCTCTATGGTGAGAGTGTCGCCTCTGTGCCTCTCTATAGTGAGAGTGTCTCCTCTGTGCCTCTCTATGGTGAGAGTGCCCCCTCTGTGCCACTCTATGGTGAGAGTGCCCCCTCTGTGCCACTCTATGGTGAGAGTGCCCCCTCTGTGCCTCTCTATGGTGAGAGTGTCCCCTCTGTGCCTCTCTATGGTGAGAGTGCCCCCTCTGTGCCTCTCTATGGTGAGAGTGCCGCCTCTGTGCCTCTCTATGGTGAGAGTGCCGCCTCTGTGCCTCTCTATGGTGAGAGTGCCGCCTCTGTGCCTCTCTATGGTGAGAGTGCCCCCTCTGTGCCTCTCTATGGTGAGAGTGCCCCCTCTGTGCCTCTCTATGGTGAGAGTGCCCCCTCTGTGCCTCTCTATGGTGAGAGTGCCCCCTCTGTGCCTCTCTATGGTGATAGTGCCCCCTCTGTGCCTCTCTATGGTGAGAGTGCCTCCTCTGTGCCTCTCTATGGTGAGAGTGCCTCCTCTGTGCCTCTCTATGGTGAGAGTGCCTCCTCTGTGCCTCTCTATGGTGAGAGTGCCGCCTCTGTGCCTCTCTATGGTGAGAGTGTCTCCTCTGTGCCTCTCTATGGTGAGAGTGCCGCCTCTGTGCCTCTCTATGGTGAGAGTGTCTCCTCTGTGCCTCTCTATGGTGAGAGTGTCTCCTCTGTGCCTCTCTATGGTGAGAGTGCCCCCTCTGTGCCTCTCTATGGTGAGAGTGCCCCCTCTGTGCCTCTCTATGGTGAGAGTGCCCCCTCTGTGCCTCTCTATGGTGAGAGTGCCGCCTCTGTGCCTCTCTATGGTGAGAGTGCCGCCTCTGTGCCTCTCTATGGTGAGAGTGCCGCCTCTGTGCTTCTCTATGGTGAGAGTGCCGCCTCTGTGTCTCTCTATGGTGAGAGTGTCTCCTCTGTGCCTCTCTATGGTGAGAGTGTCTCCTCTGTGCCTCTCTATGGTGAGAGTGTCTCCTCTGTGCCTCTCTATGGTGAGAGTGTCTCCTCTGTGCCTCTCTATGGTGAGTGTGCCCCCTCTGTGCCTCTCTATGGTGAGTGTGCCCCCTCTGTGCCTCTCTATGGTGAGTGTGCCCCCTCTGTGCCTCTCTATGGTGAGTGTGCCCCCTCTGTGCCTCTCTATGGTGAGAGTGCCTCCTCTGTGCCTCTCTATGGTGAGTGTGCCCCCTCTGTGCCTCTCTATGGGGAGAGTGCCGCCTCTGTGCCTGTCTATGGTGAGAGTGTCGCCTCTGTGCCACTCTATGGTGAGAGTGTCTCCTCTGTGCCTGTCTATGGTGAGAGTGCCCCCTCTGTGCCTCTCTATGGTGAGAGTGTCCCCTCTGTGCCTCTCTATGGTGAGAGTGTCCCCTCTGTGCCTCTCTATGGTGAGAGTGTCTCCTCTGTGCCTGTCTATGGTGAGAGTGCCCCCTCTGTGCCTCTCTATGGTGAGAGTGTCCCCTCTGTGCCTCTCTATGGTGAGAGTGTCGCCTCTGTGCCACTCTATGGTGAGAGTGTCTCCTCTGTGCCTGTCTATGGTGAGAGTGCCCCCTCTGTGCCTCTCTATGGTGAGAGTGCCGCCTCTGTGCCTCTCTATGGTGAGAGTGTCCCCTCTGTGCCTCTCTATGGTGAGAGTGTCTCCTCTGTGCCTCTCTATGGTGAGAGTGTCTCCTCTGTGCCTCTCTATGGTGAGAGTGCCGCCTCTGTGCCTCTCTATGGTGAGTGTGCCCCCTCTGTGCCTCTCTATGGTGAGTGTGCCCCCTCTGTGCCTCTCTATGGGGAGAGTGCCGCCTCTGTGCCTGTCTATGGTGAGAGTGTCGCCTCTGTGCCACTCTATGGTGAGAGTGTCGCCTCTGTGCCACTCTATGGTGAGAGTGTCTCCTCTGTGCCTGTCTATGGTGAGAGTGCCCCCTCTGTGCCTCTCTATGGTGAGAGTGCCCCCTCTGTGCCTCTCTATGGTGAGAGTGTCCCCTCTGTGCCTCTCTATGGTGAGAGTGTCTCCTCTGTGCCTGTCTATGGTGAGAGTGTCTCCTCTGTGCCTGTCTATGGTGAGAGTGCCCCCTCTGTGCCTGTCTATGGTGAGAGTGCCCCCTCTGTGCCTCTCTATGGTGAGAGTGCCCCCTCTGTGCCTCTCTATGGTGAGAGTGCCCCCTCTGTGCCTCTCTATGGTGAGAGTGCCCCCTCTGTGCCTCTCTATGGTGAGAGTGCCCCCTCTGTGCCTCTCTATGGTGAGAGTGCCCCCTCTGTGCCTCTCTATGGTGAGAGTGCCCCCTCTGTGCCTCTCTATGGTGAGAGTGCCTCCTCTGTGCCTCTCTATGGTGAGAGTGCCTCCTCTGTGCCTCTCTATGGTGAGAGTGCCCCCTCTGTGCCTCTCTATGGTGAGAGTGTCTCCTCTGTGCCTCTCTATGGTGAGAGTGTCTCCTCTGTGCCTCTCTATGGTGAGAGTGTCGCCTCTGTGCCTCTCTATGGTGAGAGTGCCTCCTCTGTGCCTCTCTATGGTGAGAGTGCCGCCTCTGTGCCTCTCTATGGTGAGAGTGCCCCCTCTGTGCCTCTCTATGGTGATAGTGCCCCCTCTGTGCCTCTCTATGGTGATAGTGCCCCCTCTGTGCCTCTCTATGGTGAGAGTGCCTCCTCTGTGCCTCTCTATGGTGAGAGTGCCGCCTCTGTGCCTCTCTATGGTGAGAGTGCCGCCTCTGTGCCTCTCTATGGTGAGAGTGCCCCCTCTGTGCCTCTCTATGGTGAGAGTGCCCCCTCTGTGCCTGTCTATGGTGAGAGTGCCCCCTCTGTGCCTCTCTATGGTGAGAGTGCCCCCTCTGTGCTTCTCTATGGTGAGAGTGCCGCCTCTGTGTCTCTCTATGGTGAGAGTGTCTCCTCTGTGCCTCTCTATGGTGAGAGTGTCTCCTCTGTGCCTCTCTATGGTGAGTGTGCCTCCTCTGTGCCTCTCTATGGTGAGAGTGCCCCCTCTGTGCCTCTCTATGGTGAGTGTGCCCCCTCTGTGCCTCTCTATGGTGAGTGTGCCCCCTCTGTGCCTCTCTATGGGGAGAGTGCCGCCTCTGTGCCTGTCTATGGTGAGAGTGTCGCCTCTGTGCCACTCTATGGTGAGAGTGTCTCCTCTGTGCCTGTCTATGGTGAGAGTGTCTCCTCTGTGCCTCTCTATGGTGAGAGTGTCTCCTCTGTGCCTCTCTATGGTGAGAGTGCCCCCTCTGTGCCTCTCTATGGTGAGAGTGTCCCCTCTGTGCCTCTCTATGGTGAGAGTGTCGCCTCTGTGCCTCTCTATGGTGAGAGTGTCGCCTCTGTGCCTCTCTATGGTGAGAGTGTCGCCTCTGTGCCTCTCTATGGTGAGAGTGTCGCCTCTGTGCCTCTCTATGGTGAGAGTGTCGCCTCTGTGCCTCTCTATGGTGAGAGTGCCTCCTCTGTGCCTCTCTATGGTGAGAGTGCCCCCTCTGTGCCTCTCTATGGTGAGAGTGTCGCCTCTGTGCCTCTCTATGGTGAGAGTGTCGCCTCTGTGCCTCTCTATGGTGAGAGTGTCTCCTCTGTGCCTCTCTATGGTGAGAGTGCCGCCTCTGTGCCTCTCTATGGTGAGAGTGTCTCCTCTGTGCCTCTCTATGGTGAGAGTGCCGCCTCTGTGCCTCTCTATGGTGAGAGTGTCTCCTCTGTGCCTCTCTATGGTGAGAGTGTCGCCTCTGTGCCTCTCTATGGTGAGAGTGTCTCCTCTGTGCCTCTCTATGGTGAGAGTGCCCGCTCTGTTCCACTCTATGGTGAGAGTGCCGCCTCTGTGCCTCTCTATGGTGAGAGTGTCCCCTCTGTGCCTCTCTATGGTGAGAGTGCCCCCTCTGTGCCTCTCTATGGTGAGAGTGCCTCCTCTGTGCCTCTCTATGGTGAGAGTGCCTCCTCTGTGCCTCTCTATGGTGAGAGTGCCTCCTCTGTGCCTCTCTATGGTGAGAGTGCCTCCTCTGTGCCTCTCTATGGTGAGAGTGCCGCCTCTGTGCCTCTCTATGGTGAGAGTGTCTCCTCTGTGCCTCTCTATGGTGAGAGTGCCGCCTCTGTGCCTCTCTATGGTGAGAGTGTCTCCTCTGTGCCTCTCTATGGTGAGAGTGTCTCCTCTGTGCCTCTCTATGGTGAGAGTGTCTCCTCTGTGCCTCTCTATGGTGAGAGTGCCCCCTCTGTGCCTCTCTATGGTGAGAGTGCCTCCTCTGTGCCTCTCTATGGTGAGAGTGTCTCCTCTGTGCCTCTCTATGGTGAGAGTGCCGCCTCTGTGCCTCTCTATGGTGAGAGTGTCTCCTCTGTGCCTCTCTATGGTGAGAGTGTCTCCTCTGTGCCTCTCTATGGTGAGAGTGTCTCCTCTGTGCCTCTCTATGGTGAGAGTGTCTCCTCTGTGCCTCTCTATGGTGAGAGTGCCGCCTCTGTGCCTCTCTATGGTGAGAGTGTCTCCTCTGTGCCTCTCTATGGTGAGAGTGTCTCCTCTGTGCCTCTCTATGGTGAGAGTGTCTCCTCTGTGCCTCTCTATGGTGAGAGTGCCCCCTCTGTGCCTCTCTATGGTGAGAGTGCCCCCTCTGTGCCTCTCTATGGTGAGAGTGTCTCCTCTGTGCCTCTCTATGGTGAGAGTGTCGCCTCTGTGCCTCTCTATGGTGAGAGTGCCTCCTCTGTGCCTCTCTATGGTGAGAGTGTCTCCTCTGTGCCTCTCTATGGTGAGAGTGTCGCCTCTGTGCCTCTCTATGGTGAGAGTGCCTCCTCTGTGCCTCTCTATGGTGAGAGTGCCGCCTCTGTGCCACTCTATGGTGAGAGTGTCGCCTCTGTGCCACTCTATGGTGAGAGTGTCGCCTCTGTGCCTCTCTATGGTGAGAGTGTCGCCTCTGTGCCTCTCTATGGTGAGAGTGTCTCCTCTGTGCCTCTCTATGGTGAGAGTGTCGCCTCTGTGCCTCTCTATGGTGATAGTGCCCCCTCTGTGCCTCTCTATGGTGAGAGTGTCTCCTCTGTGCCTCTCTATGGTGAGAGTGTCTCCTCTGTGCCTCTCTATGGTGAGAGTGTCGCCTCTGTGCCTCTCTATGGTGAGAGTGCCTCCTCTGTGCCTCTCTATGGTGAGAGTGCCGCCTCTGTGCCACTCTATGGTGAGAGTGTCGCCTCTGTGCCACTCTATGGTGAGAGTGTCTCCTCTGTGCCTCTCTATGGTGAGAGTGTCGCCTCTGTGCCTCTCTATGGTGAGAGTGCCCCCTCTGTGCCTCTCTATGGTGAGAGTGCCTCCTCTGTGCCTCTCTATGGTGAGAGTGCCTCCTCTGTGCCTCTCTATGGTGAGAGTGCCTCCTCTGTGCCTCTCTATGGTGAGAGTGCCGCCTCTGTGCCTCTCTATGGTGATAGTGCCCCCTCTGTGCCTCTCTATGGTGAGAGTGCCGCCTCTGTGCCTCTCTATGGTGAGAGTGCCCCCTCTGTGCCTCTCTATGGTGAGAGTGCCGCCTCTGTGCCTCTCTATGGTGAGAGTGCCTCCTCTGTGCCTCTCTATGGTGAGAGTGCCGCCTCTGTGCCTCTCTATGGTGAGAGTGCCCCCTCTGTGCCTCTCTATGGTGAGAGTGCCCCCTCTGTGCCTCTCTATGGTGAGAGTGTCTCCTCTGTGCCTCTCTATGGTGAGAGTGCCGCCTCTGTGCCTCTCTATGGTGAGAGTGCCGCCTCTGTGCCTCTCTCTCTGATCTGCCATTGTAGAGACACATGATATAATAATGACTCCTGACGCCACCACTAGAGGGCGCTCCCTGCAGACAGATGATACAGAGCTCCCCAGAGGCTGATGATGAGCTCCCTCTAGTGGTGGCTTCAGGTAGGCCGCATTATCTTATGTAGCTATGCTGAGGCTTTGGAGCTGTGTGTCACCAAATGATGATTATTACAGGCAGTGACCCCGGTGCACAGGGCTGATTTTGGGGTCATGACTTGTTCTTCCATGGTGGTGAGTATCGCTGCCCGCCACCTGTGGACCACCACCCACCACCCGCGGACCATCACCCACCACCCGCGGACCATCACCCACCACCCACAAAGCTTTTCCTGTATTTGTGACACTTCCCGTTAGTGATAAAAAGGTGTCATAACACGCAGAGCATCGCAACCACGACGGAAAGGGGTGAGAGCCGCAGAGCATCGCAGCTGTGATAGGAAAGGATCCGAACAGCTCTGTACAGTATGCAAGGGGTTAATCCACTAATGTAGAAAACAGAGCTGTCATCACCGGACACAGCCAGTGCTGGAATCAACATGATCCCCCTACCCGAAACTGCACAGCTGCATCCTGCCCGCACCTGCCCCATCACCACTGCAGACACATGACGGGCGGCTGTCACTGTGTACACACATTACTGATCCGGAGTTACCTCCTGTATTATCCTCCAGAGCTGCACTCACTATTCTGCTGGTGCAGTCACTGTGTACATACATTACATTACTGATCCTGAGTTACCTCCTGTATTATACTCCAGAGCTGCACTCACTATTCTGCTGGTGCAGTCACTGTGTACATACATTACATTACTGATCCGGAGTTCCCTCCTGTATTATCCTCCAGAGCTGCACTCACTATTCTGCTGGTGCAGTC
Organism: Anomaloglossus baeobatrachus; assembly: GCF_048569485.1. Classification (NCBI taxonomy): domain Eukaryota; kingdom Metazoa; phylum Chordata; class Amphibia; order Anura; family Aromobatidae; genus Anomaloglossus; species Anomaloglossus baeobatrachus. Next base: position 14,498,205 of record NC_134353.1, read on the forward strand.
ACTGTGTACATACATTACATTACTGATCCTGAGTTACCTCCTGTATTATACTCCAGAGCTGCACTCACTATTCAGTTTGTATTTTCCGGTGTTAGTTCCGGGTGATGCTGCAGAGGTTTTTCGCCTCTTCTGTTAACCCCTTCCTGCCGGTTTTCATTTGTTCTTTTCTTACATATATTATATTCTTGTATTTTGCGGCTCGTGGCTTCTTATTCTCTGGTTGCGGCGTTGTGCAGCGTTTTATTGACGACTTTTCTCACGAGCTCCGGAGCAGACATCGTTTTCTCACGCACTGACACCATATAATAGGTTGCCTTAGTTTTTTCAGGTTGGTGGATTTGAAATTTTTGGGGATTTCTTTTATCTTTTGGTAGCTCTCTGATTGTTTGCTCCTGTTTTTGTAGTGCCCCTTTCCCCCCCCTTTTCTCCCGTCTTTCACCTCTCCCCCCTTTCCACCCTTTCTCTCTTCACTCCCCTGTACCCCCTCTTTCACCCATCTTTTCCCTCCCCCTTTCCCCTCCCCTTTCTCCCCCTTTCCCTCTTTTCCCCCCTTTCTCCCCTCTTCCCTCACTTTCTCCCCTTTTCCCACTTTCCCCCTCTCGCCCCCCTCAAACGCTATTAATAAATGGTGATAATAATGGACGATGAAAGGAGGCGACATCCCTGTGTGTATTAACCCTATACTGTAACATCGCTGTGTGTATTATCCCTGTACTGTAACATCACTGTGTGTATTATCCCTATACTATGACATCACTGTGTATTATCCCTGTACTGTGACATCACTGTGTGTATTATCCCTGTACTGTGACATCACTGTGTGTATTATCCCTGTACTGTGACATCACTGTGTGTATTATCCCTGTACTGTGACATCACTGTGTGTATTACCCCTGTACTGTGACATCACTGTGTGTATTACCCCTGTACTGTGACATCACTGTGTATATTACCCCTGTACTGTGACATCACTGTGTGTATTATCCCTGTACTGTGACATCACTGTGTGTATTATCCCTGTACTGTGACATCACTGTGTGTATTATCCCTGTACTGTGACATCACTGTGTGTATTATCCCTGTACTGTGACATCACTGTGTGTATTACCCCTGTACTGTGACATCACTGTGTGCATTATCCCTGTACTGTGACATCACTGTGTGTATTATCCCTGTACTGTGACATCACTGTGTGTATTATCCCTGTACTGTGACATCACTGTGTGTATTACCTCTGTACTGTGACATCACTGTGTGTATTACCCCTGTACTGTGACATCACTGTGTGCATTATCCCTGTACTGTGACATCACTGTGTGTATTACCCCTGTACTGTGACATCACTGTGTGTATTATCCCTGTACTGTGACATCACTGTGTGTATTACCCCTGTACTGTGACATCGCTGTGTGTATTATCCCTGTACTGTGACATCACTGTGTGTATTACCCCTGTACTGTGACATCACTGTGTGTATTATCCCTGTACTGTGACATCACTGTGTGTATTATCCTTGTACTGTGACATCACTGTGTGTATTATCCTTGTACTGTGACATCACTGTGTGTATTATCCCTGTACTGTGACATCACTGTGTGTATTATCCTTGTACTGTGACATCACTGTGTGTATTATCCCTGTACTGTGACATCACTGTGTGTATTATCCCTGTACTGTGACATCACTGTGTGTATTACCCCTGTACTGTGACATCACTGTGTGTATTACCCCTGTACTGTGACATCACTGTGTATTATCCCTGTACTATGACATCGCTGTGTGTATTATCCCTGTACTGTGACATCGCTGTGTGTATTATCCCTGTACTGTGACATCACTGTGAGTATTATCCCTGTACTGTGACATCACTGTGTGTATTACCCCTGTACTGTGACATCGCTGTGTGTATTATCCCTGTACTGTGACATCGCTGTGTGTATTACCCCTGTACTGTGACATCGCTGTGTGTATTATCCCTGTACTGTGACATCGCTGTGTGTATTATCCCTGTACTGTGACATCACTGTGTGTATTACCCCTGTACTGTGACATCGCTGTGTGTATTATCCCTGTACTGTGACATCGCTGTGTGTATTATCCCTGTACTGTGACATCGCTGTGTGTATTATCCCTGTACTGTGACATCACTGTGTGTATTACCCCTGTACTGTGACATCACTGTGTGCATTATCCCTGTACTGTGACATCACTGTGTGTATTATCCCTGTACTGTGACATCGCTGTGTGTATTATCCCTGTACTGTGACATCACTGTGTGTATTATCCCTGTACTGTGACATCGCTGTGTGTATTATCCCTGTACTGTGACATCACTGTGTGTATTATCCCTGTACTGTGACATCACTGTGTGTATTACCCCTGTACTGTGACATCACTGTGTGTATTATCCCTGTACTGTGACATCACTGTGTGTATTATCCCTGTACTGTGACATCACTGTGTGCATTATCCCTGTACTGTGACATCACTGTGTGTATTATCCCTGTACTGTGACATCACTGTGTGTATTATCCCTGTACTGTGACATCACTGTGTGTATTATCCCTGTACTGTGACATCACTGTGTGCATTATCCCTGTACTGTGACATCGCTGTGTGTATTATCCCTGTACTGTGACATCACTGTGTGTATTATCCCTGTACTGTGACATCGCTGTGTGTATTATCCCTGTACTGTGACATCGCTGTGTGTATTACCCCTGTACTGTGACATCGCTGTGTGTATTATCCCTGTACTGTGACATCGCTGTGTGTATTATCCCTGTGCTGTGACATTGCTGTGTATTATCCCTGTACTGTGACATCGCTGTGTGTATTATCCCTGTGCTGTGACATTGCTGTGTATTATCCCTGTACTGTGACATCACTGTGTGTATTATCCCAGTACTGTGACATCACTGTGTGTATTACCCCTGTACTGTGACATCACTGTGTGTGTGTTATCCCTGTACTGTGACATCACTGTGTGTATTATCCCTGTACTGTGACATCACTGTGTATTATCCCTGTACTGTGACATCACTGTGTATTATCCCTGTACTGTGACATCGCTGTGTGTATTATCCCTGTACTGTGACATCGCTGTGTGTATTATCCCTGTACTGTGACATCGCTGTGTGTATTACCCCTGTACTGTGACATCGCTGTGTGTATTATCCCTGTACTGTGACATCGCTGTGTGTATTATCCCTGTACTGTGACATCGCTGTGTGTATTATCCCTGTACTGTGACATCACTGTGTGTATTATCCCTGTACTGTGACATCGCTGTGTGTATTATCCCTGTACTGTGACATCGCTGTGTGTATTACCCCTGTACTGTGACATCGCTGTGTGTATTATCCCTGTACTGTGACATCGCTGTGTGTATTATCCCTGTGCTGTGACATTGCTGTGTATTATCCCTGTGCTGTGACATCACTGTGTGTATTATCCCTGTACTGTGACATCACTGTGTGCATTATCCCAGTACTGTGACATCACTGTGTGTATTATCCCTGTACTGTGACATCACTGTGTGCATTATCCCTGTACTGTGACATCACTGTGTGCATTACCCCTGTACTGTGACATCGCTGTGTGTATTATCCCTGTACTGTGACATCGCTGTGTGTATTATCCCTGTACTGTGACATCGCTGTGTGTATTACCCCTGTACTGTGACATCACTGTGTGCATTATAATTTGTATTTTTTTCTTAGCAGAGACTCCGGGGGAGGAAGTGTCTGTGCGATGGCTGCGGAACGGACGGCTGCGGAGGTCACTGCATTCTCAGAACAAGGTAAGGTGTTAAAAACATGGGGTGCAGGGAGGAGGCCGGGGACACTCGGGGGTGCAGGGAGGAGGCCGGGGACACTCGGGGGTGCAGGGAGGAGGCCGGGGACACTCGGGGGTGCAGGGAGGAGGCCGGGGACAGTCGGGGTGCAGGGAGGATGCTGGGGACACTCGGGGGTCCACGGAGGAGGCCGGGGATACTGGAGGTTACATTAGAGGAACCTGCTGTTCCGGTACGCGGCGTCCGGACTTTGTTGCGGTTTTCTCCAGAAGTCGCCTCACCGCAAATAGGGAAGAGCGGCCTCGTGTGATTAACCCTTATTGTGCTCCGTGGTATAAAGGATGCGGCAGACACCCACCATGTGTGAACTGGTCCTATACTGGGAGCGTGTGTGACTGGTCAGCAGACAGGGGTCCTGCTGGTGAGGGGATCCTGCTAGTGAGTGGGTTCTATTAGTGAAAGTGGCCCTGTTGGCGGGGGGAGAGCCATGGTGGCGTGGGGTCTTGTATGGGGTGGTCCTGGTGGCGCGAGGTCTTGTATGGGGTGGTCCTGATGGCGGGGGGGAGAGTCATGGCGGTGCGAGGTCTTGTATGGGGTGGTCCTGGTGGCGCAGGGTCTTGTATGGGGTGGTCCTGGTGGCGCAGGGTCTTGTATGGGGTGGTCCTGATGGCGGGGGGGAGAGTCATGGCGGCGCAGGGTCTTGTATGGGGTGGTCCTGGTGGCAGGGGGTCTTGTATGGGGTGGTCCTGGTGGCGCGGGGTCTTATATGGGGTGGTCCTGGTGGCATGGGGTCTTGTATGGTATGGGGTGGTCCTGGTGGCAGGGGGAGAGCCATGGTGTCGCGGGGTCTTGTATGGGGTGGTCCTGGTGGCGCGAGGTCTTGTATGGGGTCGTCCTGGTGGCGCGGGGTCTTGTATGGGGTGGTCCTGATGGCAGGGGGGGAGAGTCATGGCGGCGCGGGGTCTTGTATGGGGTGGTCCTGGTGGCAGGGGGTCTTGTATGGGGTGGTTCTGGTGGCGCGGGGTCTTGTATGGGGTGGTCCTGGTGGCAGGGGGTCTTGTATGGGGTTGTCCTGGTGGCAGGGGGAGAGCCATGGTGGCGCGGGGTCTTGTATGGGGTGGTCCTGGTGGCAGGGGGTCTTGTATGGGGTGGTCCTGGTGGCAGGGGGTCTTGTATGGGGTGGTTCTGGTGCCGCGGGGTCTTGTATGGGGTGGTTCTGGTGGCGCGGGGTCTTGTATGGAGTGGGTCTGGTGGCGCGGGGTTTTGTATGGGGTGGTCCTGGTGGCTGGGGGTCTTGTATGGGGTGGTCCTGGTGGCGCGGGGTCTTGTATGGGGTGGTAGGGCAGGTGTAGTGTCAGTCGGATCCTCGCTGGCTCCAGCCTGCTGGGCATTGTCTGCAGATTTTGGGTGTTCCTCTCCTTCGGGGCGATGGCCCCAGCGTGCGGCTGTTTATCTCTGATCGTCAGACAATGTCCAAAAAACACAAGTCCTGTGGAATGAGCTGAGGCTTCATCTTTTCTGCCTCCCGGAGGCCGGAGCACGAGGCCGGCCGCTCCCATCACCACACTGCAGGTCACCAGCCCCAGAGGCTCCAGACGGCGAATTGTTAATAGCGCTGTGTCGTATGTGAGCGCTATAGAAATCCTGGCCAGTCACCGGATCATTATGTTTCCTGGTGTGACCACTGGAGCACAGGAGATCCAGCCCGTGGAGGGCCACAGACAGCACCGGACCCCGCGGATAGAAGAGCACAGGAGATCCGGCCCGTGGAGGGCTACACACACCACCGGACCCCGCAGATAGAAGAGCACAGGAGATCCAGCCCGTGGAGGGCCACAGACACCACCGGACCCTGCAGATTGAAGAGCACAGGAGATCCGGCCCGTGGAGGGCTACACACACCACCGGACCCTGCAGATTGAAGAGCACAGGAGATCCGGCCCGTGGAGGGCCACAGACACCACCGGACCCCGCAGATTGAAGAGCACAGGAGATCCGGCCCGTGGAGGGCTACACACACCACCGGACCCCGCAGATAGAAGAGCACAGGAGATCCAGCCCGTGGAGGGCCACAGACACCACCGGACCCCGCAGATAGAAGAGCACAGGAGATCCGGCCCATGGAGGGCCACAGACACCACCGGACCCCGCAGATAGAAGAGCACAGGAGATCCAGCCCGTGGAGGGCCACAGACACCACCGGACCCCGCAGATAGAAGAGCACAGGAGATCCGGCCCATGGAGGGCCACAGACACCACTGGACTCTGAGGATAGAAAAGGGTGCAGGATAGTGACGACACTCGGGGGCGCAGGATAGTGACAGACACTGGGGGCGTGGGACAGTGACGTTGACACTGGGGGAGTCGGATGGTGATGACGACACTGGGGGCGCGGGATTTGACGTCGTGTGACGCCCTGGGCAAGCCAGGGGTCACAGGTCATCACACCACCACACCCTACACCCCAGTTAGGAACACCTAAGCTACTAAAATCCTTGTTGCCTTCCTCCAGGGGCTGATGTTCACACCAGGGGGTGGGCCAGGCGGTTGGCTCCGCCCACCGAGGAGTTCACAGCCCTGGAGGCGGGAAGAACCAGGCAGTTGCGGTTGAGGGGAGTGAAGTCAGGGAGGTGAAGGAGTAAACAGTGAAGTGGTAGAGGAGCTAAGTGAAGTGAAAGTGAAGTAGTAGTGGAGCAAAGAAGAAAAGACTAAAAGTGAGAGGGGAAAAGCCTGAAGTTAGTCCGGCTGTGTGCAGGACAGAGTCAGCAAGGTCAGCAGACGGCGGTGACAGTCTGGAGGGGGACTGCTCGGAGGTTGCTGGAAGGACCGCGGACGGGTGGTGACCCGGCGGTCTGGAGCAGTATACAAGGAATAGTCAGCACCAGGGCAGGGGCCTCTCTGACCCCGGCAAGGCTAGGAGTCGCCGTAAATTTGCCAAATCCGTCAGTGAAGGGGACGTCTGTCTCCAAACAACCAAGTCCCGATTGAAGGCAACAGTCCGACCGTTACAGAGAGACACCGCCACCGCCAGGGCACCAGTTTCTCAGGGCCAGCGCCTGCGGGCAAAGTAGGGCTCCTCCGGCCCATATCCAAGCCGGGGAGCGGGTTACCGGTGGGAACCCATCGCTACCAACACAGAAACATTAGGTGCAGGACAAAGGGAAATCATCGTCACCTACTGGGAGAGCAAGTGCAGCCGTCCGTGGGAACCGTCTTTCCAGCCGTGTGGTTTACCGAAAAACTGTGTCAACGTCTCAGGCTGAGTGAGTACCACAGTGCCACAAGGCACAGCGCTGCCCCCGCGTCCCTGCACCCACCAGGCCCTGCATCACCCACCTCTTCACTGGGCCCCGGGATCACCAACCCCTACCCACGGAGGGGCAACACAACGACTAGCTGCTCCCCACCATCATCCCCGGGAGCCTCATACAGAGCAGCGGTGGTGCCAACAAATCACCACAACCGTGGGTGGCGTCACGGACAATAACCAATCCCTATACCCAAATCCCCCTTTCACTCACGGGCGAGGAGCGCCGCTAGAGTCCCCGGGATCCGGCCCATCGCTCGAGCCACCGAGCAGCAGCAGGCCGCAGCAGCCGCGGCAGCCGGACCCGAGCAGCAGTGGGAGAGCGCGGCGTCCCCTCCTCCGCCCGCGACAGTCGACACTAGGGGCATGGGATAGTGACGTCGACACTGGGGGCGCAGGATAGTGATGCCGGCACTGGGGGTGTGGGATAGTGACGTTGACACTGGGGGAGTCGGATAGTGATGTCGACACTGGGGGCGCGGGATAGTGACGCCGGCACTGGGGGTGCGGGATAGTGATGTTGACATTGGGGGCGCGTGATAGTGACATCGACACTGGGGGCACAGGATAGTGACGCCGGCATTGGGGGTGCGGGACAGTGACGTTGACACTGGGGGAGTCCGGATAGTGATGACGACACTGGGGGAGTCGGATAGTGATGACAACACTGGGGGCGCAGGATAGTGACGTCGATACTGGGGGAGTCGGATAGTGATGATAACACTGGGGGCACGGGATAGTGACGCCAACACTGGGGGCGCAGGATAGTGACGTCAACACTGGGGGCGCGGGATAGTGATGTCGACACTGGGGGCGCGGGATAGTGATGTCGACACTGGGGGCGCGGGATAGTGACGCCAACACTGGGGGCGCAGGATAGTGACGTCAACACTGGGGGCGCGGGATAGTGATGTCGACACTGGGGGCGCAGGATAGTGACGTCAACACTGGGGGCGCGGGATAGTGATGTCGACACTGGGGGCGCAGGATAGTGATGCCAACACTGGGGTCGCAGGATAGTGATGCCGGCACTGGGGGTGTGGGATAGTGACGTTGACACTGGGGGAGTCGGATAGTGATGTCGACACTGGGGGCGCGGGATAGTGACGCCGGCACTGGGGGTGCGGGATAGTGATGTTGACATTGGGGGCGCGTGATAGTGACATCGACACTGGGGGCACAGGATAGTGACGCCGGCATTGGGGGTGCGGGACAGTGACGTTGACACTGGGGGAGTCCGGATAGTGATGACGACACTGGGGGAGTCGGATAGTGATGACAACACTGGGGGCGCAGGATAGTGACGTCGATACTGGGGGAGTCGGATAGTGATGATAACACTGGGGGCACGGGATAGTGACGCCAACACTGGGGGCGCAGGATAGTGACGTCAACACTGGGGGCGCGGGATAGTGATGTCGACACTGGGGGCGCGGGATAGTGATGTCGACACTGGGGGCGCGGGATAGTGACGCCAACACTGGGGGCGCAGGATAGTGACGTCAACACTGGGGGCGCAGGATAGTGATGTCGACACTGGGGGCGCAGGATAGTGACGTCAACACTGGGGGCGCGGGATAGTGATGTCGACACTGGGGGCGCAGGATAGTGATGCCAACACTGGGGGCGCAGGATAGTGATGTCGACACTGGGGGCGCGGGATTGTGATACTGACACTGGGGGCGCGGGATAGTGACGTCGACACTGGGGGCGCAGGATAGTGACTTCGACACTGGGGGCGCGGGATAGTGATGTCGACACTGGGGGCGCAGGATAGTGACGTCGACACTGGGGGCGCGGTATTGTGATACCGACACTGGGGGCGCGGGATTGTGATACTGACACTGGGGGCGCGGGATAGTGACGTCGACACTGGGGGCGCAGGATAGTGACGTCGACACTGGGGGCGCGAGATAGTGACGTCGACACTCGGGGTGCGGGATAGTGACGTCGACACTGGGGCCGCGGTATTGTGATACCGACACTGGGGGCGCGGGATTGTGATACTGACACTGGGGGCGCGGGATAGTGACGTCGACACTGGGGGCGCAGGATAGTGACTTCGACACTGGGGGCACGGGATAGTGATGTCGACACTGGGGGCGCAGGATAGTGACGTCGACACTGGGGGCGCGGGATTGTGATACTGACACTGGGGGCGCGGGATTGTGATACTGACACTGGGGGCGCGGGATAGTGACGTCGACACTCGGGGTAATGACGCTTGGACGGGGGATATTCTCCGTACAGACCCCAGGAGATCAGCTGAGTTTCCCAATTCGGTCGGGGGTCTCCTGTAACCCCTCGTGTCCCGGATAACACAGAACATGTTTTTCCCTCCGGTCTCCCACATCTGTCATTCCTCCTGTCAGTGCCGGGGGAGCTGCACTTGACAGTAATAAAATCTCCGGCTTCCTCAGGTCGGATGGAAACCATTATGTCCTGACTCAGGGAAGTGTCGTTCTCACAGGCGGGTGCGGCAGCCATCACTGTCCGGTGTCACATCTCTGGCCGTCAGCCCCAATACATCCTGTCTCATTCTCTTCATAGTCCTCCGAATTCTCACATGAGGCCACACAGCTGAGGGTTTGTTACACTGTATCAGTCTGTATGATTCCACATAACATACCATTGTATACAGCTGTGCACTGACTGCAAGCAGAGCTCTTACAACGAGAGAGAGACGCGGCATCAGCCCCCTCCACAGACACATGGAAAGTCTGTACATGGGGGAGGGGTGCTCAGTGGGGGCTCTGGGGCCAATGTACACCTAGATCCTGGCAGGGTCCTGATGAGCCCCCCACCACCCGCTCATGGAAAGCCGCTCCCCCAATGTTACCCAGCAGCAGGAGGGAAAGTATGTGTGTGCCGTCCCCGTACCAGCAGCCGACGGTGCTCGGATCCGGACCTTCAGGGGTGGTGGCTCGAGGGTCTCCGGACCCGGGGGTCTCACGAACTTGCCGAATAAAATGGGGGACATAGATGTACGGGCTAGGCCGTAATAGGTTTGTGACGCCACCCACGGTGTGTGGTGAGGTGGGACACCACTGCTGCTGTTACGAGGCACCCGGGGAGAATGTTGGCCCGCAAGATGTTAACCCCTCTGTGGGCAGGGATGGTGGCCCCGGGACCTGATGGCTCTGGTGCAGGGGGAATGATGACCGCAGGGAGTGTTGGTGTACTCACTTTCAGTAAAACACACAAGTCTCTGGTAAACCAAGTTGGTGGTGGCTGATGCCGTGGCCGGTTGCGTTCGGGATCCCCCACCCGGCTGGTGGTCTCTATTGTTTTCCTGCACTGTTTAAGTAGAAAAGACTTCCCAGTGTGAAACGTAGGAGTCCGCTCCCGGCTGGATGTGGCCTAAGGAGCCGTGCCCGCAGACGCTGGCCCGTGGGATCTATGGGCCTTGGCGGTGACTGTGACGACATGGACTCTCATGGGTTAAAGTTTCTTAACCTTCAGCCAGACTATTGTTCTGTTGTGTATCAACTCATGTTTGCTTAGCTATTGTTTCTCCAGACCCTTCCAGTAATCATTGTATTGTAGTTGTGTATTGCTAATGTGATTACCTTAGTAGCCATTGTCTAGTCGGTGACTTGCAAACTTCATGTAGATATCCTCAGTCTTTCTATCCATATCATTTGAATGAGCATTGTCCATGTAGCTTGAAATTCGTCCAATGGGAGAAGCAACCTTGTACAACCAATCCGCTGAGGGCACAGTATATCCTAAGGGAAGGTTATGGCTATAAAAGGGATTTTTTTAAGTCACCAGGTTGTTGTTGATGGATGTGCATGATCCAGTCTAAGCTCTTAGGAGCTGGCTAGAGGATCAGGATACCTTGTGGCTTCAATCTAGGGACTTCGGTTCCGATTGGAGACCATATCCACAGTCTAGGGATTTCGACTCCGGCTGCCAGGATTATATCATCATACCAGAGACTACTTAAGGAGAAAACCCAGGGTGGGACAATTCGGTCACCTGTTACAGACTTTGCAGACCTCAGACAGCTTCCTAAATCTGGCGTTATTCCAGTCTCGGTGGGTGTCTGACGAAAGCGGGGTGCTGCTGGATTGGACTAATTAGCCCTGGAACCTCTGAGGCATGGACATTCTAAATCCCTGGTGAGCCAGCGGAGGGGTGAGACTCTGTTGCCTGTTACATTTGTGTGTTTTGCTGGTTATGTGTTATGCGCCATTAATTGTTTGGGGATCCAATAAAGTGTAATTATTGTGGTTCCCTCATCCTGTGTTGTCTGAGTAGTGTTCCGCCCACGGTTAAGGAGGTCGGCGTTCAGTTGGGATGAGCCCTCAGCCACGCTGTCTTTCTAAAGGCGGCGGGTTTTAGTGGACGAGAGCACCCACTGAGCCCCGTGTCTCCACAATTGGTGGCAGCAGTGGGATACTACTCAGCCTGGTTTACCCAGGAGAGCTGCAGTGGACTGGTGTTTTCAGACACCGTCCAGGGCTCAACAACCAGGGAGGCACATAAGCATACCTAGCGGGCCATAAGGGAGGCATTCAAGTTTCAGACGCTGCCATGTCCAACCCCACCAGCTCAGCCATGGGACAAGGACAAGAGAGGAGATACGACCACAGCAGTAACTGGATGCTACAGGATCTGTGCCAGAGGCGAAAGATTATCTACTGAAACGCTGAGACTCGGTCAGACTTGATCTGGAAATTAGTCCGTTGGGATGCCCAGAATGATGCAGAGGACGATGAGGATCCCGCCGATATTGACCCAGAGGATTTAAACTATGTGCCACATCATGGATCTAGTGACAATCGGGAATCAACTTGGTCCAAAATAGCCCAAGCCACAGCATTGTTGGATGCATTGGGGCCTAAATCCTCAAGAGAAGAGAGGGCTTATGTTCTGGAATATGTTTATGTGATTCCAGCTGCCATACTGCTAACACCAGCTGCTCGAGAAGGATGGTCCCGCTACCCAGCAGAAGCTGCGCCCAAAAAAAAGGACTACAAACAGGGCCTGTGACTCACCCAATCTATGGCGCTGTTATACATGTGGGCGCCATGGACATATAGATAAAGATTGTCTCCAAAACCGAGGCCGCATGCTTAGAGCCCATCTGCCAGCTCAGCCGGTCAAGAGCCAGGGACTACGAGACACTGGTTCCTCCATTACCCTGGTAAGCCCAGTTATTGTTTCTCCAGAAGACCCTTTACCAGATTCCCAATTATCCATCTCCCTGGCTGAGGGCCAGCGCTCAGACATCCCTCTGGCATGTGTGCAGTTGGACCTAAGGACCAACCAGGGAGCGGTCGAGGTGGAGCTTGTGGACAGCCTCCCAACACCTGGTATTTTGGGGACCAACCAGGAAGTGATCGATGTGGGGCTTGTGAACAGCCTCCCCATACCGGTCATTGTGGAGACTGACTAGAGCAAGGCTGATGTGGAGCTTATGGACACCATCCCCACACCAGATATTTTAGGAAATGACCAGGGAGAGGTTGATGTGGGACTTGTGAACAGCCTCCCCATACCTGTCATTGTGGAGACTAACCAGAGCAAGGCTGATGTGGAGCTAATGCACAGCATCCCCACACCTGTTATTTTGGGGTCTGACCAGGAAGTGGTCCATGTGGAGTTTATGGACAGCCTCCCCACACCTGTTGTTTCGGGGACTAACCAGGAGGAAGTTGATGTAGGGCTCATGCATGGTCTCCTCACTTCTGTTATTTCGGGGACTAACCAGGAGAAAATTGAAGTCGGGTTCATGGATGGCCCCACCAAGCCTGTTGTTTTGGATACCACCCAGAGGGGAGTGGAAGTGGGGCGTGTGGATTACCTGCTCACACCAGTTATTTTTGAGTATGACCTAGGACAAGGACTATCCAGTCAGTTTGAAGCAGCCATCACCCACTTCCAAGCCAAGCAGGACCCTGATGTGGATCTTTCTAACATCTTGTCCAAGGATAATTCACATTCCCTGTCTCCAGCATCCACTTCTGAGCCAAGAACCGTGAGTAAGCCTAACCAGACTGTGGCTATTGACTGGGGGAAGATTGATAGTAAGAAATGTATGCAAGCCCAACTCATGGACCCCACCTTAGTGCTTGTCCGCAATATGGCTGCTCAACTTGGGGGAGGTAATCAGGGGGAGGTGTATAGATGCAAGCCTCTGTTGCTGACCTCACCATTAAAAAGGACAATGCCGTCAAGAGGAGAAGGATGATCGGAAGCCTATCATGTCTGACTAATATTAAGAAGGGGGAGGAATGTGACGACATGGACTCTCATGGGTTAAAGTTTCTTAACATTCAGCCAGACGTATTGTTCTTTTGTGTATTACCTCATGTTTGCTTAGCTATTATTTCTCCAGACCCTTCCAGTAATCATTGTAATGTAGTTGTGTATTGCTAATGTAATTACCTTAGTAGCCATTGTCTAGTCGGTGACTTGCAAACTTCATGTAGATATCCTCAGTCTTTCTATCCATATCATTTGAATGAGCATTGTCCATGTAGCTTGAAATTCGTCCAATGGGAGAAGCAACCTTGTACAACCAATCCGCTGAGGGCACAGTATATCCTAAGGAAAGGCTATGGCTATAAAAAGGGGACTTCCTTAAGTCACCGGTGGATGGATGTGCATGATCCAGTCTAAGCTCTTAGGAGCTGGCTAGAGGATTATAACCAGGATACCTTGTGGACTCGGTCTAGGGACTTTGGCTCCGACTAGAGGATCACTTGGCTACATGGCTTCAATCTAGGGACTCCGGTTCCGATTGGAGACCATATCCACAGTCTAGGGATTTCGACTCCAGCTACCAGGATTATATCATCATACCAGAGACTACTTAAGGAGGAAATCCAGGTTGGGACAATCCAGTCACCTGGCTACAGACTTTGCAGTCCTCAGCCAGCTTCCTAAATCTGGCGTTATTCCATTCTCGTTGGGTTCCCGCCAAAAGCGGGGTGCTGCTGGATTGGAGTAAATAGCCCTGGAACCTCTGAGGCATGGACATTCTAATCCCTGCTGAGCCAGCGGAAGGGTGAGACTCTGTTGCCTGTTACATTTGTGTGTTTTGCTGGTTATGTGTTATGTGCCGTTAATTGTTTGGGGATCCAATAAAGTCTAATTATTGTGGTTCCCTCACCCTGTGTTGTCTAAGTAGTGTTACGCCCACGGTTAAGGAGGCCGGCGTTCAGTTGGGATGAGCCCTGAGCTACACTGTCTTTCTAAAGGCGGCCGGTTTTAGCGGACGAGAGCACCCACTGAGCCCCGTGTCTCCACAGTGACCTCTTATCCCTAATCTGTGGGCTGTTGTCTTCTATGAGGGACTTTGGGTGGGACAGGACCTCTAGTCCTGGCCTCAATCGGTTAATTAACCAGTTCCTCTTGTTTCTCGCTCCTGGCTTCAGGGTCCGAGTACCCCCCTTTGTGCTAAGGTTTCCGGATCGGTTCCCCGTGTCGGTACCGGCGGGCTACAACCCTGGCCCGCTCCACCTCGGTACCACCGAGCCATCTTCCCGTCTCCTGCTGACGGAGATCACCGTCTGCCTCCTAACCAAGGTACCAGGCTCCTACCCTGGCACCGCTCAACTTGGACTTGACTGCTGGAGCTACACTTAGCTCCAGCCCACACTCCTCTCCAAACTGAACTCTAAGGGGCACTTTGCACACTACGACATCGCAGGTGCGATGTCGGAGGAGTCATGTTGAAAGTGAGGCACTTCCGGCGTCACACTCTACATTGTAGTGTGTAAATCCTAGATGATACGATTAACGAGCGCAAAATCGTCGTAATCGTATCATCGGTGCAGCGTCGGGGAATTCCATAATTACACGACTGCGACAGGTACGATGTTGTTCCTTGTTCCTGCGGCAGCACACATCGCTGTGTGTGAAGCCGCAGGAGCGAGGAACATCTCCTACCTGCGTCCTGCAGCTCACGCCGGCTATGCGGAAGGAAGGAGATGTGCGGGATGTTTACGTCCCGCTCATCTCCGCCCCTCCGCTTCTATTGGCCGGCTGCCGTGTGACGTCGCTATGACGCCGCACGACCTGCCCCCTTAATAAGGAGGTGGGTCGCCGGCCAGATCGACGTCGCAGGGCAGGTGAGTCCATGTGAAGCTGCCGTAGCGATAATGTTCTCTACGCCAGGAATCACAAGATATCGCTGCTGCGACGGGGGCGGGGCCTATCGTGCTCGGCATTGCAAGCATCGGCTTGCGATGTCGTTGTGTGCAAAGTGCCCCTAACACTCAACTGTTTTTCCCGCCCCGGGCTGTCTGGACCCCTGGGTGGCCATGTCCCAACCGCCTGGTCACGCCCACTGGTGTGTCTATCTTTCCCTAAGGGGGGTGACTAGGGTTTAATGGTTGGCTGTGTGTTTCCTAGTGAGGGAAGGTGTTATGCAGGGGCCTATTTGTGACTACCTGTTTTTTTTGGGGGGCGTCACATGTGCACCCCAGATCCCAGAGTATGAGATAAACTCAGCGGTCCCCGGCTCATCACCATTAATGGTCCTACATGACCTTAGACACAGAGGAAAGTCACAGATAAAGCAGCGGATTCCCACAATTAAATTTCCTGTAATAATGCACCATCCTCTATATCTGCTGCCAAATCACATAAATATGAATACTACCGAAACCCTCCGTATACCTGACACCGCCATCATCCTCCCAATATCTGACACCGCCAACACCCATCCTGCCACAAGCAACTTCTGCTCTGATTACTCAGAATAAAACACGCACCTGCAGAGGAAACCGCTGCCAGATCATCAATCACAGGAAAACACCATATATAATACCGCCCCTGTGTACAGGAATATAACTACTATAATACTGCCCAAATATACTAGACTATATCTACTACAATACTGCCCCCTATATACAAGAACATAACTGCAATAATACTGCCCCTATATACAAGAATATAACTATAATACTGCCCCTATGTACAAGAATATAACGACTATAATACTGCCCCCTATGTACAAAAATATAACTACTATAATACTGCCCCTATATACAAGAATATAACTACTATAATACTGCTCCTATATACAAGAATATAACTACTATAATACTGCCTCTATGTACAAGAATATAACTACTATAATACTGCCCCTATGTACAAGAATATAACTACTATAATACTGCCCCTATATACAAGAATATAACTACTATAATACTGCCTCTATGTACAAGAATATAACTACTATAATACTGCCCCTATATACAAGAATATAACTACTATAATACTGCCCCTATATACAAGAATATAACTACTATAATACTGCCTCTATGTACAAGAATATAACTACTATAATACTGCCCCTATATACAAGAATATAACTACTATAATACTGCCCCTATGTACAAGAATATAACTACTATAATACTGGTCATATGTACAAGAATATAACTACTATAATACTGCCCCTATGTACAAGAATATAACTACTATAATACTGTCCCTATGTACAAGAATATAACTACTATAATACTTCCCCCTATGTACAAGAATATAACTACTATAATACTGCCCTTATGTACAAGAATATAACTACTATAATACTGCTCCTATATACAAGAATATAACTACTATAATACTCCCCTATGTACAAGGATATAACTACTATAATACTGCCGCTATGTACAAGAATATAACTACTATAATACTGCCCTCTATGTACAAGAATATAACTACTATAATACTGCCCTTATGTACAAGAATATAACTACTATAATACTGCCCCCTATGTACAAGAATATAACTACTATAATACTGCCCTTATGTACAAGAATATAACTACTATAATACTGCCCCCTATGTACAAGAATATAACTACTATAATACTGCCCTTATGTACAAGAATATAACTACTATAATACTGCCTCTATGTACAAGAATATAACTACTATAATACTGCCCCTATGTACAAGAATATAACGACTATAATACTGCCTCTATGTACAAGAATATAACTACTATAAAACTGCCCCTATGTACAAGAATATAACTACTATAATACTGCCCCTATATACAAGAATATAACTACTATAATACTGCCTCTATGTACAAGAATATAACTACTATAATACTGCCCCTATATACAAGAATATAACTACTATAATACTGCCCCTATATACAAGAATATAACTACTATAATACTGCCTCTATGTACAAGAATATAACTACTATAATACTGCCCCTATATACAAGAATATAACTACTATAATACTGCCCCTATGTACAAGAATATAACTACTATAATACTGCCCCTATGTACAAGAATATAACTACTATAATACTGGTCATATGTACAAGAATATAACTACTATAATACTGCCCCTATGTACAAGAATATAACTACTATAATACTGCCCCTATGTACAAGAATATAACTACTATAATACTTCCCCCTATGTACAAGAATATAACTACTATAATACTGCCCTTATGTACAAGAATATAACTACTATAATACTGCTCCTATATACAAGAATATAACTACTATAATACTGCCCCTATGTACAAGGATATAACTACTATAATACTGCCGCTATGTACAAGAATATAACTACTATAATACTGCCCTCTATGTACAAGAATATAACTACTATAATACTGCCCTTATGTACAAGAATATAACTACTATAATACTGCCCCCTATGTACAAGAATATAACTACTATAATACTGCCCTTATGTACAAGAATATAACTACTATAATACTGCCTCTATGTACAAGAATATAACTACTATAATACTGCCCCTATGTACAAGAATATAACGACTATAATACTGCCTCTATGTACAAGAATATAACTACTATAAAACTGCCCCTATATACAAGATTATAACTACTATAATACTGCCTCTATGTACAAGAATATAACTACTATAATACTGCCTCTATGTACAAGAATATAACTACTATAATACTGCCCCTATATACAAGAATATAACTACTATAATACTGCCCCTATATACAAGAATATAACTACTATAATACTGCCTCTATGTACAAGAATATAACTACTATAATACTGCCCCTATATACAAGAATATAACTACTATAATACTGCCCCTATGTACAAGAATATAACTACTATAATACTGCCCCTATGTACAAGAATATAACTACTATAATACTGGTCATATGTACAAGAATATAACTACTATAATACTGCCCCTATGTACAAGAATATAACTACTATAATACTGCCCCTATGTACAAGAATATAACTACTATAATACTTCCCCCTATGTACAAGAATATAACTACTATAATACTGCCCTTATGTACAAGAATATAACTACTATAATACTGCTCCTATATACAAGAATATAACTACTATAATACTGCCCCTATGTACAAGGATATAACTACTATAATACTGCCCCTATATACAAGAATATAACTACTATAATACTGCTCCTATATACAAGAATATAACTACTATAATACTGCCTCTATGTACAAGAATATAACTACTATAATACTGCCCCTATGTACAAGAATATAACTACTATAATACTGCCCCTATATACAAGAATATAACTACTATAATACTGCCTCTATGTACAAGAATATAACTACTATAATACTGCCCCTATATACAAGAATATAACTACTATAATACTGCCCCTATATACAAGAATATAACTACTATAATACTGCCTCTATGTACAAGAATATAACTACTATAATACTGCCCCTATATACAAGAATATAACTACTATAATACTGCCCCTATGTACAAGAATATAACTACTATAATACTGGTCATATGTACAAGAATATAACTACTATAATACTGCCCCTATGTACAAGAATATAACTACTATAATACTGTCCCTATGTACAAGAATATAACTACTATAATACTTCCCCCTATGTACAAGAATATAACTACTATAATACTGCCCTTATGTACAAGAATATAACTACTATAATACTGCTCCTATATACAAGAATATAACTACTATAATACTCCCCTATGTACAAGGATATAACTACTATAATACTGCCGCTATGTACAAGAATATAACTACTATAATACTGCCCTCTATGTACAAGAATATAACTACTATAATACTGCCCTTATGTACAAGAATATAACTACTATAATACTGCCCCCTATGTACAAGAATATAACTACTATAATACTGCCCTTATGTACAAGAATATAACTACTATAATACTGCCTCTATGTACAAGAATATAACTACTATAATACTGCCCCTATGTACAAGAATATAACGACTATAATACTGCCTCTATGTACAAGAATATAACTACTATAAAACTGCCCCTATGTACAAGAATATAACTACTATAATACTGCCCCTATATACAAGAATATAACTACTATAATACTGCCTCTATGTACAAGAATATAACTACTATAATACTGCCCCTATATACAAGAATATAACTACTATAATACTGCCCCTATATACAAGAATATAACTACTATAATACTGCCTCTATGTACAAGAATATAACTACTATAATACTGCCCCTATATACAAGAATATAACTACTATAATACTGCCCCTATGTACAAGAATATAACTACTATAATACTGCCCCTATGTACAAGAATATAACTACTATAATACTGGTCATATGTACAAGAATATAACTACTATAATACTGCCCCTATGTACAAGAATATAACTACTATAATACTGCCCCTATGTACAAGAATATAACTACTATAATACTTCCCCCTATGTACAAGAATATAACTACTATAATACTGCCCTTATGTACAAGAATATAACTACTATAATACTGCTCCTATATACAAGAATATAACTACTATAATACTGCCCCTATGTACAAGGATATAACTACTATAATACTGCCGCTATGTACAAGAATATAACTACTATAATACTGCCCTCTATGTACAAGAATATAACTACTATAATACTGCCCTTATGTACAAGAATATAACTACTATAATACTGCCCCCTATGTACAAGAATATAACTACTATAATACTGCCCTTATGTACAAGAATATAACTACTATAATACAGCCTCTATGTACAAGAATATAACTACTATAATACTGCCCCTATGTACAAGAATATAACGACTATAATACTGCCTCTATGTACAAGAATATAACTACTATAAAACTGCCCCTATATACAAGATTATAACTACTATAATACTGCCTCTATGTACAAGAATATAACTACTATAATACTGCCTCTATGTACAAGAATATAACTACTATAATACTGCCCCTATGTACAAGAATATAACTACTATAATACTGCCCCCTATGTACAAAAATATAACTACTATAATACTGCCCCTATGTACAAGAATATAACTACTATAATACTGCTCCTATGTACAAGAATATAACTACTATAATACTGCCCCCTATGTACAAGAATATAACTACTATAATACTGCCCCCTATATACAAGAATATAACTACTATAATACTGCTCTTATGTACAAGAATATAACTACTATAATACTGCCCCCTATATACAAGAATATAACTACTATAATACTGCTCCTATGTACAAGAATATAACGACTATAATACTGCCTCTATGTACAAGAATATAACTACTATAAAACTGCCCCTATATACAAGATTATAACTACTATAATACTGCCTCTATGTACAAGAATATAACTACTATAATACTGCCTCTATGTACAAGAATATAACTACTATAATACTGCCCCTATGTACAAGAATATAACTACTATAATACTGCCTCTATGTACAAGAATATAACTACTATAATACTGCCCTTATGTACAAGAATATAACTACTATAATACTGCCCCCTATATACAAGAATATAACTACTATAATACTGCCCCCTATATACAAGAATATAACTACTATAATACTGCTCCTATGTACAAGAATATAATTACTATAATACTGCCTCTATGTACAAGAATATAACTACTATAATACTGCCCTTATGTACAAGAATATAACTACTATAATACTGCTCCTATGTACAAGAATATAACTACTATAATACTGCCCCTATGTACAAGAATATAACTACTATAATACTGCCCCTATGTACAAGAATATAACTACTACCGGTATAATACTGCTCCTATATACAAGAATATAACTGCTATAACACTGCCTCTATGTACAAAAATATAACTACTATAATACTGCCCCCTATGTAGCAGAATATAACTACTATAATACTGCCCCTTATGTACAAGAATATAACTACTATAATACTGCCCCCTATGTACAAGAATATAACTACTATAATACTGCTCCTATGTACAGGAATATAACTACTATAATACTGCCCCCTATGTACAAGAATATAACTACTATAATACTGCCTCTATGTACAAGAATATAACTACTATAATACTGCCCTTATGTACAAGAATATAACTACTATAATACTGCCCTTATGTACAAGAATATAACTACTATAATACTGCTCCTATGTACAAGAATATAACTACTATAATACTGCCCCTATATACAAGAATATAACTACTATAATACTGCCCCT
Organism: Anomaloglossus baeobatrachus; assembly: GCF_048569485.1. NCBI lineage: Eukaryota > Metazoa > Chordata > Amphibia > Anura > Aromobatidae > Anomaloglossus > Anomaloglossus baeobatrachus. The sequence goes on from NC_134353.1 coordinate 14,519,832, forward strand.
AAATACAAGAATATAACTACTATAATACTGCCCCCTATGTACAAGAATATAACTACTATAATACTGCCCCTATGTACAAGAATATAACTACTATAATACTGCCCCTATGTACAAGAATATAACTACTATAATACTGCCCCCTATGTACAAGAATATAACTACTATAATACTGCCCTAAATACAAGAATATAACTACTATAATACTGCCCCTATGTACAAGAATATAACTACTATAATACTGCCCCCTATGTACAAGAATATAATTACTATAATACTGCCCCCTATGTACAAGAATATAACTACTATAATACTGCCCCTAAATACAAGAATATAACTACTATAATACTGCCCCTATGTACAAGAATATAACTACTATAATACTGCCCCCTATGTACAAGAATATAACTACTATAATACTGCCCCCTATGTACAAGAATATAACTACTATAATACTGCTCCTATGTACAGGAATATAACTACTATAATACAGCTCCGGTTGTGATGATGGAATATGGGGAGTTGTGTATAATTTTGTGTAGGTTCGTATTTTAGGCGTGGTGAGCTGTCCATTCTGTGTATTCCTTGTGTGTACATTGTCCTGTTTGCAGGTTAATCACCCCCTGCCAGGCTTTGTCCATAAGTCTGGGGGAGGGGGCCTGGGAGATTATTCAGTCAGGCTGAAAACTTCCAGAGAGAGCAGTAAGATTCATCCTCTATGGTAGAAGCTGCGGCTCCCCAGAGAGACCCTGGACATTTATCACTTACTGGACTGTATCCGTGTTTCTGGACTACTTTACCCTTCGTGTGGTGGATTATTTGATGGTCCTTCTGACTTTCTTGGAATAAATGTTCTTTGGATTGTTCACCTCATCTCTCGCTCTGTTGATTGTGTGATATCAAAGAAGGACCCCATGACAACTGGTGGCAGCGGTGGATCAACAGAGCACAACCCAGTGGAGATCCACCTACAGAGTGAGTACAGAAACTGGACTGCATCCAGTCTACAGGAAAGAGCCAGAGATCTGGGCCTGAGCTACCAGGGACTGACTAACGAGACCTTACTTGATCTACTTGTGGATGAGAGCCAGTCCACCTCCTCCCAGATGTCTAACGGACAAACACTGGGGACGGGATCCCTGCCCCAAAAAGCCAGTGGTTGTTGTGGTATGAAGAAGAGATGGCGGTTCTGGGCCCAGGTGATTCTCAGGAGTATAAGGAGCAGGCTGCTCGCCGAGCACAGAGGAGACAAGAAGCAATGGAGTCCGGCAGAGGGAGTAATGTGAGTTGGAGTGTAAACCCAGTGATCCGGGAGCCTGTACAGATCACCCGGGCGGACTTCAAGCCATTTGATGAGGCTTCTGGAGATGTGGAGGGGTTCTTCAAGGACTTTGATCAGCGGTGTGTGGTGATGGAGGTTCCCCACTCTGGCTGGGTGCGTTTGTTAGTGGGACTCCTGAACGGAAGCCTGGCAGAGGCTTATCGCACCATTGACTCACAGCAGAACCGGGATTACAACATTGTAAAGTGGACTATCTTGGATTACCATGTCATCATTACAGACTAGGGCACAGTTCCGAGACCTCCCATGCACCACGGGGGGATCGTTTAGGATGTATGCCCATAAGATGTCCCAGGCATGTCGGAGATGGCTGGAAGCGGAAGACGCCTTCACTGTGGAAGACGTTATACAGGTATTTCTTATAGAACAATTTCTTTACAAATGTCCCTCAGAAATACGAGAGTGGGTCAGAGAGCGCACACCGTGCACCTTGTATAGAGCTGCAGCCCTGGCTGATGAGGCCCTTACTATCCGACCGCAATGGAGGGGGCTTCTGGACAATAAGACACAGCCTGCTCCTGCTCCCCGCCCTCTCCAGTTATATCTGCCCCTCCACCCAGCTGCAGACGATGACAACCATGGCTCACAATTCTAGGCCCCAACAGTACCAACCACGCCCTGGGGGAATCACAGATAGGAGATGTTATGGGTGCGGACAACCTGGCACCTGCAATCCAGTTGTCCCGCAAGGATTCGGAAGGACCCCCCACGCACCTCCATTTCGTCCAGTGCATTTTGTGCACTCCATCCCGCCTGAGGAAGAGTTACCACCACCTCCACTGAGTGTACTGCTGACTCCTGCTCCATAGATGCCCCTGTTGCAGTGTATGGTCTCCGCCTTTGTCACCAGGTTCTCCTACTGCCTTCTCTAGAATGCACATTGGAAGGAGCACAACGCAGAGGAGATGTTATCGAGGTGGGCAGCCTGGGCATCTGCAAAACACTTCCCTGCTGGTGGATGAGGAATGACTTTGTACCAAATTGACCTGTTCATTCCCAAATTCAAGGGGAAAGAGTTCTCACCCCTTCAAGTTGACTTGCCTAATGCTCAGACACTCCTCGTCGACCACTAAGGGTTTATGGGGTGAGAGCCACAGCCCCGAGTTCCTCTCATCATCAAAGTAAGCACTTACAGGAGGTTGTGCTGGATGGACAGAGAGTCATTGGATTTTGTGACTCGGGGGCGTTTCTCACAATAGCTGATCCCCGGGTGGTTCAGCCAGAGGTGATACATCATGGACCAGGGATCGTTATTGAATTGGCTGGAGGACAAAGGAGGAAAATTCTAAAGGCGACTGTAGATCTGGACTTTGGCTTTGGGGTCAAACAATGTGTGGTTGGGGTGATGAGCGGCTGCCTGCAGATATTCTCCTAGGAAATGATGTGGGAGATCTACAATGCTGATTTGTGAGTGCAGGAAACACAGTTTGAGTGAAGGAGGACACAAAGGGATGCTTGTCCTTTCAACCCTATCGCTGTACAAGGGGCTACCTACAGCTTCTCCATCCAATAAAAGCGTAGAAGCCAACACCAGAGCGCTGATGGACTGTCCCGACAAGAAGAACCATAGACTATCCACAGCTGAGCAACATGGACTTAAGTGAGGTGGTCAGAGGTCTGTGTAGACCTCATGGCGCACTCACTTATCAAGAAAGAGGATGTGATGTAGAATATGGGGGGTTGTGTATCATGTTGTGTGGGTTCGTATTTTAGGTATGGTGCTCTGTCCATTCTGTGTACAATGTCCTGTTTGCAGGTTAATCACCCCCTGCCGGACTTTTGTCCCTTAGTCTGGGGGAGGGGGGCCTGGGATCCACCAAACTCTCTTCTTACCTGGGAGATTATTCTGTCTGTCTGATAGCTTCAAGAGAGAAGCAGGAAGATTCATCCTCTATCAAAAAGGATAAAAATGAAAGTCGGATATCCAGGTTTTCTATGTATGCAATAACATTATCATTTACAATATAAAAATCATTCTTGTCACCATGGTAAGATCTAATGAGGACTCACCCTTAGCTCCTACCATGGTGACAAGAATGTTTTCTATATTGTAAATGATTATGCTATTGCATACATAGAAAACCTGGATATCCGACTTTGATTTTTATCCTTTTTGATACTTTCTATCGTTGTTTATTGTCCAGTGTTTATCTTTATATGATGGTAAGGTATACGTTCATACGATTAAGTAAATCATCCTCTGTGGGAGAAGCTGAAGCTCCTTAGAGAAACCTGGACATTTATCGCTTACTGGACTATATCCATGTTTCTGGACTATTTTACCCTCTGTGTGGTGGATTATTTTATGGACATTCTGATTTGCTTGGAATTAAAGTTCTTTGGATTGTTCAATCATCTCTCACTCTGTTGATTGTGTGATATGGGAGAAGGACCTTGTGACACTGCTACCTATATACAAGAATATAACTACTATAATACTGCCCCTATGTACAAGAATATAACTATTATAATACTGCCCCTATGTAAAAGAATATAACTACTATAATACTGCCCACAAGGTTTCTATACAGGCGGCTCTGGTGGATTTCCTGCCTTTTGGTCCCATGCGTTTCTATATAGGCGGCCCTAGTGGATTTTCCACCTCTTGGTCTCATACGTTTCTATACGGGTGACCCCAGTGGATTTCTGGCCTCTTGGTACCCTACGTTTTTATTCAGGCCGCCAAGTGGATTTCTGGCCTCTTGGTCCCCTACGTTTCTATTCAGGCGGCCCGGTGGATTTCCGGCCTCTTGGTCCCATACATTTGTATACAGGCAGCTCTGGTGGATTTCCCACCTTTTGGTCCATGTGTTTCTATACAGGCGGCTCCGGGGTGACGTCACGTTCCTGGTATCTTCCTGGCAGGCGCTTGTCTCTGGGAACATGGAGTGTGACGGTCGTTATCTGAGTTTTCAGCTCTCCTTATTTGGAGACGTTTGGTGACTCTTGTGAGCCGTTTGCCTCCACTAATAGTTTACAAATGCTATAAAAATTACAGTGATATGAGGAAAAATGCTGGAAAGTGCCCAACATTGTCAGCGGGCGGCTCCGAGCTCAGCGGCTTAACTCCTGCCGGCACCAGACGCTGGGGTCACACTGAGGGAAGACGGTAACATTCGACGTTAACATGATCCTGCCTGATGGAGATCGGTGGTCTCCACATAACACAGACATAGCAGTTCATACCCGGGGCTCGAGCAGCGGAGCACGGACCCATCAATGTCCACCACTCTCCGAGAAGCCACCGCAGAACCCCAGCTGGGCTCCCTGGATCATGTCCCAAGGGGACCAATAGAGATGACTGAGTTCCAGCATCTATGTGACCACCGGTAAGGTCCCAGCTCAATGTGGCTTCTGAGGGGATGAACTGCAATCTGAGCAAGCTCCAATCACAGTTGTAACCGGCAGTGGTCTGCTGTATTATACAGCCAGTGCCGAGCTGGTACAGATCGCAGCCCCCACGGTACATATATGGAGGAGACCTGCAGCCCCCAGGAAACACTTCTGAGCGGTGACCACTTTACTGACCCGTAATATTTTACCACAAAAATTGAAATGTGTGTCCACCGTCACGGAGGAGACCCAGCAGGGTGGGACACTCTGGAGAAACTCTGGTCACCAGGAGTCGTCGTAGACCGGAGGCACCCATATATGTTTCCATTCAGGGGTCCAAGAGGTCAGAGGCCACATCTACTTGCTCCTGTAATAGGTCTATTAGACTGTAAAGGGCCCATGTCATCTTCTTACTCCAGGGCCTTTGTTTGCCGGTGCCCCCCCATAGAGTTCTTACACCGGGGCCCCTTTCTTCCGGTGTCCTCTGCAGTGATCTTACACCAGGGCCCTTTTCTTCTGGTGCCCCCTGTAGTGTTCTTACACTGAGGTCCTTTTCTTCTGGTGCCCTCAGTAGTGTTCTTGCACCAGGGCCTTTTTCTGCCGGTGCCCTCTGTAGTGTTCTTACACCGGGGCTCTTTTCTGCCAGTGCTTCCTGTAGTGTTCTTACGCTGGGCCCTTTTCTTCCGGTGCCCTCTGTAGTGTTCTTACACCGAGGCCCTTTTCTTCCGGTGCCCTCTGTAGTGTTCTTACACTGAGGTCCTTTTCTTCTGGTGCCCCCTCCCCATAGTGTTCTTACACCGAGGCCCTTTTCTTCTGGTGCCCTCTGTAGTGTTCTTACACCAAGGCTCTTTTCTTTTGGTGCCCTCTGTAGTAGTGTTCTTACACCGAGGCCCTTTTCTTCCGGTGCCCCCTGTAGTGTTCTTACACCGAGGCCCTTTTCTTCCGGTGCCCTCTGTAGTGTTCTTACACCGCGGCCCTTTTTTTCTGGTGCCCTCTGTAGTGTTCTTACACCGCGGCCCTTTTTTTCTGGTGCCCTCTGAAGTGTTCTTACACCGCGGCCCTTTTTTTCTGGTGCCCTCTGTAGTGTTCTTACACCGCGGCCCTTTTTTTCTGGTGCCCTCTGTAGTGTTCTTACACCGCGGCCCTTTTTTTCTGGTGCCCTCTGTAGTGTTCTTACACCGCGGCCCTTTTTTTCTGGTGCCCTCTGAAGTGTTCTTACACCGAGGCCCTTTTCTTCCAGTGCCCTCAGTAGTGTTCTTACACCGAGGCCCTTTTCTTCCAATGCCCTCTGTAGTGTTCTTACACCGAGGCCCTTTTCTTCCAGTGCCCTCAGTAGTGTTCTTACACCGAGGCCCTTTTCTTCCGGTGCCCTCAGTAGTGTTCTTACACCAGGGCCCTTTTCTTCTGGTGCACCCTGTAGTGTTCTGACAATGAGGCCCTTTTCTTCTGGTGCCCTCAGTAGTGTTCTTACAATGAGGCCCTTTTCTTCAGGTGCCCTCTGTAGTGTTCTTACACCGGGGCCCTTTTCTACTGGTGCCCTCAGTAGATTTCTTACACCGGGGCCCTTTTCTACTGGTGCCCCTCCCCATAGTGTTCTTACACCAAGGCCCTTTTCTACTGGTGCCCATCCCCATAGTGTTCTTACACCAAGGCTCTTTTCTTCCGGTGCCCTCTGTAGTGTTCTTACACCGGGGCCCTTTTCTACTGGTGCCCTCAGTAGATTTCTTACACCGGGGCCCTTTTCTACTGGTGCCCATCCACATAGTGTTCTTACACCAAGGCCCTTTTCTTCCGGTGCCCTCTGTAGTGTTCTTACACCGTGGCCCTTTTCTACTGGTGCCCTCAGTAGATTTCTTACACCGGGGCCCTTTTCTACTGGTGCCCCTCCCCATAGTGTTCTTACACCAAGGCCCTTTTCTACTGGTGCCCATCCCCATAGTGTTCTTACACCAAGGCCCTTTTCTTCTGGTGCCCTCTGTAGTGTTCTTGCACCAAGGTCCTTTTCTGACGGTCCCCCCTCATAGTGTTCTTACACCAGGGCCCTTTTCTGCTGCTGCCCCCCATAGTATTCTCACACTGGGTCCCTTTTCTGCTGGTGCCCCCCCCCCATAGTGTTCTTGCAACGGGTCCCTTTTCTTCCGGTGCCACCTGTAGCATTCTTACACCGGGGCCCTTTTCTTCCGGTGCCACCTGTAGCATTCTTACACCGGGGCCCTTTTCTGCTGGTGCCCCCCATAGTATTCTGATACCGAGGCTCTTTTCTGCTGGTGCCTCCCCCCCATAGTGTTCTTACATCAGGGCTCTCTTCTGCCAGCACTCCCCTCTGGCACATACCACCTGATGTGCCCCATATCAGCCCCAATGACAGCCCTGACAGTCTTTAGCCTTTGCCTCTGTTTTTATGAATGGTGTTTGGGCGATGAAGTGTTAACCACCCAAATCCTTCCAGGAAACAATCCAGATTTGGCATGAAGCCCCGTGATGGGGGCATTAATCACCCCAGACCTCTGCGGAGTCTGACATTCCTCAGATATGAGAGGGTTATTAATACACCGCCCTATCGCTTGTAGAACATGGATCATCAAGAGCGACAGTGAAGGATCAGGAGACACCTAGAGGTTCCCACATGACTCCTCCTGTCACTCCTGCCTGGTAGCGGTCTCCATCCTCCATCTTGGATTTTCGGTGGGGTGGGAATACTCTTTGTTTTCTACTATTTTCGCTTTGCAGACAAGCTGGGGTTAAGGCATCAGGACCGTCTACCCCAGCCAGTAGTGGTCGTCTGCCACCGTGACATAAAGAGTAACTGGTAATTAAGGCTTCAACCACCCTGTAGTTAAAGTCCAGAAGCAATAATAGACTTTCCATTTTCTGAGCAGAGGGGGGATTCTGCGCTGAGGACCTCCGGGGGTGAATGTCCACCTCCTCCTGTCCTTCTGCCTCCTGACTAGGACTCGGAGGTCTGCACTTTCCTGCAGTTGTCTCTCAGGATGTAGCTCATGTAGGAGGAGAAGTTAGCTACTTCCCTGCTCACTGATGTTACCGGGGACTACAATTCCCAGCATTTAGGTTTGGATGGTGCTTTCCCCCTTAACAGAGGCTAAGACGATAAGTGTCCCAAAAAAATCAGGGAGAGTGGACGGAGCAGGAGACTTTGGTGACAGAAAGCTGCTCCGTGGGCGGTAAAATGGCTGACGAGGGCAAAGATGGGAATTTGGTTTTTTTCTGCAGTGAGGTTGTAGAGCAGAGAACGAGACACGTGATCAACCCGGTGTACGTGAAAAATCTGTGTCTGCCCCGGGGCCTGAACTCACCTGGTGAGGCACAGACCTCATGTATGACACAGGACAAGCGCCGGAGGGCAGACATTGTGTGCTGCAGCTGCAAGACACTGATCCAGAGACCAGAAACTGATCCCGAGAGTCCCTGAGGGACCAGACCCTGATCCCGAGAGACCAGACCCTGATCCCGAGAGTCCACACACTGATCCCGAGAGTCCACACACTGATCCCGAGGGACCAGACCCTGATCCCGAAAGACCAGACCCTGATCCCGAGAGACCAGACCCTAATCCCGAGAGACCAGGCCCTGACCCCGAGAGACCAGGCCCTGATCCCGAGAGACCAGGCCCTGATCCCGAGAGACCAGGCCCTGATCCCGAGAGACCAGGCCCTGACCCCGAGAGACCAGGCCCTGACCCCGAGAGACCAGGCCCTGACCCCGAGAGACCAGGCCCTGACCCCGAGAGACCAGGCCCTGATCCCGAGAGACCAGGCCCTGATCCCGAGAGACCAGGCCCTGATCCCGAGAGACCAGGCCCTGATCCCGAGAGACCAGGCCCTGATCCCGAGAGACCAGGCCCTGACCCCGAGAGACCAGGCCCTGACCCCGAGAGACCAGGCCCTGACCCCGAGAGACCAGGCCCTGACCCCGAGAGACCAGGCCCTGACCCCGAGAGACCAGGCCCTGACCCCGAGAGACCAGGCCCTGACCCCGAGAGACCAGGCCCTGACCCCGAGAGACCAGGCCCTGACCCCGAGAGACCAGGCCCTGACCCCGAGAGACCAGGCCCTGACCCCGAGAGACCAGGCCCTGACCCCGAGAGACCAGGCCCTGACCCCGAGAGACCAGGCCCTGACCCCGAGAGACCAGGCCCTGACCCCGAGAGACCAGGCCCTGACCCCGAGAGACCAGGCCCTGACCCCGAGAGACCAGGCCCTGACCCCGAGAGACCAGGCCCTGACCCCGAGAGACCAGGCCCTGACCCCGAGAGACCAGGCCCTGACCCCGAGAGACCAGGCCCTGACCCCGAGAGACCAGGCCCTGACCCCGAGAGACCAGGCCCTGACCCCGAGAGACCAGGCCCTGACCCCGAGAGACCAGGCCCTGACCCCGAGAGACCAGGCCCTGACCCCGAGAGACCAGGCCCTGACCCCGAGAGACCAGGCCCTGACCCCGAGAGACCAGGCCCTGACCCCGAGAGACCAGGCCCTGATCCCGAGAGACCAGGCCCTGATCCCGAGAGACCAGGCCCTGATCCCGAGAGACCAGGCCCTGATCCCGAGAGACCAGGCCCTGATCCCGAGAGACCAGGCCCTGATCCCGAGAGACCAGGCCCTGATCCCGAGAGACCAGGCCCTGATCCCGAGAGACCAGGCCCTGATCCCGAGAGACCAGGCCCTGATCCCGAGAGACCAGGCCCTGATCCCGAGAGACCAGGCCCTGATCCCGAGAGACCAGGCCCTGATCCCGAGAGACCAGGCCCTGATCCCGAGAGACCAGGCCCTGATCCCGAGAGACCAGGCCCTGATCCCGAGAGACCAGGCCCTGATCCCGAGAGACCAGGCCCTGATCCCGAGAGACCAGGCCCTGACCCCGAGAGACCAGGCCCTGACCCCGAGAGACCAGGCCCTGACCCCGAGAGACCAGGCCCTGACCCCGAGAGACGAGGCCCTGACCCCGAGAGACCAGGCCCTGACCCCGAGAGACCAGGCCCTGACCCCGAGCGAGCAGACTTGCTGTGACTAATGCGGGAAAGGAAGGGCTGGGGCTGTTGCAGGGACAAGGCACTGCTGTGAAAAGGAGGCACTGCTATAAGAGGGAGGCACTGCTATAAGAGGGAGGCACTGCTATAAGAGGGAGGCACTGCTATAAGAGGGAGGCACTGCTATAAGAGGGAGGCACTGCTATAAGAGGGAGGCACTGCTATAAGAGGGAGGCACTGCTATAAGAGGGAGGTACTGCTGTCGGAAGGAGGCAGTGCTATAGGATGGAGGTAGCGCTTTCGGAAGGAGGCACTGCTGTGAGGCGGAGGCACTGCACAGACTCTCACTACACAGGAGATAGAGTTTAGATCCCACCTAGCGCCCCCTGTGGTCAGGACGTCATAGTACCACTGCTGCAGGAATGGTGATTTGTGTCTCGATCTTTCTGCTTCTGATCCACTGATATTAATGATTTTGTCTTCATCAGGTGGATCCGGCTCACGGGGAGATCCAGGTGATGTCAGAAGGAAAACATCTCATCCTGGAGGTGGAGAGGAACCAGTAAGTGATTGCTATAGAATAGGGCTTCACACCATGATGCACACTCTTGCGTTCTTCCTGCCACCACAGCGCACACTCTCAGGCTCTTCCTGGCTCCACAGCGCACACTCTCAGGCTCTTCCTGGCACCACAGCGCACACTCTCAGGCTCTTCCTGGCTCCACAGCGCACACTCTCAGGCTCTTCCTGGCTCCACAGCGCACACTCTCAGGCTCTTCCTGGCTCCACAGCGCACACTCTCAGGCTCTTCCTGGCTCCACAGCGCACACTCTCAGGCTCTTCCTGACACCACGGCGCACACTCTTGCGCTCTTCATGGTGTGAAGCCCCGCTAGTATGTGTCGGTGCAGTACCTTCAGGGACTCCACGTGGATGGAACAGTCTGGTCACAGGTAGGGAACCTTCTTTTAGGATTGTCGTGACGCCACTCTCAGTATTGCGGTCAGCGGGGACCGCCACTGCAGATTAAGGGATGCCTGGGGCTGATGGTGGGTGCAGTCAGTATATTAGCCCCCTGAGAGTGAGGCCAGCCCCAGGCCCCGGTGTATGTGTGTGGGACCACAGGTCGCAGAATGACTTAAACACAGTCCAAGAAGTCTTTCAACGTGTTTACTCACTGTTTGGAGGTCACGGTGAGATGCCCGGGCGACACTGTGATAACCAGGTTGAACCAGGAATTCCAGGAGGCCGTTCTGAGGGTAGCTGTCCACTCGCCTTCCTTGCACTCTGTTTTAGGAGGATCCTTTGCTTGAAGCGTGGTAGGACCCCTCCAGGGAAGCTGTTACCACCCTGCTCCCCTCTCTCTGGCTCGTCTGCCGGCAGCGTGGCCTTGGTGGGATGGCTTCTGGCCCTGTCCCCTTATGGGCCTGGTGATTGCTGCTTGGCTCAAGCTCTGTGTAGTCGTGGTGAGGGCATGAAGTACCCCCCCCCCACCTGTAGGTTAAGCAGCTCTGGATGATCTGCTGCCTGTGCTGGGGACCTAGTTCCCCTTGTGTGCTCGGATACCGGGATCTCCGTACTCAGCCACCCTTCTCTCTGGATGATTTTCAGGCCGACCCACGGTGCCCTTTCTCCCCCGCTTTCAGCTACTGCACTCCTCAGGACCTGTCTCACACTCTAGAGCTCCTCTGCCCTGCTTCCTCACACTTCAACTTCTTCCTCCAGACTCCCCTCTTCCTCTCTCTCTCTGCCCTGCTTCCTAGCAACCAGCCCCTGAACACACCCCCAGCTGGGAATTGAAAGTTAACCCCTTCTGGCTACCCAAGGGTCCCCTCTGGTAATGTGGGAGGCCTGGTCACTATATGTTTGTGTGTGCACCTCATCCTGGCCTTTGGAGATTACCTGGAAGCATTGCTCCCGCATGGGTGCAATACTCTGTGGTGCCTGACCAAGTCAGGGGCGCCACATTCCCCCTTAGTTATCATCAGCACGTCCTCGGGCTGCAAAGACAAGAGAAAGATAAAGGTAAATACAAACTTTTCCCACACAGGGGCAATTATTTACATTTAAACATGCCAGGTACCATTCCACCACCAACCACCCACATGTCCGAACCCCACCCAAAAACCTCCAGGAGGTAGGTCGCCGGTCCTTTTGGTGACCAGGGCTGGGCCATCACATTCCCCAGACCTTTCCTCCAATCTTCCTCTCCTGAGGAGAGTGGTGTAAGGTAGGCCCCATAAACAGGCGTACCCGCTTCCGAGTGTTGGAGGGCAGGCCCCATAAACAGGCGTGCCCCCTTGTTGGTGCAGAGCCATGCCCCTCAACAGGCAGACTCTGTGGTTGATACCAAGAAGGCAACTTTTTACAATGCAAAGTTTGTGGTTAAAGCCAGTTCATAACCAGTGGTCTAACATTTTAAGGAGGTCTCACAATAGTCCTTGTGGGCACATTTCGCTTAAACGTTACCTAACTGTAAACAGGTTAAACATTACATTTCATACAGTCACTTTGAACTAAACTGTACTTTCTCTATAGCGTAATGGGAGCTGACCAAAGTTGCTGCGGGTTGACCTACGCAGTACTATACTGTCATCTGTCTGAGGTTGTGTCCTCCCACCCGATGTATGTGTCTCAATGTGAATAATAGGTGTACTATGTATTGATGCCAGTGCATGGTCTTCTGCTTCAGCTACATTTGGCTCTTCCAGGTTCTGAACAGGTTCTTCTGGGTCTCTTACTTCTCCAGATTGAGGGAATGTAATAACCGGAATAACTACTGCTCCATTGTATTGAGGCCAACTTGCTGGAAAATCTCCAAGTACAGTATGGATCATCTTTTCTTTTGGTTCTTGAACTGGCAAAGGGTTGGGACTTTCTTCAGGGGTTCTTAGTTGTTCAGGACATTTCTTTAAGCGATCTCTAGAAACGACAGCTGTTGTTTTTCCTCTATCTTTGCTGATAAGGCATGTCTTTTCATTGCTAAGCGTCGATGGTAACACAGTATAGGGTTCTTCTTCCCAGTGATTGTCAAGTTTATGACGTCTTCTCTTTCTTTTGAGAACTATATCTCCTGGCATCAAAGGAACAGCAGGTGCTTTTCGATTGTAGGCCTTTTCTTGTTTCTCACGCTGCTGAGTCAGGCTTCGCTCCACACACTCTTGTACTTTCTTGTATTGGGCTTGGCGGTTGGAATCCCAATCAGCACCTTGTAGGTGGTCTTCAGGGGTCTCAACTCCCATTTCCAGATCTACTGGCAATCTCCCTGGTCTGGCCCTCATCAGGTATGCCGGTGTGCAGTTCGTGGAACTCACAGGGATGTTGTTATACATGTCCACTAGATCGGGCAGTTTTTCCGGCCACTGACTTCGTTCTTCTAGTGGGAGCGTCTTCAGAAGGTCGAGAATGATGTGGTTCATCTTCTCACACATGCCATTGGTCTGAGGATGGTAAGGCGTAGTACGGATCTTCTGGCAGCCGTATAGGTTACAAAACTCCTTAAACACTTCAGCTTCAAAGGCTGGTCCTTGGTCAGTGAGCACTTGGTCTGGATAGCCATGTGGTCGACAGAAATGTGTCTGGAACGCTTTGGCTGCAGTCTGACCGGTCAAGTCCTTGACTGGTACTACCACCAGGAATCTGGAGTAGTGGTCAACCATAGTGAGAGCGTAGTTGTAGCCTTGTCTGCTGGGTGCCAACTTTACATGGTCCAGGGCCACGATCTCCAGGGGCCGTTTAGTTTGGATTGGCTGGAGTGGTGCTCTCTGGCTGTGCTGGTCTTTTCTTCTAAGATTGCAGGGCCCGCAGTTTCGACACCACTTCTCTAGGGCAGATCTCATGCCCACCCAGTAGAATCTTACTTTAAGTAGGGCCTCCAGTTTCTTCCAACCAAAGTGGCCTGCACCATTGTGATAGGCTTCTAGCACCATCCTCGTATCCTTCTGTGGTACAATCACTTGCCACACCTTCTCATGCGTCCTCGGGTCAATGATGCTCCTGTAAAGTTTGTCTTGATAGATGAATAATCGACCCCTCTCCTTCCATAGGTACTGTGCCTCAGGTGGGGCTCCTTTGTCAAGGCTGGCGCCAGGCTGGTTGATCAGTTTCTTTACCAAGCCTACCGCTGGATCATTTTCCTGGGTCTCCTTCCAGTTGTAGTGAGGTAGTGGGTTCAGGGTCACCTCTTGGCGGTTGGCACGCAACTGCCGGCACTGTTTTGCTCCATGGCGATGGAACGCTGGCAGCTCAATCTCTTCAAGATCATCTACATCTTCACCCTCGTCTGCTAGGTGAGGCATCCTGGACAGAGCATCTGCGTTGCCGTTCTTGCGGCCAGCTCGATACTTGACAGTAAAGTCATAATTCGCCAGTCGGGCTACCCAACGCTGCTCCATGGCACCCAATTTAGCAGTATCCAAGTGGGTCAGGGGGTTGTTGTCCGTGAAGACAGTGAATTTGGTGGCTGCCAGGTAGTGTTTGAACCGCTCTGTGATAGCCCATACCATGGCCAGGAACTCTAGCTTAAATGAGCTATAATTTTCTGGGTTTCTTTCAGTAGGCCTGAGCTTCCTGCTGGCGTAAGCAATCACACGCTCTTTGCCTCCCTGCACCTGTGAAAGCACTGCTCCCAGTCCCACATTACTGGCATCTGTGTACAGTACGAATGGCAGACCGTAGTCAGGGTAGGCTAGGATCTCTTCACCCGTCAAGGCCCCTTTCATTTGTCTGAAGGAGTGTTCTTCTGCTTCTCCCCAGTGAAATGGCGGGCCGGAGATCTTTCCTTTCTTCTTTGGGTGGCCTACCAGGAGCTCTTGCAAAGGCGCTGCCATTTTCGTGTAGCCCTTGATGAACCTTCTGTAGTAGCCTACCAAGCCAAGGAACTGACGTACCTCCCGAACGGTAGTAGGTGTGGGCCATTCCTGGATGACTGTGACCTTCTCTGGGTCCGGTGCTACTCCTTCTGCACTGACCACGTGACCTAGGTACTGGACCTTTGGCTTCAGTAGATGGCACTTGGATGGTTTCAGCTTCATTCCATATCGGGATAGCGCTTCAAAGACTTCAGCCAGGTGTTTCAGGTGGTCCTCGTAGGTCTTGGAGTACACGATGACATCATCCAGGTAGAGCAGGACGGTCTCAAAGTTGAGGTGCCCTAGGCAGCATTCCATAAGCCTCTGGAAGGTCCCGGGGGCATTGCAGAGTCCAAATGGCATGCTGTTGAACTCACAGAGGCCCATTGGGGTGGTGAAGGCCGTCTTCTCCCGATCTTCCTCTGCTACAGATACTTGCCAGTAGCCACTAGTAAGATCTAGGGTAGAAAAGTAGTTGGAGGTTTTTAAGGCAGCGAGGGATTCCTCTATCCTTGGCAAAGGGTAGGCATCCTTGTGTGTTATCTGATTTATCCGTCTGTAATCCACACACATCCTCATCGTGCCATCCTTCTTCCTCACCAGGACTAGGGGAGCTGCCCAGGGGCTGCAACTGTCCCTTATGACTCCTGCCTCCTTCATGTCCTTCAGCATGTCCTTTGTGCGCTGGTAATGGGCTGGTGGAATAGGCCTATGTCTTTCCTTAATGGGAGGATGACTGCCTGTGGGTATGTGATGTTGCACCCCTTTGATCCTACCAAAGTCTAGTGGGTTCTTACTAAAGACCTGCTCGTATTCCTGCACGACCCTGTAAACCCCATGTTTCTGGTAGACGGGTGTAGAGTCAGTCCCCACGTGGAGTTTCTGCCACCAGTCCTCTAACTGCTTTTGGGAGGTCTCGTCCTCTTTTGAGTCAGCTTGTGTCAGGGGACCTACAGGTGTTATGGCGTCATTTGAGCATGTAAACAGTTTGGCTATGGTAGCGTACCTTGGTAGTCTGGCTTCCTCCTCCCCACAGTTCAACACTCGTACAGGCACTCGTCCCTTGTGTACATCAACTACCCCCCTGGCTGTCAGAATCGTGGGCCAGTGGTCTGAATGAGTGGGCTCTAGTACAGCCTGGTAATCCTGTCCTTTGAGACCTACCGCTGCTCTACACCACATCATCATTTCACTCCGTGGGGGTATCACAATGGGGTTTGCATCCATCACCCGTACACTACCAATCTCACCGCCAGTCTGTTTTACCTGTTGCTTCCTCAGAATGATTCGGATCTCCTTTTGCAAGGCTCTTTGCGACCTGCCCTCAGCACCTTCAACAATCTGGTGAAGCAACAACAACACTTCCCCTAGGCAATTTTCTATGACATTAGTGCCTAAAATCATTTGCGGGTTCCTTTCTCTAATATCAGTGTCCACAACAATCAGTCCTTGTCCCTTCATTTCCTGCCTTCCCACCTTTATGGTTACCTCCTTGACCCCAATCTGGTCTATAGGTTGTCCGTTGGCAGCATAGATGGTGAGGGAGGGGTCCGGTGGTCGGAGATCGTCGTCCGACCAAAACCTACGATACAGGACATACGGGATCGTGGTTACCTGAGAGCCGGTGTCCAATAATGCCGGGGTAGGGATCCCATCCAGGGCGATGGACAGGACAGGACGTCCACCCACGTACTGACCACGGCAGCGACCTGGGCCTGATCTTCTTAATCCTGAGGACTGGCCCTCGGCCCCAGGTTTGGCTCGTTTAAAGGGCAAGCCCTTGCATAGTGACCTGCCTCCTGGCAACGACGACAGATGGGTTGTCCAGATGAGTCATAGCGA
Source organism: Anomaloglossus baeobatrachus (assembly GCF_048569485.1). NCBI lineage: Eukaryota > Metazoa > Chordata > Amphibia > Anura > Aromobatidae > Anomaloglossus > Anomaloglossus baeobatrachus. Next base: position 14,536,179 of record NC_134353.1, read on the forward strand.
TCACTGTTCCTGCCTCGGGTTGTAGGACCTCTTCTCCTCCGCATCCACGGGACGTCCTCTGGGCTGTCAGCTAGCAGGATCCGATGAGGGACTTTGGTGTCTGAGGGCAACTGCATTGCTTTCAGGATTTGTGCGACGTCCTTAGTGAGCTGTTGCACCTGGGAGGATAGTGTATTTATGGTCTCTGCTGGCGTGTTGAGTCCTTTTGCAGTTATCAGGGCCTGCGAGGAGGATTCCGCTCCTGCAGCCGTGGAACTGGCAGGCCATGCTGGTGTGACGGGGTCTGCGTCCACAGGAGGTTGGAGTGCTTTCACTGCCCTGTCTTTCAGAATGGCAAAGTCCACGTCAGGGTGTTCCAGGGACCACAGCTTCATCTGCTTCCCATCCTCAGGAGAGCGCAGGCCCCGCAAGAATTGTTCCTTCATCATCCGGTTTCCTTCCTGATCACTGACAGGGTCCACCAGCTTGAGAGCCCGTAGTGCAGCCTGCAGCCTGAGGGCATAGTCTCTTATACTATCTTGGGGCTTCTGACGGCAGTTATAGAAGTCCGTCCTCAGCTCTCCCTCTGTGCGGTGTTCAAAAGCAGCTGCTAGTTTGGCAAAGATGGTCTCAACAGAGCCCCGGTCATCATTGGTCCAGGACTCAGCTTCCAATTCTGCTTCCCATCCTCAGGAGAGCGCAGGCCCCGCAAGAATTGTTCCTTCATCATCCGGTTTCCTTCCTGATCACTGACAGGGTCCACCAGCTTGAGAGCCCGTAGTGCAGCCTGCAGCCTGAGGGCATAGTCTCTTATACTATCTTGGGGCTTCTGACGGCAGTTATAGAAGTCCGTCCTCAGCTCTCCCTCTGTGCGGTGTTCAAAAGCAGCTGCTAGTTTGGCAAAGATGGTCTCAACAGAGCTCCGGTCATCATTGGTCCAGGACTCAGCTTCCAATTCTGCTGCTTCAGTCAATTGTCCCAGCACCACAGCGGCCCTCTGCTTACCAGTCATCGCGTGCATGTCTAGCAGGGTGTTGATCTTCTTCTTAAACCCGGTCAGCGTGTCTATTTTACCGGCGTATTGGGGCAGCCATTGCGCTCCTGGGACATACAGTAAGGAAACTGGCATTATGGGGGAGACTTCGGCCGGCGCGGCTGCGACCGCGGCACCGGCACCGGGCGCTGCTGCGTCCAGCGCGACGGGGGCTGGCATCGCTTGGGCTGCGTCGCCCTGACCAGGGGCATTACCTCCTGCAGCGTCCATTTTTCTTCAAAAATCTGCTCGCTCCCTTTCCACTTCCTGGGTCAGAACGCTCTCCGAATTGTGGGGGTTCTGGGGCGGCCACACCTCTTCGTGGGCGGTGCTCTTCTCCCTCGCGCGGGCTGCAGCGCGCGCTTTTGAAGATGGCAATATGGCGGCGGTTCAATTTTTGCGGTCGGACCTCTGAGGCACACGGTCACCTGTCTGAACAGGTCTAGTCCTTATCCTGTTCGTGACGCCAGAAGTTGTGAAGCCCCGCTAGTATGTGTCGGTGCAGTACCTTCAGGGACTCCACGTGGATGGAACAGTCTGGTCACAGGTAGGGAACCTTCTTTTAGGATTGTCGTGACGCCACTCTCAGTATTGCGGTCAGCGGGGACCGCCACTGCAGATTAAGGGATGCCTGGGGCTGATGGTGGGTGCAGTCAGTATATTAGCCCCCTGAGAGTGAGGCAAGCCCCAGGCCCCGGTGTATGTGTGTGGGACCACAGGTCGCAGAATGACTCAAACACAGTCCAAGAAGTCTTTCAACGTGTTTACTCACTGTTTGGAGGTCACGGTGAGATGCCCGGGCGACACTGTGATAACCAGGTTGAACCAGGAATTCCAGGAGGCCGTTCTGAGGGTAGCTGTCCACTCGCCTTCCTTGCACTCTGTTTTAGGAGGATCCTTTGCTTGAAGCGTGGTAGGACCCCTCCAGGGAAGCTGTTACCACCCTGCTCCCCTCTCTCTGGCTCGTCTGCCGGCAGCGTGGCCTTGGTGGGATGGCTTCTGGCCCTGTCCCCTTATGGGCCTGGTGATTGCTGCTTGGCTCAAGCTCTGTGTAGTCGTGGTGAGGGCATGAAGTACTCCCCCCCCACCTGTAGGTTAAGCAGCTCTGGATGATCTGCTGCCTGTGCTGGGGACCTAGTTCCCCTTGTGTGCTCGGATACCGGGATCTCCGTACTCAGCCACCCTTCTCTCTGGATGATTTTCAGGCCGACCCACGGTGCCCTTTCTCCCCCGCTTTCAGCTACTGCACTCCTCAGGACCTGTCTGACACGAGAGCTCCTCTGCCCTGCTTCCTCACACTTCAACTTCTTCCTCCAGACTCCCCTCTTCCTCTCTCTCTCTGCCCTGCTTCCTAGCAACCAGCCCCTGAACACACCCCCAGCTGGGAATTGAAAGTTAACCCCTTCTGGCTACCCAAGGGTCCCCTCTGGTAATGTGGGAGGCCTGGTCACTATATGTTTGTGTGTGCACCTCATCCTGGCCTTTGGAGATTACCTGGAAGCATTGCTCCCGCATGGGTGCAATACTCTGTGGTGCCTGACCAAGTCAGGGGCGCCACAATGGCTCCACAGCGCACACTCTCAGGCTCTTCCTGGCTCCACAGCGCACACTCTCAGGCTCTTCCTGGCTCCACAGCGCACACTCTCAGGCTCTTCCTGGCTCCACAGCACACACTCTCAGGCTCTTCATGGCTCCACAGCACACACTCTCAGGCTCTTCATGGCTCCACAGCGCACACTCTCAGGCTCTTCATGGCATCGTTGCACATAGTATCATGATCTTCCTGGTTCCTACCATTTTTTAATGCCAGCTACCTGTAGAGGGCATGACCGCGCCGCCAAATGCAATGACCAATCTCTGAACTGTCTATTAAGGTTCATTGTTATATACAAAATGCCGTGGACAGTATAACGTGCACTGATACACGGTGACGATAGAAACACACATCACTGATGTAAACAATCAAAGAAACATACCCTGAAAGCCAGAGTACAGCGCCGACCCCCGCACCCGCTCCCTGCCCCCGCCACAGCTGGAAAGAATTAAGACCTCTGTCCTGAGCCGACTGTAATGGATCCGACTTACTCATCAGTATCAGGTCTGCTCTTGGCCTGAGATCCAGACAGAGCGGGGAGAGGAAGTAACAGAGGGCGAGAAACGGGCAAGAGACGAGCGAGAGGAGGGCGAGAGACGGGTGAGAGACGGGCGAGAGGAGGGTGAGAAACAGGCAAGAGACGAGCGAGAGGAGGGCGAGAGACGGGTGAGAGACGGGCGAGAGGAGGGCGAGAGACGGGTGAGAGGCTAGAGGAGGGCGAGAGGGGAGCGAGAAGAGGACGAGGAGAGGACGAGAGGAGAGCAAGAGGAGAGCAAGAAAAGGGCAAGAGGAGGGCAAGAGATAGGTGCAAGAGGAGGGCAAGAAAGGAGGGCGAGAGGAGGACGAGAGACAGGTGAGAGATGGGCGAGAGATAGGTGAGATGGGCAAGAGATAGGTGCAAGAGGAGGACAAAAAGAGGGCGAGACGAGGGCGAGAGATAGGTGCAAGAGGAGGGCAAAAGGAGAGCGAGAGATAGGTGCGAGAGGAATGCAAGAGAGGAGGACAAAAAGAGGGCGAGACGAGGGCGAGAGATAGGTGCAAGAGGAGGGCAAAAGGAGAGCGAGAGATAGGTGCGAGAGGAATGCAAGAGAGGAGGCCGAGAGGAGGCCGAGAGGAGGCCGAGAGGAAGACGAGAGGAGGGTGAGAGATAGGTGAGAGAGGAATGCAAGAGAGGAGGCCGAGAGGAGGCTCAGAGACGGGTGAGAGACAGGCTAGAGGAGGGCGAGAGGAGGGTGAGAAGAGGACGAGAGGAGAGCAAGAGGAGGGCGAGAAAAGGGCAGGAGGAGGGCAAGAGATAGGTGCGAGAGGAGGGTGAGAGGAGGATGAGAGGAAGGTGAAAGACGGCGAGAGATAGCTGAGAGATGGGCGAGAGATAGCTGAGAGATGGGCGAGAGGAGGGCAAAAGATAGGTGCGAGAGGAGGGCAAGAGGGGAGGGCGAGAGGTGGGCGAGAGATAGGTGCGAGAGGAGGGCGAGAGATAGGTGAGAAATGGGCAAGAGATAGGTGTGAGAGGAGGGCAAGAGAAGGACGAGAGGAGGGCGAGAGATAGGTGAGAGATGAGCAAGAGATAGGTGCGAGAGGAGGGCAAGAAAGGAGGGCGAGAGGAGGGTGAGAGATAGGTGAGAGATAGGTGAGAGATGGGCGAGATGAGGGCGAGAGGTAGGTGAGATGAACAAGAGATAGGTGCGAGAGGAGGGCGAAAGGAGGATGAGAGGAGGGCGAGACGAGGGCGAGAGATAGGTGAGATGGACAAGAGATAGGTGCCAGAGGAGGGCGAGAGGAGGGCGAGACGAGGGCGAGAGATAGGTGCGAGAGGAGGGCAAAAGGAGAGCGAGAGATAGGTGCGAGAGGAGGACAAGACGAGGGCGAGAGATAGGTGCGAGAGGAGGGCAAAAGAAGGGCGAGAAGAGGACGAGAGATGGGCGAGAGGAGGGCAAGAGAGGAGGGTGAGAGATAGGTGCGAGAGGAGGGCGAGAGGAGGGTGAGAGGAGGTGAAAGGAGGGTGAGAGATAGGTGCAAGAGGAGGGTGAGAAGAGAACGAGAGATAGGCGAGAGATAGGTGAGAGAAGGGCGAAAGGAGGGTGAGAGGAGGGAGAGAGGAGGGCGAGAGATAGGTGCGAGAGAAGGGCGAGCGGTCACACTATAGAGCTCTGTACTGTAGAGCGGTCACACTATAGAGCTCTGTACTGTAGAGAGGTCACACTATAGAGCCCTGTACTGTAGAGAGGTCACACTATAGAGCCCTGTACTGTAGAGCGGTCACACTATAGAGCTCTGTACTGTAGAGAGGTCACACTATAGAGCTCTGTACTGTAGAGCGGTCACACTATAGAGCTCTGTACTGTAGAGAGGTCACACTATAGAGCTCTGTACTGTAGAGAGGTCACACTATAGAGCTCTGTACTGTAGAGCGGTCACACTATAGAGCTCTGTACTGTAGAGAGGTCACACTATAGAGCCCTGTACTGTAGAGCGGTCACACTATAGAGCTCTGTACTGTAGAGAGGTCACACTATAGAGCTCTGTACTGTAGAGAGGTCACACTATAGAGCTCTGTACTGTAGAGAGGTCACACTATAGAGCTCTGTACTGTAGAGAGGTCACACTATAGAGCTCTGTACTGTAGAGCGGTCACACTATAGAGCTCTGTACTGTAGAGAGGTCACACTATAGAGCTCTGTACTGTAGAGAGGTCACACTATAGAGCTCTGTACTGTAGAGAGGTCACACTATAGAGCTCTGTACTGTAGAGAGGTCACACTATAGAGCTCTGTACTGTAGAGCGGTCACACTATAGAGCTCTGTACTGTAGAGAGGTCACACTATAGAGCTCTGTACTGTAGAGAGGTCACACTATAGAGCCCTGTACTGTAGAGAGGTCACACTATAGAGCTCTGTACTGTAGAGAGGTCACACTATAGAGCCCTGTACTGTAGAGAGGTCACACTATAGAGCTCTGTACTGTAGAGAGGTCACACTATAGAGCCCTGTACTGTAGAGAGGTCACACTATAGAGCCCTGTACTGTAGAGAGGTCACACTATAGAGCTCTGTACTGTAGAGAGGTCACACTATAGAGCTCTGTACTGTAGAGAGGTCACACTATAGAGCTCTGTACTGTAGAGAGGTCACACTATAGAGCTCTGTACTGTAGAGAGGTCACACTATAGAGCTCTGTACTGTAGAGCGGTCACACTATAGAGCTCTGTACTGTAGAGAGGTCACACTATAGAGCTCTGTACTGTAGAGCGGTCACACTATAGAGCTCTGTACTGTAGAGAGGTCACACTATAGAGCTCTGTACTGTAGAGCGGTCACACTATAGAGCCCTGTACTGTAGAGAGGTCACACTATAGAGCTCTGTACTGTAGAGCGGTCACACTATAGAGCTCTGTACTGTAGAGAGGTCACACTATAGAGCTCTGTACTGTAGAGAGGTCACACTATAGAGCTCTGTACTGTAGAGAGGTCACACTATAGAGCTCTGTACTGTAGAGAGGTCACACTATAGAGCTCTGTACTGTAGAGAGGTCACACTATAGAGCCCTGTACTGTAGAGAGGTCACACTATAGAGCTCTGTACTGTAGAGCGGTCACACTATAGAGCTCTGTACTGTAGAGAGGTCACACTATAGAGCCCTGTACTGTAGAGAGGTCACACTATAGAGCTCTGTACTGTAGAGAGGTCACACTATAGAGCTCTGTACTGTAGAGAGGTCACACTATAGAGCTCTGTACTGTAGAGGTCACACTATAGAGCCCTGTACTGTAGAGAGGTCACACTATAGAGCTCTGTACTGTAGAGAGGTCACACTATAGAGCTCTGTACTGTAGAGCGGTCACACTATAGAGCTCTGTACTGTAGAGAGGTCACACTATAGAGCTCTGTACTGTAGAGAGGTCACACTATAGAGCCCTGTACTGTAGAGAGGTCACACTATAGAGCTCTGTACTGTAGAGCGGTCACACTATAGAGCTATGCACTGTAGAGAGGTCACACTATAGAGCCCTGTACTGTAGAGAGGTCACACTATAGAGCTCTGTACTGTAGAGCGGTCACACTATAGAGCTCTGTACTGTAGAGCGGTCACACTATAGAGCTATGCACTGTAGAGAGGTCACACTATAGAGCCCTGTACTGTAGAGAGGTCACACTATAGAGCTCTGTACTGTAGAGCGGTCACACTATAGAGCCCTGTACTGTAGAGAGGTCACACTATAGAGCCCTGTACTGTAGAGAGGTCACACTATAGAGCTCTGTACTGTAGAGAGGTCACACTATAGAGCCCTGTACTGTAGAGAGGTCACACTATAGAGCTCTGTACTGTAGAGAGGTCACACTATAGAGCTCTGTACTGTAGAGAGGTCACACTATAGAGCTCTGTACTGTAGAGCGGTCACACTATAGAGCTCTGTACTGTAGAGCGGTCACACTATAGAGCTCTGTACTGTAGAGAGGTCACACTATAGAGCTCTGTACTGTAGAGAGGTCACACTATAGAGCCCTGTACTGTAGAGAGGTCACACTATAGAGATCTGTACTGTAGAGCGGTCACACTATAGAGATCTGTACTGTAGAGAGGTCACACTATAGAGCTCTGTACTGTAGAGAGGTCACACTATAGAGCCCTGTACTGTAGAGAGGTCACACTATAGAGCTCTGTACTGTAGAGAGGTCACACTATAGAGCTCTGTACTGTAGAGAGGTCACACTATAGAGCTCTGTACTGTAGAGAGGTCACACTATAGAGCTCTGTACTGTAGAGAGGTCACACTATAGAGCTCTGTACTGTAGAGAGGTCACACTATAGAGCTCTGTACTGTAGAGCGGTCACACTATAGAGCTCTGTACTGTAGAGAGGTCACACTATAGAGCTCTGTACTGTAGAGAGGTCACACTATAGAGCCCTGTACTGTAGAGAGGTCACACTATAGAGCCCTGTACTGTAGAGTGGTCACACTATAGAGCCCTGTACTGTAGAGAGGTCACACTATAGAGCTCTGTACTGTAGAGAGGTCACACTATAGAGCTCTGTACTGTAGAGCGGTCACACTATAGAGCTCTGTACTGTAGAGCGGTCACACTATAGAGCTTTGTACTGTAGAGCGGTCACACTATAGAGCTCTGTACTGTAGAGAGGTCACACTATAGAGCTCTGTACTGTAGAGAGGTCACACTATAGAGCTCTGCACTGTAGAGAGGTCACACTATAGAGCTCTGTACTGTAGAGAGGTCACACTATAGAGCCCTGTACTGTAGAGAGGTCACACTATAGAGCTCTGTACTGTAGAGAGGTCACACTATAGAGCCCTGTACTGTAGAGAGGTCACACTATAGAGCTCTGTACTGTAGAGAGGTCACACTATAGAGCTCTGTACTGTAAGAGCGGTCACACTATAGAGCTCTGTACTGTAGAGAGGTCACACTATAGAGCCCTGTACTGTAGAGCGGTCACACTATAGAGCTCTGTACTGTAGAGAGGTCACACTATAGAGCCCTGTACTGTAGAGAGGTCACACTATAGAGCCCTGTACTGTAGAGAGGTCACACTATAGAGCTCTGTACTGTAGAGAGGTCACACTATAGAGCTCTGTACTGTAGAGAGGTCACACTATAGAGCTCTGTACTGTAGAGAGGTCACACTATAGAGCTCTGTACTGTAGAGCGGTCACACTATAGAGCTCTGTACTGTAGAGAGGTCACACTATAGAGCTCTGTACTGTAGAGAGGTCACACTATAGAGCTCTGTACTGTAGAGAGGTCACACTATAGAGCCCTGTACTGTAGAGAGGTCACACTATAGAGCTCTGTACTGTAGAGTGGTCACACTATAGAGCCCTGTACTGTAGAGAGGTCACACTATAGAGCCCTGTACTGTAGAGAGGTCACACTATAGAGCTCTGTACTGTAGAGAGATCACACTATAGAGCTCTGTACTGTAGAGAGGTCACACTATAGAGCTCTGTACTGTAGAGAGGTCACACTATAGAGCTCTGTACTGTAGAGAGGTCACACTATAGAGCTCTGTACTGTAGAGCGGTCACACTATAGAGCTCTGTACTGTAGAGCGGTCACACTATAGAGCTCTGTACTGTAGAGAGGTCACACTATAGAGCCCTGTACTGTAGAGAGGTCACACTATAGAGCCCTGTACTGTAGAGCGGTCACACTATAGAGCTCTGTACTGTAGAGAGGTCACACTATAGAGCTCTGTACTGTAGAGAGGTCACACTATAGAGCTCTGTACTGTAGAGAGGTCACACTATAGAGCTCTGTACTGTAGAGAGGTCACACTATAGAGCCCTGTACTGTAGAGAGGTCACACTATAGAGCCCTGTACTGTAGAGAGGTCACACTATAGAGCTCTGTACTGTAGAGAGGTCACACTATAGAGCCCTGTACTGTAGAGAGGTCACACTATAGAGCCCTGTACTGTAGAGAGGTCACACTATAGAGCTCTGTACTGTAGAGAGGTCACACTATAGAGCCCTGTACTGTAGAGAGGTCACACTATAGAGCCCTGTACTGTAGAGAGGTCACACTATAGAGCTCTGTACTGTAGAGCGGTCACACTATAGAGCTCTGTACTGTAGAGAGGTCACACTATAGAGCCCTGTACTGTAGAGAGGTCACACTATAGAGCTCTGTACTGTAGAGAGGTCACACTATAGAGCTCTGTACTGTAGAGCGGTCACACTATAGAGCTCTGTACTGTAAGAGCGGTCACACTATAGAGCTCTGTACTGTAGAGAGGTCACACTATAGAGCTCTGTACTGTAAGAGCGGTCACACTGCGGATTCTCTACTGTAAGAGCGGTCACACTATAGAGCCCTGTACTGTAGAGAGGTCACACTATAGAGCTCTGTACTGTAGAGCGGTCACACTATAGAGCTCTGTACTGTAGAGAGGTCACACTATAGAGCCCTGTACTGTAGAGAGGTCACACTATAGAGCCCTGTACTGTAGAGAGGTCACACTATAGAGCCCTGTACTGTAGAGAGGTCACACTATAGAGCCCTGTACTGTAGAGCGGTCACACTATAGAGCTCTGTACTGTAGAGCGGTCACACTATAGAGCTCTGTACTGTAGAGCGGTCACACTATAGAGCCCTGTACTGTAGAGCGGTCACACTATAGAGCTCTGTACTGTAGAGTGGTCACACTATAGAGCTCTGCACTGTAGAGAGGTCACACTATAGAGCCCTGTACTGTAGAGAGGTCACACTATAGAGCTCTGTACTGTAGAGCGGTCACACTATAGAGCTCTGTACTGTAGAGAGGTCACACTATAGAGCTCTGTACTGTAGAGCGGTCACACTATAGAGCTCTGTACTGTAGAGAGGTCACACTATAGAGCTCTGTACTGTAGAGAGGTCACACTATAGAGCTCTGTACTGTAGAGAGGTCACACTATAGAGCTCTGTACTGTAGGGAGGTCACACTATAGAGCTCTGTACTGTAGAGAGGTCACACTATAGAGCTCTGTACTGTAGAGAGGTCACACTATAGAGCCCTGTACTGTAGAGAGGTCACACTATAGAGCTCTGTACTGTAGAGTGGTCACACTATAGAGGTCTGTACTGTAGAGAGGTCACACTATAGAGCCCTGTACTGTAGAGAGGTCACACTATAGAGCTCTGTACTGTAGAGAGGTCACACTATAGAGCCCTGTACTGTAGAGCGGTCACACTATAGAGCTCTGTACTGTACAGCGGTCACACTATAGAGCTCTGTACTGTAAGAGCGGTCACACTATAGAGCTCTGTACTGTAGAGAGGTCACACTATAGAGCTCTGTACTGTAGAGAGGTCACACTATAGAGCTCTGTACTGTAAGAGCGGTTACACTGCGGATTCTCTACTGTAAGAGCACTCACACTATAGAGCTCTGTACTGTAAGAGCGGTCACACTGCGGATTCTCTACTGTAAGAGCGGTCACACTATAGAGCTCTGTACTGTAGAGCGGTCACACTGCGGATTCTCTACTGTAAGAGCGGTCACACTATAGAGCTCTGTACTGTAGAGAGGTCACACTATAGAGCTCTGTACTGTAGAGAGGTCACACTATAGAGCTCTGTACTGTAAGAGCGGTTACACTGCGGATTCTCTACTGTAAGAGCACTCACACTATAGAGCTCTGTACTGTAAGAGCGGTCACACTGCGGATTCTCTACTGTAAGAGCGGTCACACTATAGAGCTCTGTACTGTAGAGCGGTCACACTGCGGATTCTCTACTGTAAGAGCGGTCACACTATAGAGCTCTGTACTGTAGAGCGGTCACACTGCGGATTCTCTACTGTAAGAGCACTCACACTATAGACATATTTGTGAGATATTTATGGATCCTCTGGTTAGTCTGAGTGGCTGACGGCTCCGGATTATCTCCGCGTTGTCTGACACGTCGCTGCCCGTTTTCCTCCGCTCTGCTGTGTGGCGCTGAATACGGGGCTCGGACTTTGGGGCTGATCAGGTTTCTTCTCCTGGAAGAGTCAGGACTTAAGCAGAACCATCTGTGCTGCCCGGAAAGATAATGGAACGATTGTTTCATGGTCTCTGAGTCCCCAAGGGACGGCCGGTCCTCACAGTGACCACAGCTATTGTTCTCTGGAGTCAGCAGTCACATACAGTCCTGATACACCTCTCCCCGCAGCGCTCGCCCTCTCACATTCTCTGCTGTTGAGATCATGTCTGTGAGTGGATTCATCATGGGGGGATTCTGCAGTGTTGAGATTCATCATGGGGGGATTCTGCAGTGTTGAGATTCATCATGAGGGGATTCTGCAGTGTTGAGATTCATCATGGGGGGATTCTGCAGTGGGGGGATTCTGCAGTGGGGGGATTCTGCTGTGGGGGGCTCATTATGGGGGATTCTGCTGTGGGGGGCTCATTATGGGTGATTTCTGCAATGGGGGGATACATTGCTCGTGTCTGATACATTCCTTCATCCTCACATGTAATAAGCGCAGACGTCTCTGGACATTCCTGAGGTCTGTTAGAAAGTTCCAGAAGTTTCAATAAATAATTAAGATTTGTTGTAGATTGTTCTGCTGACTCGCTGTTATCAGCCACTTTATCACAGTCTAAATCTCCCTTTTCTTCTTTACCAGTTTTTTTTTTCTTTTTGAAAAGTTACAAATTTATGTTTTATCCAACACTTCCCCCGACACTGACAAAAAACAGAGCGGTGCGGAGGCCGGAACCAAAAATGTGCGACCATGCACCGCAGATATCATGTACTGATCCTCACACTACACTGTGTGCAGAATTATTAGGCAGATGAGTATTGTGATCACATGATGCTTTTTATACATGTCGTCCTACTCCGCGCTGTATAGACTGAGAGCCAACTACCAATGAAGTAACTCCGGTGATGTGCCTCTCTGTAATGAGGAGGGGTGCGGTGTAATGACACAACACCCTATATAAGGGGGGCTTCATTATTAGGCAACTTCCTTTCCTTCGGCAAAATGGGTCAGAAGAGAGATTTGACTGGCTCTGAAAAGTCCATATTGTGCGATGTCTTGCAGAGGGACGCAGCCGTCTGGAAATTGCCAAACTTTTGAAGTGTAATCACCGAATAATCAAGCGTTTCATGGCAAATACCAACAGGGTCGCAAGAAGCGCGCTGGGCAAAAAAGGCGTAAAATAACTGCCCATGAATTGAGGAAAATCAAGCATGAAGCTGCCAAGATGCCATTTGCCACCAGTTTGGCCATATTTCAGAGCTACAACGTTACTGGAGTATAAAAAGCACAAGGTGTGCCATACTCAGGGACATGGCCAAGGTAAGGAAGGCTGAAAACCACCACCTCTGACCAAGAAACAAGAGATAAAACCTCAAGACTGGGCCAAGAAATATCTTAGGACTGATTTTTCACAGGTTTTATGGACTGATGAAATGAGAGTGACTCTTGATGGGCAGATGGATGGGCCAGAGGCTGGATCAGTAAAGGGCAGAGCTCTACTCCGACTCAGACCCCAGCAAGGTGGAGGTGGGCACTGGTATGGGCTGGGATCATCAAAGATCAACTTGTGGGACCTTTTCCGGTTGAGGATTGAGCATGGAGTGAAGCTCAACTCCCAGACCTACTGCCAGTTTCTGGAAGACAACTTCTTCAAGCAGTGGTACAGGAAGAAGTCGCTATCGTTCAAGAAACACATGATTTCATGTAGGACAATGCTCCATCACATGCATCCAACTACTGCACAGCGTGGCTGGCCAGTAAAGGTCTAAAAGATGAAAAAATAATGACATGGCCCCCTTGTTCACCTGATCTGAACCCCATAGAGAACCTGTGGTCCCTCATAAAATGTGAGATCTACTGGGAGGGAAAACAGTCACCTCTGGGAGCAGTGTTTGGAGGCTGCGGTGTCTGGAGGCTGCGGTGTCTGGAGGCTGCGGTGTCTGGAGGCTGCGGTGTCTGGAGGCTGCGGTGTCTGGAGGCTGCGGTGTCTGGAGGCTGCGGTGTCTGGAGGCTGCGGTGTCTGGAGGCTGCGGTGGCTGGAGGCTGCGGTGTCTGGAGGCTGCGGTGTCTGGAGGCTGCGGTGTCTGGAGGCTGCGGTGGCTGGAGGCTGCGGTGGCTGGAGGCTGCGGTGGCTGGAGGCTGTGGTGGCTGCTGCATGCAATGTTGATCGTAAACAGATCAAGCAATGACAGAATCTATGGATGGTCGCTGCTGAGTGTCATCAGAAAGAAAGGGGGCGATATTGGGCACTCATTTTTTGGGTTTTGTTTTTGCATGTCAGAAATGTTGATTTCTATATTTTGTGCAGTTATATTGGTTACCTGGTGACAATAAACAAGTGATGGGAATAGATTTGCTTTTTTTTTTTTTAAGTTGCCTAATAATTCTGCACAGTAATAGTCACCTGCACAAACAGATCCTCCTAAGAAGCCAAATCTAAAAACCCCTCCAACTGCCAAAATATTAAGCTCTGATATTTGAGTCTTTTGGGTGATTGAGAACATAGTTGTTGATCAATAATAAAAAAAAATCCGCTAAAATACAACTTGCCTAATAATTCTGCACACGGTGTAATCACAGGCTATGCTCCAGTCACCTCCAGAGCTGCAGTCACTATTCTGCTGTTACATTGTGTCTTATCCTCCAGTCACCTCCAGAGCTGCAGTCACTATTCTGCTGTTACATTGTGTCTTATCCTCCAGTCACCTCCAGAGCTGCAGTCACTATTCTGCTGTTACATTGTGTCTTATCCTCCAGTCACCTCCAGAGCTGCAGTCACTATTCTGCTGTTACATTGTGTCTTATCCTCCAGTCACCTATAGAGCTGCAGTCACTATTCTGCTGTTACATCGTGTCTTATCCTCCAGTCACCTCCAGAGCTGCAGTCACTATTCTGCTGTTACATTGTGTCTTATCTTCAGTCACCTCCAGAGCTGCACTCACTATTCTGCTGTTACATCGTGTCTTATCCTCCCAGTCACCTCTAGAGCTGCACTCACTATTCTGCTGTTACATCATGTCTTATCCTCCAGTCACCTCTAGAGCTGCAGTCACTATTCTGCTGTTACATTGTGTCTTATCCTCCAGTCACCTCCAGAGCTGCACTCACTATTCTGCTGTTACATCGTGTCTTATCCTCCAGTCTCCTCCAGAGCTACAGTCACTATTCTGCTGTTACATTGTGTCTTATCCTCCAGTCACTCCAGAGCTGCAGTCACTATTCTCCTGTTACATTGTGTCTTATCCTCCAGTCACCTTCAGAGCTGCAGTCACTATTCTGCTGTTACATCGTGTCTTATCCTCCAGTCTCCTCCAGAGCTACAGTCACTATTCTGCTGTTACATTGTGTCTTATCCTCCAGTCACCTCTAGAGCTGCAGTCACTATTCTGCTGTTACATTGTGTCTTATCCTCCAGTCACCTCCAGAGCTGCAGTCACTATTCTGCTGTTACGTCGTGTCTTATCCTCCAGTCACCTCCAGAGCTGCAGTCACTATTCTGCTGTTACGTCGTGTCTTATACTGGGAGTGTCTGGATTCTGCTGTTTTTCGCCTGCTCTTGTGGTTCCCGGAGGAGTTCTCCAGGACTCGTCAGCAGAGGGGCCGCACTCTGCTCCCACCGCTCCTACACAGCACAAGAAAAGCCCCTCTCCTCCATGATACATAAAGCGTCCTGTAATCCGGCATCTCGTAGTCTGGAATATCTGATTATTTGGCTTTTACGGATTTCTCTATTGAAATGTGACTGGATGTAGGAAATCAGTGAGATGTCTCCTGTGCTCCGGAGGTGACTGCTGTGATGTTATCCAGAGGATCAGCTTCTGTAACGCACAGAATATACATCCGACACCTGAAGTGACCGCCCGTCTCCTCCATCTTCAGTATTCAGTGACCGCCCGTCTCCTCCATCCTCAGTATTCAGTGACCGCCCGTCTCCTCCATCCTCAGTATTCAGTGATCGCCCGTCTCCTCCATCCTCAGTATTCAGTGACCGCCCGTCTCCTCCGTCCTCAGTATTCAGTGACCTCCGTCCTCAGTATTCAGTGACCGCCCGTCTCCTCCATCCTCAGTATTCAGTGACCTCCGTCCTCAGTATTCAGTGACCGCCCGTCTCCTCCGTCCTCAGTATTCAGTGACCGCCCGTCTCCTCCGTCCTCAGTATTCAGTGATCGCCCGTCTCCTCCGTCCTCAGTATTCGGTGATCGCCCGTCTCCTCCATCCTCAGTATTCAGTGATCGCCCGTCTCCTCAGTCCTCAGTATTCAGTAACCGCCTGTCTCCTCCGTCCTCAGTATTCAGTGACCCCCCGTCTCCTCCGTCCTCAGTATTCAGTGATCGCCCATCTCCTCCGTCCTCAGTATTCAGTGACCGCCCGTCTCCTCCGTCCTCAGTATTCAGTGATCGCCCGTCTCCTCTATCCTCAGTATTCAGTGACCACCCGTCTCCTCCATCCTCAGTATTCAGTGACCGCCCTTCTCCTCCGTCCTCAGTATTCAGTGACCGCCCGTCTCCTCCATCCTCAGTATTCAGCGATCGCCCGTCTCCTCCGTCCTCAGTATTCAGTGACCCCCCCGTCTCCTCCGTCCTCAGTATTCAGTGATCGCCCGTCTCCTCCGTCCTCAGTATTCAGTGACCGCCCGTCTCCTCCGTCCTCAGTATTCAGTGACCGCGCGTCTCCTCCATCCTCAGTATTCAGTGACCGCCCGTCTCCTCCATCCTCAGTATTCAGTGATCGCCCGTCTCCTCCGTCCTCAGTATTCAGTGACCGCCCGTCTCCTCCATCCTCAGTATTCAGTGACCGCCCGTCTCCTCCGTCCTCAGTATTCAGTGACCGCCCGTCTCCTCCATCCTCAGTATTCAGCGATCGCCCGTCTCCTCCGTCCTTAGTATTCAGTGACCCCCCCGTCTCCTCCGTCTTCAGTATTCAGTGATCGCCCGTCTCCTCCGTCCTCAGTATTCAGTGACCGCCCGTCTCCTCCGTCCTCAGTATTCAGTGACCGCCCGTCTCCTCCATCCTCAGTATTCAGTGACCGCCCGTCTCCTCCATCCTCAGTATTCAGTGATCGCCCGTCTCCTCCATCCTCAGTATTCAGTGACCGCCCGTCTCCTCCATCCTCAGTATTCAGTGATCGTCCGTCTCCTCCATCCTCAGTATTCAGTGACCGCCCGTCTCCTCCATCCTCAGTATTCAGTGATCGTCCGTCTCCTCCATCCTCAGTATTCAGTGATCGCCCGTCTCCTCCATCCTCAGTATTCAGTGATCGCCCGTCTCCTCCATCCTCAGTATTCAGTGACCGCCCGTCTCCTCCATCCTCAGTATTCAGTGATCGTCCGTCTCCTCCATCCTCAGTATTCAGTGATCGCCCGTCTCCTCCATCCTCAGTATTCAGTGACCGCCCGTCTCCTCCATCCTCAGTATTCAGTGATCGTCCGTCTCCTCCATCCTCAGTATTCAGTGATCGCCCGTCTCCTCCATCCTCAGTATTCAGTGATCGCCCGTCTCCTCCATCCTCAGTATTCAGTGATCGCCCGTCTCCTCCATCCTCAGTATTCAGTGATCGCCCGTCTCCTCCATCCTCAGTATTCAGTGATCGCCCGTCTTCTCCATCCTCAGTATTCAGTGACCGCCTGTCTCCTCCATCCTCAGTATTCAGTGACCGCCTGTCTTCTCCATCCTCAGTATTCAGTGACCGCCTGTCTCCTCCATCCTCAGTATTCAGTGACCGCCTGTCTCCTCCATCCTCAGTATTCAGTGATCGCCCGTCTCCTCCATCCTCAGTATTCAGTGACCGCCCGTCTCCTCCATCCTCAGTATTCGGTGATCGCCCGTCTCCTCCGTCCTCAGTATTCGGTGATCGTGCGTCTCCTATATCATTGGTATTCTGTATTTGTGTGTGATACATTGTATCCAGGTGTTACATAGATGCACTGATACATTGTATGGTGTGTGATACATTGTATCCAGGTGTTACATTAGATGCACTGATACATTGTATGTTGTGTGTGATACATTGTATGTTGTGTGATACATTGTATCCAGGTGTTACATTAGTTGCCCATGTGGATACAGTGTATATGGAGTAACAACATCTCCTTTCCCCTCAGCCTCCTGCTTTCTCCGGGGTTCACTGAGACGCATTACACCGAGGATGGAGCGATGGTGACTCTGACCCCTAATCACACGGTAAGAAGTTGCAGATGTGTTTCCTGGTAATGAGGGGCAGGAGGCGCCGCTTATCTCTGCCGGGATCAGGGTCACATCCTGTATGATGTACACATTATCTCTGATGAGATGATTCAGGAGGACATCACAGGACATGTCTGCGCTTCCTTCCTGTACAGCTGCAGACTGACGCTGTGCAGACAACTCTTAAAGGTGTATTGCCATATTTGGCATTTATGGCATATCCGCAGCCCATCCACCTGTAAGACCCTCATTACAGGAGCAGAGGATCCGATATCACCCTCTATTCATACAGTGCACTGAGGTTGGGGGTTAGACTCAGGGTCAGGATGGAGGTAGGAGGTAGGTTCAGGGTCAGGACAGAGGTCAGGGGTAGGTTCGTGGTCAGGATGGAGGTCGGGGTAGATTGATGGTCAGGATGGAGGTCAGGGGTAGGTTTGGGGTCAGGATAGAAGTCGGGGGTAGGTTCTGGGTGAGGATGGAGGTTGGGGGTAGGTTCTGGGTCAGGATGGATGTCGGGGGTAGGTTCTGGGTCAGGATGGAGGTCGGGGGTAGGTTCTGTGTCACGATGGAGGTCGGGGGTAGGTTTGGGGTCAGGATGGAGGTCGAGGGTGGATTCAGGTCAGGATGGAGTTCGGGGGTGGGTTCGGGGTCAGAATGGAGGTCAGGGTAGGTTCGGGGTCAGGATGGATGTCGAAGGTGGGTTTGGGTCAGGATGGAGGTTGGGGGTAGGTTCGGGGTTAGGATGGAGGTCTGGGGTAGGTTCGGGGTCAGAATGGAGGTCGGGGGTAGGTTCGTGGTCAGGATGGACGTCGGGGTGAGTTCGGGTCAGGATGGAGGTCAGGGGTAGGTTCGGGGTCAGGATGGAGGTTGAGGGTAGGTTCGGGGTCAGGATGGAAGTCGTGGTAGATTCAGGGTCAGGATGGAGGTCCGGGGTAGGTTCTGGGTCAAGTTGGAGGTCGTGAGGTAGGTTCAGAGTCAGGACGGATGTCGGGGGAGTAAATTCAGGGTCAGGATGGAGGTCGGGGGTAGGTTCTGGGTCAGCATGGAGGTCGGAGGTAGGGTCGGGTCAGGATGGAGGTCAGGGGTAGGTTCGGGGTCAGGATGGATGTCAGGGGTAGGTTCGGGGTCAGAATGGAGGTCAGGGGTAGGTTATGGGTCATGATGGAAGTTGTGGTAGATTCACGGTCAGGATGGAGGTCGAGGGTAGGTTCGGGGTCAAGATGGAGGTTGGGGGGGTAGGTTCAGGGTCAGGATGGAGGTTGGCGGTAGGTTCGGGGTCAGGATGGAGGTTGGGGGTAGGTTCGGGGTTAGGATGGAGGTTGGGGGTAGGTTCGGGGTTAGGATGGAGGTTGGGGGTAGGTTCGGGGTCAGGATGGAGGTTGGGGGTAGGTTCTGGGTCAGGATAAATGTCGGGGATAGGTTCGGGGTCAGGATGGAGGTCGGGAGGTAGGTTCAGAGTCAGGTCAGATGTCGGGGGGTAGATTGAGTTTCAGGATGGAGGTCGGGGGTAGGTTCTAGGTCAGGATGGAGGTCAGGGGTAGGTTCGGGGTCAGGATGGAGGTTGGAGAGGTTTCTCATATGATAGGGGTCGTACTCCTCCCTGGAGGTTTTTAGTCCACCACCTCACGCCTCTTCTTCTCCTCTCCACAGGAACACTGTTACTACCACGGTCGGGTGAAGGGCCACGACTCGTCCTCGGTGGCTCTCAGCACCTGCTCAGGGATCAGGTGAGACTGATGGGGTCTCTGTCAGATGAACCGTCCATTATAATGGCCTGACTCGTAGATTATTACATTTTTCCCTCTTATTTTCAGTGGCCTCATCGTCCTGAGCGCCAACAACAGCTTCTACCTCCATCCTCAGACTGGACCAGGCTCCCGAAGCCACATGCTGTATCAGACCCAGCACCTGCCCATTACCGGAGGGGGCTGCGGGCATGAAGGACACCCCAATCCCGCCGCTCCACACCTAGACGACTTCACCTCCCAGCCTGGACATCGCAGGGTAACGCCGAGCAGTGCTAGATATGGATGTATCTCCCGAGTCTATGGGCCCAGTGTAGCTGAAGCTGACTGGCAGGATTCCCATTAAGGGCAGATTCAGATGGGAGGGTCCCATACCTGCCCCCTTTATCAGCGGAGTATGAGCCGTGCAGCTGGAGTGCTGGACATATAGTCTATAGGACTGGGAGGCGTTGCTCCGGTAAAGGTCAGAGTGCCACCTAGTGGTCATTATATGGAATAGATTCAGGATCACAATGCTTTATCGCCATCTTCTGGCTGAGTGCTGAAGTGTCTCCCACTGTAAAGACTGACAGACTCGTCTTCATACTGCTGTTCTCCAGCATTATGTATCATCTGCACATTTACATGGGTTATTGCTAAAACTTATGGTTGTTATCACAGGAGAAACTAAAACTATCAAAATGATGAAAAAAGCTACCATACTGTTATATTTAATGACACATCTTGGTGTATAACTCTTATAATATGATCCTCACTGCTCTTGCACCCCTTGTAGATGAAGAGGAACGTCTGGGGAGCTCAGAAGTACATGGAGCTGTATATTGTCGCTGACCACTCACTGGTGAGTTTATACACTTATGTAGGCCCCATATTTCTGTCAATCACTTCCCTTTCTCTGGTCCCAGAATCTGATCCTGATAATGCCATAACATTCAGACTTCAGTTCATTCTTCCACCCTTTATTTATAGCCTCTCTTACTTTTTCTTTATATCTTAACTCCTTCTACATTTCATTGATTTGTTCTGGGGTAGTCGTGCACCCCATCGCTGTCCCTTTTTTTTTTTTTACTAAACCGTGCCTAATTTATACAAATTCCCTTTTTCCCTCCTTAAAGGTCCAGTCACACTAAACAACTTACCAGCGATCCCAACAACGATAGGGATCGCTGGTAAGTTGCTAGGAGGTTGCTGGTGAGATGTCACACTGCGACGCTCCAGCGATCCCACCAGCAACCTGACCTGGCAGGGATCGCTGGAGCGTGGCTACACGAGTTGCTGGTGAGCTCACCAGCAACCAGTGTCCCAGCCCCCAGCGCCGCGTGGAAGATGCTGCGCTTGGTAACTAAAGTAAATATCGGGTAACCAACCCGATATTTACCTTGGTTACCAGCGCACGCAGCTACACGTGCACAGAGCAGGGAGCAGCGCACACTGAGCGCTGGCTCCCTGCTCTCCTAGCTACAGCACACATCGGGTTAATTAACCCGATGTGTGCTGCAGCTACATGTGCACAGAGCAGGAGCCGGCACTGACAGTGAGAGCGGTGGAGGCTGGTAACAAAGGTAAATATCGGGTAACCAAGGACAGGGCTTCTTGGTTACCCGATGTTTACCGTGGTTACCAGCCTCCGCAGAAGCCGGCTCCTGCTGCCTGCACATTTAGTTGTTGCTGTCTCGCTGTCACACACAGCGATCTGTGCTTCACAGCGGGAGAGCAACAACTAAAAAATGGCCCAGGACATTCAGCAACAACCAACGACCTCACAGCAGGGGCCGGGTTGTTGCTGGATGTCACACACAGCAACATCGCTAGCAACGTCACAAAAGTCGTGCCTCAGCAGCGATGTTGCTAGCGATGTTGCTTAGTGTGACGGGGCCTTAAGGTTTATAACAATTGTTCAGCTTACATCTGGCAGGTCAGGCTCAGTGCTAGCCACCTGTGTAGCAGAGTCTGGGTGCTCCCTTGTTTTCACACTTTTGTTTTCACCCTCTTCATTGAAAAAGCCATAAAGTTCTGTCTGTAAAGTATCTGCTCAACAGTCGAGTAAGCTGAGGGCAAATATTAAACAAGAGATATTAGAGGATTTCATTTCTTTATTTATATTTTGAGTTTCTCTCTTCGAAAACGTGTGTGTTTCACATCATAATTGGATCTTGGATAATAACAAGACCCCATTGCTGTCCTTTTTTTAAGTTTTGTTTAAAACTTGCCATTTTAAACAAAAATCTCTGTTTGGTTCCTGTAGTTCTGGTCCTTTTCCTTTTCACTAATTCTTTTCTTGCTTATATTATCCTTTCTCTAGTTTTTGGATGGTTTAAGACCCCATTGCGGTCCCTTTTTCTTTAGTTTTTATTAAAGTGCTTCTGATCATGGATTTTTTTATTTTATTTTTACCTTACACCTTTGTGTAAAATTCCTCTGAAATACTTTGTGTTATTAAATGAAATACAATATTTCAGTGGTGATAAACCTAATAATATAAATAATCTTTGGCTTACAGTACTTAAAACAAAACAAGGATCTGGGGCAAACAAAGCAACGCATCAAGGAGATAGCCAACTTTGTTGATAAGGTGAGTCTGGAGCCACAGTTTATGGGCCCATTAAGGGGAAATGGTAACTATCATATGCTAGCCTGTATATCTGGGAAACGCAAAGCTGAACAGTTCTGTAGGTCATTATACAGACTTTTCACTGACCATACCCAAATAGGTCTCCAGACTGTCCATAAAAATGAATGATGGGATTGACTGAGCATGCATGTTCATCTTAAAAGCGATAGAGAGGTAAGAAGATGCCAGACAAGTCTGGCATCAGATACCTCTAAAACATTTTCTTGACTCCCAGGTTGTAGCAGTAACTAGTTTCCTCTCCTTTCTCCTGAACAGTTTTACATGTCAGTAAACATCAAAGTTGCTCTTATCGGGCTGGAGGTCTGGACAGAGAGAGACCTGTGTGACATCCATGTTGACGCCAATGACAGTCTGAGATCTTTCCTAACCTGGAAGCAGAAACTAAAAAGCAAGAAAAAACACGATAATGCCCAGCTAATCACGTCAGTATAAGATCGTCGCCTTGTATATTTGTATATCGCTGTGTTCCATTATTACTACTACTTATCCCTTTCCACCCCATGATATAATATAACATCACTGAGTGGGTGCGTGTATATGGAGCTTTGTAACACAGCCAGCATCTTCCCCTAACAGCATCATTCTGCCCTCAGTGCAGCTGTGTTGTAGTACTATGTTCTGCTATAGTACTATGTAGAATGTTGTAGTACTATGTTCTGCTGTAGTACTATGTACTGTGTTGTAGTACTATGTGCTGTGCTGTAGTGCTATGTTCTGTTGTAGTACTATGTCCTGTTCTAGTACTATGTATTGTTGTATTACCATGTACTGTGTTGTAGTACTATGTACTGTTTTGTAATACTATGTTCTATTGTAGTACTATGTATTGTTGTAGTACTATGTATTGTTGTAGTACTATGTATTGTACTGTACTGTTGTAGTACCATGTACAGTGTTGTAGTAGTATGTACTGTATTGTAGTACTATGTTCTGTTGTAGTACTCTGTATTGTGTTGTAGTACTATGTACTGTTGAAATACTATGTACTGTTGTAGTACCATGTACTGTGTTGTAGTACTAAGTATAGTTGTAGTACTATGTGCTGTGTTGTAGTACTATGTACTGTGTTGTAGTGTCATGTACTGTGTTGTAGTACCATGTATTGTGTTGTAGTGTCATGTACTGTGTTGTAGTACCATGTATTGTGTTGTAGTAGCATGTACTGTGTTGTAGTACCATGTACTGTATTGTAGTACTATGTCCTGTTGTAGTACTATGTACTGTTGTAGTACCATGTACTGCGTTGTAGTACTATGTACTGTCTTGTAGTACTATGTAATACTATATTGTAATACTAGGTTCTGTTGTAGTACTATGTACTGTGTTGTAGTGTTGTAGTACTATGTAGTGTTGTAGTACTATGTACTGTGTTATAGTACCATGTACTATGTTGTAGTACCATGTACTATGTAGTAGTACTATGTACGGTGTTGTAGTGCTATGTACGGTGTTGTAGTGCTATGTACTGTTTTGTAGTGCTATGTACTGTGTTGTAGTAGTATGTACTGTATTGTAGTACTATGTAATACTATGTTCTGTTGTAGTGCTATGTAATACTGTATTGTAGTACTATGTTTTGTTGTAGTGCTGTGTTGTAGTACTATGTTCTGTTGTAGTACTATGTACTGTTTTGTAGTACTATGTATTACTGTATTGTATCACATAGTACAAGTGATCAGCTGGTCACAGGTTCTAGTCCTCCAAGGGAAGAAAAAAAAAAGTTTGTAAAAACATAAATCATCCTCTATTTTTTCTACTTAAAGCTAAAGTAAAAAAAGAAGCATAATTGGTATCACTGCATCAGAAAACACCGATCTAACAAAATGTAAACTTCAATATCCTATACAGGAAAATCCATAATGTAGGGGAAACATGTAACTGCCAAATTGTCACCACTCAGAACCCCCCCAATATAAATGAATGGAATCACAGGACATTAGGACAGGCACAATCCAGCCTCCTGCAGCTCCATCACCATAACAATAACAATAATTCATAGGGTTTGGAAAATGGCGAAAAATAAAAAGCTATTTTTTAAAAACAATTCTGAGATTTTTAAGTTAATGAAATAGTAAACAACTCTGTCATCAGACTGACTCGGAGCCTTTATAACCTCTTCTCTAATAATGTACTGCACATGGGGGGTTACATGATGTTGATTATTTGTGTCTGTCCCTTTTAAGGGGAGTGACCTTCAAAGGAACGACCATCGGGATGGCGCCCCTGGAGGGAATGTGCACTGCAGATAATTCAGGGGGAGTCAGTATGGTAAGAAGCCGCCATTATGTTACTCATTTATCCTTATTTATATCTCCCTTATTAAATGCTTTATACTTTGGCCCCTCCCCCGAGGAGCGTCACTGTAACATTCATGTCTGATTCTGATGGATTCTAGGACCACTCGGAGCTGGCGATTGGCGCGGCGGCCACCATGGCTCATGAGATAGGACATAACTTTGGGTTGAGTCATGACAAGGACCACTGCTGTGTAGAGGCCACCCCTGAACAAGGAGGATGCATCATGGCGGCGGCCACTGGGTGAGTGTGAGGCCTGCGTGCATATAAACAATGTGTGAGGAGTCGGGGTAACCACAAAGCCTCACCAAAAGAGAGGGAACGGCCCGGCACACAGGCAGATACCACAGCAGGCTGCGGTGACACCAAGACATATTATAAGCCGGACCAAGTCACCAGTGATGTGTAATATACGTCTGCAGATACATAGATTTCCCAAAGTAGTAGTGTGAACAAACCCTGAGCAGAACCGTCTGGGAGACAGGGATGACCAGAATCACACCAGCGAAGTCACCACATGCCGAGGAACAGAGCGAGGAACAGAGCGCAGCAGCCTGTAACCTGACACCGAGAAAAAGAAGAACTAACACCATACAGAGGACGCAAGGGAAGGGGTCCTCTCCAGGTCCAGTGCTCAGGGCCATCCACAGGCAGAGACACTAACAGCGATCCACAGGCAGAGACACTAACAGCGATCCACAGGCAGAGACACTAACAGCGATCCACAGGCGGAGACACTAACAGCGATCCACAGGCGGAGACACTAACAGCGATCCACAGGCGGAGACACTAACAGCGATCCACAGGCGGAGACACTAACAGCGATCCACAGGCGGAGACACTAACAGCGATCCACAGGCGGAGACACTAACAGCGATCCACAGGCGGAGACACCAACAGCGATCCACAGGCGGAGACACCAACAGCGATCCACAGGCGGAGACACCAACAGCGATCCACAGGCGGAGACACTAACTGCGATCCACAGGCGGAGACACCAACAGCGATCCACAGGCGGAGACACCAACAGCGATCCACAGGCGGAGACACTAACAGCGATCCACAGGCGGAGACACCAACAGCGATCCACAGGCGGAGACACCAACAGCGATCCACAGGCAGAGACACTAACAGCTATCCACAGGCGGAGACACTAACAGCGATCCACAGGCAGAGACACTAACAGCGATCCACAGGCAGAGACACTAACAGCGATCCACAGGCGGAGACACTAACAGCGATCCACAGGTGGAGACACAGCGATCCACAGGCTGAGACACTAACAGCGATCCACAGGCTGAGACACTAACAGCTATCCACAGGTGGAGACACTAACAGCGATTCACAGGCAGAGACACAGCGATCCACAGGCGGACACACTAACAGCGATCCACAGGCAGAGACACTAACAGCAATCCACAGGCGGAGACACTAACAGTGATCCACAGGCAGAGACATTGACAGCGATTCACAGGTGGAGACACAGCGATCCACAGGCGGAGACATTAACAGCGATCCACAGGCGGAGACATTAACAGCGATCCACAGGCAGAGACACTAACAGAGATCCACAGGCAGAGACACTAACAGAGATCCACAGGCAGAGACACTAACAGCGATCCACAGGCAGAGACACTAACAGCGATCCACAGGCAGAGACACTAACAGCGATCCACAGGCAGAGACACTAACAGCGATCTACAGGCAGAGACACTAACAGCGATCTACAGGCGGAGACACTAACAGCAATCCACAGGCAGAGACACTAACAGCGATCCACAGGCGGAGACACTAACAGCGATCCAAAGGCAGAGACACTAACAGAGATCCACAGGTGGAGACACAGCTATCCATAGGCGGAGACACTAACAGAGATCCACAGGTGGAGACACTAACAGCGATCCACAGTCAGAGACACCAACAGCGATCCACAGGCGGAGACACTAACAGCGATCCACAGACGGAGACACTAACAGCGATCCACAGGCAGAGACACTAACAGCGATCCACAGGCAGAGACACTAACACCGATCCACAGGCGGAGACACTAACAGCGATCCACAGGCAGAGACACTAACAGCGATCCACAGGTGGAGACACTAACAGCGATCCACAGGCGGAGACACCAACAGCGATCCACAGGCGGAGACACTAACTGCGATCCACAGGCGGAGACACTAACAGCGATCCACAGGCAGAGACACTAACAGCGATCCACAGGCGGAGACACCAACAGCGATCCACAGGCAGAGACACTAACAGCTATCCACAGGTGGAGACACTAACAGCGATCCACAGGCTGAGACACTAACAGCGATCCACAGGCAGAGACACTAACAGCGATCCACAGGCGGAGACACCAACAGCGATCCACAGGCAGAGACACTAACAGCTATCCACAGGTGGAGACACTAACAGCGATCCACAGGCTGAGACACTAACAGCGATCCACAGGCAGAGACACTAACAGCGATCCACAGGCGGAGACACTAACAGCGATCCACAGGTGGAGACACAGCGATCCACAGGCTGAGACACTAACAGCGATCCACAGGCTGAGACACTAACAGCTATCCACAGGTGGAGACACTACCAGCGATTCACAGGCAGAGACACAGCGATCCACAGGCGGACACACTAACAGCGATCCACAGGTGGAGACACTAACAGCGATCCACAGGCGGAGACACTAACAGTGATCCACAGGCAGAGACATTGACAGCGATTCACAGGTGGAGACACAGCGATCCACAGGCGGAGACATTAACAGCGATCCACAGGCGGAGACATTAACAGCGATCCACAGGCAGAGACACTAACAGAGATCCACAGGCAGAGACACTAACAGAGATCCACAGGCAGAGACACTAACAGCGATCCACAGGCAGAGACACTAACAGCGATCCACAGGCAGAGACACTAACAGCGATCCACAGGCAGAGACACTAACAGCGATCCACAGGCAGAGACACTAACAGCGATCTACAGGCAGAGACACTAACAGCGATCTACAGGCGGAGACACTAACAGCAATCCACAGGCAGAGACACTAACAGCGATCCACAGGCGGAGACACTAACAGCGATCCAAAGGCAGAGACACTAACAGAGATCCACAGGTGGAGACACAGCTATCCATAGGCGGAGACACTAACAGAGATCCACAGGTGGAGACACTAACAGCGATCCACAGTCAGAGACACCAACAGCGATCCACAGGCGGAGACACTAACAGCGATCCACAGACGGAGACACTAACAGCGATCCACAGGCAGAGACACTAACAGCGATCCACAGGCAGAGACACTAACACCGATCCACAGGCGGAGACACTAACAGCGATCCACAGGCAGAGACACTAACAGAGATCCACAGGCGGAGACACTAACAGCGATCCACAGGCATAGACACTAACAGCGATCCACAGGCAGAGACACTAACAGCGATCCACAGGAGGAGACACTAACAGCGATCCACAGGCAGAGACACTAACAGCGATCCACAGGCGGAGACACTAACAGCGATCCACAGGCAGAGACACTGACAGCGATCCACAGGTGGAGACACAGCGATCCACAGGCGGAGACACAGCGATCCACAGGCAGAGACACTAACAGCTATCCACAGGTGGAGACACTAACAGCGATCCACAGGCTGAGACACTAACAGCGATCCACAGGCAGAGACACTAACAGCGATCCACAGGCAGAGACACTAACAGCGATCCACAGGCAGAGACACTAACAGCGATCCACAGGCAGAGACACTAACAGCGATCCACAGGCAGAGACACTAACAGCGATCCACAGGCAGAAATATTAGCAGTGACCCACAGGCAGAGACACTATCCTTGATCCACAGGCAGAGACACTAACAGCAATCCACAGGCAGAGACACTAACAGCGATCCACAGGCAGAGACACTAACAGCGATCCACAGGCAGAGACTGTCACGGGGTCAATCTCCGATATCACACAATCAGCAGAGAGGGAGATAGGGGAACAATCCAAAGATCCTTTATTCCATGCAAATCAGAAGATCCATAACATAATTCACCATACAGAGGGTAAAGTAGTCCAGTAATGACATAAATGTTCCAGGAGGTTAGTCACAATCCTCCAGCAGTCCTTATGCAGTGAAATCAGGGTGTCTCAATCCCCCTGGGGTGTCAGCTTCTCCCTCAGAGGTTCAATCTTACTCCTTCTCTCTTGTCTTTCTCAGACAGAATGACTAATCCCCTAGGTAAGCAGAGAGTTTGGGTGGCTTCCAGGTCCCTCTCCCCCTCTCCTAGGATCAGAAGCACTGCAGGGGGTGATTAACCTGCAGACAGGACAAATAATACATAGAATAGACAGAGCAACACACCTAAAATACGAACCTACAGAAAATGATACACAACCCACAATATCACACCATCACAACCTCTCCCTCCTTCTCAATAAGTGAGTACGCCATAAGGTCTACACAGACCTCTGGCCACCTCACTTAACTCCATATTGCTCAGCTGTGGATAGTCCCTTGTACACTAACAGCAATCCACAGGCAGAGATACTATCCTTAATCCACAGGCTGCATTGTTGTCTGTGAGAGAATGGTTTCTTTCTCATAGCCTCATGGCTTGATTCCCATTGTACTTTTCCAGACATCCCTTCCCTCGGAAGTTCAGCTCTTGCAGTCAGCAGCAGCTGCGCGGATACTTCCAGAAGGGCGGCGGGATGTGCCTGTTCAATATGCCGGACACCAAGGACCTGGTGATGGCCAAGAAGTGCGGGAACGGCTTCCTGGAGGACGGAGAGCAGTGCGATTGTGGAGAGCCTGAGGTAAGTCTGCACCATGTAGGTGGTCTCGGTACCCTGGTGGTGGTTTCACCATTCTGTAGGTGGTCTCAGTATCTTGGTGGTGGCCTTAGTATCCTTGTGGTGGTTTCACCATCCTGTAGGAGGTCTCGGTATGCTGTAGGAGGTCTCGGTATTTTGTAGGTGGTCTCTGTATCCTGTAGGTGGTCTCACCCTTCTGTAGGTGGTTTCTGTATTCTGTAGGTGGTGTTGGTATCCTGTAGGTGGTCTCGGTATCCTGTAGGTGGTCTCACCTTTCTGTAGGTGGTTTCTGTATTCTGTAGGTGGTGTTGGTATCCTGTAGGTGGTCTCGGTATCCTGTAGGTGGTCTCACCTTTCTGTAGGTGGTTTCTGTATTCTGTAGGTGGTGTTGGTATCCTGTAGGTGGTCTCGGTATCCTGTAGGTGGTCTTGGTATCCTGTAGGTGGTCTCACCATTATTTAGGTGGTCTCAGTATCTTGTAGATAGTCTCGTCTTTCTGTAGGTGGTCTCACCATCCTTTAGGTGGCCTTAGTATCCTGTAGGTGGTCTCAGCATCCTGTAGGAGGTCTTGGTATCCTGTAGATGGTCTCACCATCTAGTAGGTGGTCTCACCAAACAAGATGGTAGTCTCGTCTTAGCTCTTGCTCATAGAGTATGTCTCCTGCAGGAATGCACCAATCCATGCTGCAATGCCAAAGACTGTACCTTAAAGGAAGGCGCCCAGTGTGCGCATGGAGACTGCTGCCAGAACTGCCAGGTGAGGGAGCGCACTGACACTACACATCAGAGATTCTATAAAACGTAACATATACTAAACCATTATTCTCTTTTTATCAATAGCTGAAATCTGCGGGGATCCTCTGTCGTGAGAAGTCGGGGGCTTGTGACCTGCCGGAGTTCTGCCGAGGAGACAACGCCTTCTGCCCGGCCAATGTCTACATGCTGGACGGCTCTCCCTGCGCCATGGGCGAGGCCTACTGTATGAACGGCATGTGCCTGACACACGGACAGCAGTGTCTGCACCTCTGGGGAGCAGGTACATAGAGGCGTAACGTACAATGTTTACAAAAACATTCACACCCAGGAACTTATCAACTAACTTAAATATATATATATACAGTATATATATATATATATATATATATATATATATATATATATATATATATATATATATTAGCTGTAGTACTCGGGATAGTAACTAAGTTTCTCTGTCTTTCTCCCACTCTCCCTCTCTCTCTCTGTCTCTCTCCATTTCTGTCTGTCTCTCTATCTGTCTCTATCTGTCTCTGTCTATCTCTTTCCCCGTCTGTCTCTTTCCCCGTCTGTCTCTTTCCCCGTCTGTCTCTCTATTTTTGTCTGTCTGTCTCTCTCTCTGTGTCTCTGTCTGTCTCTTTCCCTGTCTGTCTCTCTATTTTTGTCTGTGTCTCTCTCTCTCTGTGTCTCCGTCTGTCTCTTTCCCTATCTGTCTCTCTATTTTTGTCTGTGTCTCTCTCTCTGTGTGTCTCCGTCTGTCTCTTTCCCTGTCTGTCTCTCTATTTTTGTCTGTGTGTGTCTCTCTCTGTGTCTCCGTCTGTCTCTTTCCCTGTCTGTCTCTCTATTTTTGTCTGTGTGTGTCTCTCTCTCTCTGTGTCTCTTTCTGTCTCACTCTCTATTTCTCTCTCCACCAATATCATATTACGTCACACATATGCTTCTTATACGATGTTTCCTGCGTTTCCTATAGCAACCAATCACAGCTCCTATTAATAACCTGTAGCTCGCAGCTCCATTCACTTTAATGGAGGCAGGTTTTTGGGTGAATAACTGTAAAGCACGGGGTTACATTTTCCCATCAAAACATAGTCTATG
Source organism: Anomaloglossus baeobatrachus (assembly GCF_048569485.1). Classification (NCBI taxonomy): domain Eukaryota; kingdom Metazoa; phylum Chordata; class Amphibia; order Anura; family Aromobatidae; genus Anomaloglossus; species Anomaloglossus baeobatrachus. The sequence continues at coordinate 14,566,775 of NC_134353.1, forward strand.
ACGTTCCCTGTGTCACATGGGGTGTCTGTACAAAATTTTGTGACTGTACATGCGACGGTGCAGATATTTTTAGCGGACACACAAATACACACACATACAGTACATACATATAAACATACATACACACATACATACTGTATATAAATACACACACACACACACACACATACTTTCAGCTTTATATATTAGATTGGGCTTTTATGTTGATGCCAACACTAAATACAAGAATTTGAGAATCCTGAGTTACCTCCTGTATTATACTCCAGAGCTGCACTCACTATTCTGCTAGTGCAGTCACTGTGTACATACATTACATTACTGATCCTGAGTTACCTCCTGTATTATACTCCAGAGCTGCACTCACTATTCTGCTGGTGCAGTCACTGTACATACATTTTATGCTGATCCTGCACTGACCCCGGGATACCTCTTTGTTGTATTCCTGTGATTGGACACTTGTAGATTCCTGTATTTGGCTTTGGTACATTGGATTCCATTGGATCAGTTTTGTTCAGGATTTGGCTGAAGTAAAGTATCAGCTGATCCCTCAGAGCAGCGATGACGGGGAATCTGATGTCACGTTCAGCAGCCAATGTTGCAGCCGCCTCACAATTCTCACCTTGAATTCTCCATCTTGATGTTCTCTCGTTTCGTCCCTCAGGAGTGCGGCCGCCTCACAGTTCTCACCTTGATTTCTCAGTCTTGATGTTCTCTCGTTTCGTCCCTCAGGAGTGCGGCCGCCTCACAGTTCTCACCTTGATTTCTCAGTCTTGATGTTCTCTCGTTTCGTCCCTCAGGAGTGCGGCCGCCTCACAGTTCTCACCTTGATTTCTCAGTCTTGATGTTCTCTCGTTTCGTCCCTCAGGAGTGCGGCCGCCTCACAGTTCTCACCTTGATTTCTCAGTCTTGATGTTCTCTTGTTTCTTTCCTCAGTGGCACGGCTAGTTCAGAGTTCTCACCTTGAATTCTCCAAATTCATTTTCTCTCGTTTCTTTCCTCAGGAGTGCGGCCGGCTCAGAGTATTCACCTTGAATTCTCCATCTTGATATTCTCTTGTTTCCTCCCCCAGGAGAATGACCACCTCACAGTTCTCACCTTCAATTCTGCATCTTGATGTTCCTCTGTTTCTTTCCCCAGGAGCACGGCCAGCTCAAAGTTCTCTTCTTCTCTCAGGAGCGCGACTGGCTTAGAGTTCTCACCCTGAATTCTCTTTCTTCATGTTCTCTTGTTTCTTACTTCATGAGTGAGGCTGGCTCAGAGGTCTCACCTTGAATTCTCCATCTTGATGTTCCCTCATTTCTTTTCTCAGTGACACGGCAGGCTCAGACATGTCACCTAGAATTCTGCATGTTGATCATCAGACTTGATGTTTTCTCGTTTCTTCTCTCAGTGGCATGGCCGGCTCAGAGATCTCACCTTGAATTCTCCATCTTGATGTTCTCTCGTTTCTTCTCTCAGTGGCATGACCACCTCACAGTTCTCACCTACAATTCTCCATCTTGATGTTCTCTGGGTGTCTCCCCCGGAGCATGGCCGCCAGCTCAGAGTTCTCACCTTGAGTTCTCCGTCTTGATGATCTCTCGTTTCATCCCTCAGGAGCACGGCTGGCTCAGAGATCTCACCTTGAATTCTCCATCTTGATGTTCTCTATTTTCTTCCCCCAGGAGCATGACTACCTCACAGTTCTCTCCTTCCATTCTCCATTTTGATGTTCTCTCGTTTCTTCTCTCAGTGGCACGGCCGGCTCAGAGTTCTCACCTTGAATTCTGAATCTTAATGTTCTCTAGTTTCTGCCCTCAGGAGCGGGGCCAGCTCAGAGTTCTCAGTCTTGATGTTCACTCGTGTCTTCCCTCAGTGGCACGGCCGGCTCAGATATGTCACCTTGAATTCTGCATCTTGATGTTCTCTAGTTTCTCCCCTATGGATCGGGACAAGCTCAGAGTTCTCAGTCTTGATGTTCTCTCGTGTCTTCACTCAGTGGCACGGCCGGCTCAGAGATGTCACCTTGAGTTCTCCGTCCTGATGTTCTTGTGACGCCCCAGGGCTGTGGAGTACTCGGTCCCGGGTGTGTGTGACACTCAGGGAAGTCATGGTCGCAGCCGATGCCCAGTTCCGTGACCCTGGGGGTCGGTCCGAATAAAATGGGGTAAAAATAAAAGAAAAGGGAGAAATAAAAATAAAGAGTTTTTTGACTATGCCACTTGCGGTGTGCAGCCAGATTATTAAAGCCGCCGCTGCAGGGTTCTACTGGGGCTGATGGAGTAGTGCAGCTTAGGTGTTTTGGGCCCTCCGCAAGCAGGGCTAGACCCCAGCAGTGGATGTTTGGGATTGTAGTAGGGAACAGTCAGTGTATGGCTATGTGCGCACGCTGCGTTTTTTTGACGCTGCGTTTTTGTGCGTTTTTGGCCGCTAAAAACGCACAAAAATGCATCTGCATCGAAAAACGCATAAAAAAACGCATGCGTTTTTACCGCGATTTTGTGCGTTTTTGGCTGCGTTTTGCTGTGTTTTTGATCTCTGCGTTTCGCTGCGTTTTTCCAATGCATTGCATGGGCGGAAAACGCAGAAAAACGCAGGAAAGAATTGACATGTCCATTTTTTTTTTCAAGCTCAAAAACGCAGCTTAAAAAAACAGTTGTGTGCGGACAGCAAAACTGAAAACTCATAGACTTTGCTAGGGAAGCAAAGTCATGCAGTTTTGAGGCCAAAAACGCACCCGAAAAACGCGCAAAAATGCCGCGAAAAATGCACTGTGCGCACATAGCCTATGTGTACGGAGGCGATGGGGAAACAGTCCACACCAGTATTACAGTTTTAACTTGCCTTGTCTATACTTTGTTTCAGTGTTTGGACCCGCTGGTGCTGGTTCCAGGTGTTCCCGCTCCCCTTGTTCTCCATGCCAGCTGTGACCTGGGTTGGCTGTCCTCCGTGTACACTCTTTTGTATTGGGTTCCTGTGGCCTAGATCTTCTTGGAAACCCCTCCGTTTCTGTCTTGGTCCTATTGCAGGCAGTCTGGACTATTTAAGGGGGTCAATCCCCGATCCCCTCATTGCTGCTGATGCTTTAGACTCTTTGGTTGGCGATAGACCCTGGAGATCTTTCCACCTGGCAGATTTAACAACTGACCATAAAGTGTCCCGCTGTCCTAGGGTCTGCACCCCGCCTCATGCTGAGTCCTGTGAGCCTAGGTTTCAGACTTCCACAGGTGCCCCGCGGTCCCTGGAACTTTCCACTTCCACAGGTAACCTACGGTCCCTGGAGTCCTGGTTCCTTACTCCACAGTCCCTCACTCCTGTTACAGCACTCCGTTGTTACTTCCGGTCTTTTCCTTTCTTTCTGCACTTTCACTCTCCCACTCCTCCAACTACTACTCTCAACTCCTCTCTCCTTCACTTCCTTTTCTGACTGGACACCACTTCCTCCCGCCAACTTTCTAACTGACCATTGGCCCCTTCCCTTGCTGGGTCTCTCCCAACAGATTGGGTAGCGACTATCCAGTCAGTGCCCATCCCTTTTACCTGTTACTAGGTAGTCTCCCAGTTTGGTATTGGGGTTGTGTATGTGGCCTGAAGGTGCTGGTGTGTTGACTGGCACGGATATTCCAGGGTTTGGGTTTCCACGTTCACATTTGTGGCACCTGGTACCGCAGGGGTGCTATATTCTCTCATTTCTTCCCTCAGCAGCATAGCCAGCTCAGAGTTCTCACCTTGAATTTTCCGTCTTGATGTTTTCTCATTTCTTCTCTCAATAACACGACTGACTCAGAGTTCTCACCCTGAATTCTCTATCTTTATGTTCTCTTGTTTCTTATCTCAGGAGTGCGGCTGGCTCAGAGTTCTCACCTTGAATTCTGCATCTTTATGTTCTCTCGTTTCTTCCCTCAGGAGCGGGGCCGGCTCAGACATCTCACCTTGAATTCTCCATCTTTATGTTGTCTCGTTTCTTCCCTCAGGAGCAAAAACGGCTCAGAGTTCTCACCCTGACTTCTCCATCTTGATATTCTCTCGTTTCTTCCCTCAGGAGCGGGGCCGGCTCAGACATCTCACCTTAAATTCTCCATCTTTATGTTGTATCGTTTCTTCCCTCAGGAGCAAGAACGGCTCAGAGTTCTCACCCTGACTTCTCCATCTTGATATTCTCTCGTTTCTTCCGTCAGGAGCGGGGCCGGCTCAGACATCTCACCTTGAATTCTCCATCTTTATGTTGTCTCCTTACTTCCCTCAGGAGCAAAAACGGCTCAAAGCTCTCACCTTGAATTCTCCATCTTTATGTTGTCTCGTTTCTTCCTCCAAGAACGCGGCTGGCTCAGAGTATTCACCTTCAGTTCTGCATCTTGATATTCTCTCGTTTCTTCCCTTAGGAGCGGGGCTTGCTCAGACATCTCACCTTGAGTTCTCTGTCTTGATGTTGTCCCATTTTTTCCCCCAGGAGTGTGGCCGGCTCAGAGTTCTCCCCTTGAATTCTCCATCTTGATGTTGTTCCATTTCCTCCCCTAGGAGCGCGGCCTGCTCAGGACATCTGCTTCATTGATGTGAACAAGGCCGGGGATAAATACGGAAACTGCGGGAAAGACGCCCAGGGAAAATTCCTGAAGTGTAAATCTAAGTGAGTGACACGAAGGATGAGGTAATAATGACTGATGGGAATCATTGTGTCTCTGACTAAGAGCAGTGCTCCCAGGAGACACAATGCTTCAGAGCCCACTCATCCCACCACTCCGGGTATGTGGCGCTCCACCAGCCCCTGGTGCCCGAAAGCGTCGGGTGAATGATTCCCTGGACACTGGAGTGGGAGACGCCTTCACAGGATCACTCAAAGGTCATCATGGGGGGAGACGGTAGGATAAGAAGCATCACATATACAAAGGAGAGGAAAGCGATGAGACTGTAAAGAAGTCACCAGCTTGGTGGTGGAGGAATTGCACATATACTAATGAGGAGACGACATGAGGGTTGTCAGATACCCTGAGGGTCAGGTCATGGTTGTCAGGCAGGATCAGAAATGCATTACATTTGTTGGTGTTGACTTAGTGATAGGACTTTTTGTCAATCATTTAAGGGTTTTCCAAAATATATAAATTATTCTGGATGTTTTTTTGTTTCAGAGATGCGAAGTGTGGAAAAATCCAGTGTGAGAGCAGCGCTCAGCGCCCAAAACAAGAGAACACCGTGTCCATGGACACCACCATCCAGATTAACGGGCACGAGGTGAAGTGTCGGGGGACGCACTCCTACTCTGTGCAGGAGGAAGAGGGAGACTCCTCCGACCCTGGGCTGGTCATGACGGGTACCAAGTGTGGCGATGGCATGGTGAGTCCTGGGTCGTGTCCACACTCTGTACATGGCTGATCTGTGGGGACACCTGGGTCCTGGCGGTGGTCAGGTGGGTGTGGCGCCCTGGACTAGCCAGGTCATCACAGGTACTGCAACAACACACCCCACACCCCGAGATAGGCACATCAGCCAGACACCAAATCCTTGTTGCCTCCCTCCAGGGGCTGATGTCCACACCAGGTGGGGTGGAGCCAGGCGGTTGGCCCCACCCACTGAGGGGTTCACAGTCTTGGAGGCGGGAAAGGAATTCAGAACAGTTAGAGAGGTGAAAGAGAGAGGAGTAAAAGTGGTAGTAGAGGAGCAAACTGACCGTGTCCGGGTACGTGGCCTGGGCACCAAGAGCAAGGTTGGCAGACGTTGGTGGCCGTCTGCAGGAGAGGCAGATCGACGCGGAACCGTAGGACCGGGGACGGGCGGTGGCCCGCCGGTACCGAACCGGGGAGCGAAGAGAAGCCAGTACAAACCGGCAGGGCCTGCAGACCCCGACCAGGCTTGGAGTCGCCGTTAAACAGGTCAAATCCGTTAGTGACCGGAATCCCAGGGATTTCCAAACAGCCAAGACCCGACTGAAGGCAACCGTCCAAACAGCAACAGGGAAATACAGCTACCGCCACAGCTAGAATTCCCAGGGCCAGAGCAAAAGGGCTCCTCCGGCTTATATCCACGCTGGGGAGCGGGTTACCGGTGGAAAGCCATCGGGACCGAAGTTACACAAAAGGTGCAGGGAAAGGCAGCCACCACCAACCGTCCGGGAGAAACCACAGCAGCCAGCTGCGGGACCCGTCCATCCAGCCGCTTGTTTTACCGGAGACTCTGCATCTGTTCTTGGCTGAGTGAGTACCACCGTGCCATCCGGCACCGCGCTGCCCCCGCGACCCTGCACCTCACCAACCGTACCTCCCCGTCACACCCTACCGGGCCCCGGGACAACCAACCCCTACCCACGGAGAGGGAAACAACATCCCAGCTGCTCCCTGCCATCGCTCCCGGGATCCCCGTCACCAGCAGCGGTGGTGCCCCAACCTCACCACAAACCGTGGGTGGCGTCACGGACCAAATCCCCAAACCACACAACCCCCCTTTTCACTCACGGGCAAGGAGCGCCGCTCGAGTCCTCGGATCCGGCCCACCGCTCGAGCCACCGAGCAGCAGCAGCGCCGCACCCGAGCGTGGTGAGCGCAGCGCGCCCTCCCCGCCCGCGACAACTTGGCGTCACGAACAGGATCTTACCGTTCTGCCGGCTGGTAGAAGTGCGCCTTGTGTCCCGCCGGCGGCGTCCGGCCTAAAAATCTCAGAAGCCGCCATCTTGGGTGCGAAGACTTTCCCGCTCGAGCGTCTTCTCGAGCAGTGGAGGCGCGAAGGCCGAAGCTCCGCCCCTGAAGAGGAGGTGCTGAGAAAGAGCCAAGGGGGGACGGATGGCGTCCGGCCGCATGTGAACCGCGGCTATAAAAGCAGGGACACCAGGACTCTGCGGCCATATTTGGTTCCTGGAAGATACCGCTGCCAGTATGCACCGTCCGTCCGGTAATACCACAGTCCCCGCGCCCTCGCCTGGAACCGCAGCGTGGGTGGAGGTCCGGACCGTCCAGCTGAGCAGCCGCCTGCAGGTCCGAATGCAGCTCCTCCTGGACGAGTGGGAGGCTGACATGGCGGACGTGGTGGCGGCGATACGAAGACGCGAGGTGGAGGAAGAATTGGAAGAGCGGCTAAGCGACCCACGCCCCTGTGTTCCTACGGGATCGGTCATTGCGGCTGAGGGGCCCGGTCTGCGCCCGCTCGCCCTGCTGCCTCCACCACTACCCGTGTTGGGTGCCGCTGCCCCGCCACTAGGCCCACTACCACCGCAACCGGTAGCGGAACCCTGTCTGTCCGCCCAAGCGGACCCACCTGCAGCCGAAGCCCGTAGCTGCCCCGAGCCGCTTCCCTGGAAGCTCCCGAAAGCGTCACCTGGCAGCGAAGACGTGCCGACGGAACCAGAAGTGACCGTGCCTACTCCCGTTCCGGCTCCGGTGATCTGTCCCGTGCAGGAGGAGGCGGAGGTAAAGCGGGAGAGGACCCCTGTACCCATCCACCATGCCTCGGCTGAGGCTGCGCCGGGTCGTTGCTGCAAGGCAGCGCCCCAAGCCGTGTCACCGCGGGACCTTCCACAGAGGGCGCCAGTTGTGGGCAGTGTAGTGGAAGGCCCGCGGGGCCCGACCCGCGCGCAGGGGCAAGCAGTAGCCCCTTACTGGGACAGGGAACCGACCCCGCTGGGCCGAGAAATTGCGGAGAGGGAGAAACGGAAGGCTGAACTGATAGCCCGCACCATCCAAGAAAAAGAGAACCTCCGCAGAGCCACCTTCCAGGTACGGGGCCCGATCAACGAGGGGCAAGTGAGAAGGTTCGATGTCCGTCGGGGATACGGATTTATCTTCGAGCCGGGCCTGGAGGCCGAGGTGTTTGTGGCCCGTCGGGACGTTAATGCCCATCTGCCAGAGGACTACCCGGGCCGCAACCTGCTCTCGGGCGACTTAGTTACATACACGCGGTATTGTGGAGAGAGGGGTGGTTTGCCCTGGACGCCAAATTGAGAGTAGGCCAGGAGGCCCAAGCACCAGCCCAGGCCCGCCACTACCGTAACCGGTGGCGATCCTCCGGGGGTCAGGGGTCCCCCATGGACGTGGGGTCCCCTGAAGTGACCATAGGGTGCGAAACACCGTACCAGTTCCCGCTCGGGCAGCCTGGATCTGGACTGGGGTCAAGGGGTGCTGCCAACTTCTTAGGGGCAGCATCAGGGCCAGGTTGTTTGGGTGGGAGAGCGGAAGCCATCTGTTTAATAAAAAAAATTGACCACCGTTTGTAACGTTAAAGTACCGTGCCTCTCGTTAAGGGAAGATTCATGAAAAATGCTTGTTCAATGTTTTTATATGTTTTACCTTTTTCAGTTGTGAAAACAAAACCGGTGATGGACGGGCAGCCCGCGGACGGTCTGCATTTAACCAAGGGGGAATGTGGCGTCCTGGACTAGCCAGGTCGTCACAGGTACTGCAACAACACACCCCACACCCCGAGATAGGCACATCAGCGAGACACCAAATCCTTGTTGCCTCCCTCCAGGGGCTGATGTCCGCACCAGGTGGGGTGGAGCCAGGCGGTTGGCCCCACCCACTGAGGAGTTCACAGTCCTGGAGGCGGGAAAGGAAGTCAGAACAGTTAGAGAGGTGAAAGAGAGAGGAGTAAAAGTGGTAGTAGAGGAGCAAACTGACCGTGTCCGGGTACGTGGCCCGGGCACCAAGAGCAAGGTTGGCAGACGTTGGTTGCCGTCTGCAGGAGAGGCAGATCGACGCGGAACCGTAGGACCGGGGACGGGCTGTGGCCCGCCGGTACCGAACCAGGGAGCGAAGAGAAGCCAGCACAAACTGGCAGGGCTTCGCCGTTAAACAGGTCAAATCCGTTAGTGACCGGAACCCCAGGGGTTTCCAAACAGCCAAGACCCAACTGAAGGCAACCGTCCAAACAGCAACAGAGAAATACAGCTACCGCCACAGCTAGAATTCCCAGGGCCAGAGACTGCGGGCAAAAGGGCTCCTCTGGCTTATATCCACGCTGGGGAGCGGGTTACCGGTGGGAAGCCATCAGGACCGAAGTTACACAAAAGGTGCAGGGAAATGCAGCCACTATCAACCGTCCCGGAGAAACCACAGCAGCCGGCTGCGGGACCCGTCCATCCAGCCATTTGTTTTACCGGAGACTCTGCATCTGTTCTTGGCAGAGTGAGTACCACCGTGCCATCCGGCACCGCGCTGCCCCTGCGACCCTGCACCTCACCAACCGTACCTCCCCGTGACACCCTACCGGGCCCCGGGACAACCAACCCCTACCCACGGAGGGGGAAACAACATCTTAGCTGCTCCCTGCCATCGCTCCCAGGATCCCCGTCACCAGCAGCGGTGGTGCCCCAAGCTCACCACAAACCGTGGGTGGCGTCACGGACCAAATCCCCAAACCACACAACCCCCCTTTTCACTCACGGGCGAGGAGCGCCGCTCGAGTCCCCGGATCCGGCCCACCGCTCGAGCCACCGAGCAGCAGCAGCGCCGAACCCGAGCATGGTGAGCGCAGCGCGCCCTCCCCGCCCGCAACATGGGCACTTCACATTGTCTGGCACCATGATGCAAGAAGACGAGTTGGTGGTGGCAGTGCAATGGTGATGTTCTGCGGACAGCATGTGGATGTGACACTTTACAGATCCCATTCATAGTGCCAGGGTTTACGAAGGGCAGAGCCATGTTCAGCAGCACAATAGTCGGTCAGGATTGGTCTGAGGATCCAGGTGATGACTTGTCTCCAGATTCCTGATCTCATCTGTGGGATCTGCTGGGAAACAAGTCTGATCCGTTCCATCTGTCATTGGATTAATTCCCATGGGAATTAGGTATTGGGAAGCTGAAACCCAGAACACCTGAGCATTTTTCCCCATTCCTCACCTTTGGGGTCTCGCAGACACTCCATATGACCACTCTCATTGGTCTCCATGTCTTTCTTTCTGTTCTCTGGTGTTTTGTCTCTTCTTTCCTGATGATGTGAAGGTTTCATATTCCTGTTAGTATATTTTGGACCACACTTTCTTTCTGGGTGACCTCATTACAGTAGACCCCAGTGTGACGTTGCTCTTGCCTCTCCTTTTAGGTGTGTAAAGATCGCCAGTGCCAGAACGCTTCCTTCTTCGAATGGGATAAATGTATAGCGCGATGCAATGGGCACGGGGTGAGTCCTCAGAAAATACAAACATAAAAAGTAACAATTGCAGTGAAACAACAACCAGCATCAAAAGCTCAGAGCTACTCTGGACCTCATTCTTCTCTCAGCTGAAGGTTTGTTACTGAGCAGATATTTACCCTTGTCTAGGTATGCAACAGTAAAGGAAACTGCCATTGTAACGCCGGCTGGGACCCTCCGTATTGCGACACATCTGGTGATGGAGGAAGCATCGACAGTGGGCCAGTGCCAGATGACTGTGAGTTATGTGGTTATACGTGTTGTCACCATCTAGGCGGAGACCATGTTCCACCACACTGACGTCCACCCTCTGACATCATATGTTTCCCTCCACAGTCCAAGAAGGCCTTATCGTCTTCCTGCTCCTCCTCTTCCTGGTCATCTTCCCACTTGCCGGATTTGGGATGTACTATTGGTACAGAAAACCAGATTCTCAACTGAAGAAATGGGTGAACAAGAGCAAAGCAAAGTGCAGGTGAGTGGACCTCGATTTCGTCATTTGGAGGAGCCTCTCTAGGTTCAGGAGCCATATCCTCATCACATTTAGGTTTCAGAACCAATGGTAACGTGGCACATGGAGGACTGGTGCCCAGCTGTGCTAGAATATAGTACTTAGTCGTCGATGTGACCATAGCTCCTTGTGTTGGTGACTGAGTGGTCCTAGAGGACCTTTTTTGCATAGGACAGTTCTCAGTAGGGTCCTCATTTCACATTTCTGCACCAGGAGCTCTGACATCCGACACATGTCCATGGTAAAAAAATAATCTTTTTGCATATTTACTATGAGTTTTTCCATGGTTTTGTTGCCATTTTCCAGAATGGGGACGGTTCATCGCCAGCAGCCAGGTAGAGGACACTCAAACACCATCTTCACCCAGCGCAGTTTCCCACCACCGGCCGCATCTCCAGCAACACAAAAGGTAAGGTTGAAATGCTCCAATGCTTAGAGAGAAGTCCATGCATCGATCTAAGTAAGTCCGGGCTTGGGGTAAGCGGAGAACCAGGCCTGTCTTGTGATTTTCGAACCTCATACATAAATATGCATCAAGTGAATCTCAATACTGTGAATCCATTTTCCTCTTCACGTCACATCGTTTCCTGTGCACTTTTCGGCGTACTTGATCTTTTGCTTTCTCTACACAGAGCTCTTGGCCTGCTTTCCAAGGGAAGAGTGCGCCCTCGCAGGTCAACTCCCAGCCGGTCAACATTGTGCGTCCATTGGTACCACCAAGCATCCAGACACACAAGACCAGCATACAGCTGAAACCAACCAGACCTCCTCCACCAGTCAAGTCCTCCCCAATCATCCCAGCCAAGCAGGACAGCCAGCACATAAAACTCCTGCCGCCTAAGAAGCCCCTCCCTTCATGTCCTCTCCGGACCCCACAGGTACTGCTGCACAAAACTTTCTAGTGCAGATATTCTGCTGTATTCCGGACGAATTACACAATAATGTGGCTTTTTTTCTTTGGTTTCGAAGCTTAATCCTCCCCGAAAGCCTCTTCCCGGGAACCCTGTCCAGAAGGAAAGTCTCCTGGTGAAGACACCATTGAAACCTCCTCTGACCAACTCAGCCTTGCAGAAGAAAGCCTCCCACTGGTAGGTGACTCGTGTTACTATTGAGGGCCTTCAGAATCTCCTAATCGTACTCTAATTTTCCTCCACCATATTCCTTTTTTGACCTTTTTAACATTGAAAGTTACAGATACATATAAATATCCAAAACCTGAATTATATTTCTTTCTTATTGAAGGCCAAAGCCTGGAAGTAGAGTTCAAGCGACAGCTGCAGCCTTTCTCCAAAAACAATGATGCAGTCAGTAATCCAAGCGTGGGAAACGAAGCCAGGAACAAGGAGACAAGCCATCCTGATATTTGCACCATGAGGATGAAAAGATCCTAAGCGGCTGAGGTTTCCATATTGAGACTGTAGACATGTCAAGGTCTCCGATCATACTGGATACCAAGCGAGCCTTCAATGCACTGAGGTACTTCATGGAGGAACGTCCATGGTCTTCTCCAATGTATTTGTAATGATTCCCATATGAGACGTACGCTCCGGTGATGTTCTACTGGACCTGGTCTGAGCGTGAAGAAGACTTTCATCCTTTTTGTGGACCAATATTAAGCCTTTTTTCAGTGCCTTATAGGAGTAAGATATGCAGGAGTATTGGATGTAAAGAGAAAGCCAAAAATAACAATATCTCATCTTTCACCCACGTTGAGCCAGAGAAAAGTGACACCTTTCATCTGATCCGATGCTTCCTATGGTGAATACTTGCCATGTCCTCTCACGTGGACTTTTGATGACGTCCATGCCAGATTTTCTGTCCATGGATTGAGTGTTGATTCCATGAGAAGAAGAAGGAAGAGAAGAAAAATAATTCCCTTCAATATGGCCCGTGTTATAATTTTCTCCAAGGATTGGAAATCCACCCATGAGCGACTGGACGTCCCACTGATGGATGATGAAGGACTTCTCCTGAGGACTGTACATTCATGGGTGGTGTGTCATAGTGCGGACGACGCCATACCTATACTTATACCCAGGGAGGCTCATTCATATATTGTATCAGTACTCTGTGCAGATCAGACCTCACACCAGTGATCAGTAGTCAAGGGACTCGCTTATATGCTGTATATTATATACTGTACGCGTTTACATCGTCCTCTGCTCCCATAGGAGATATGAATAGTGCAATATGGACAGTATACTATATACACGTATTAGCTGGTGCTGATATTCTGGAAACGCACATGGTCCTAGTGGTGATTGGTAACGTTCCCTGGTAGTAGATGAGACTGCAGCTATATGGGAATGCTGGAAGTTGTAGTTTTTGCACAGATTGCTGATCACTGCTGTAGACGTCCTCCAGTGGATTTTCTAGAAATTATTTTGTTACAATTTAGATGGACTGGTACTGTTATGTCCGATCGCCGCTGCATTTTTATTTCTCCAGAGTGAGGATCTTCCCTATTATATGATATACAAGACATTTTTACTCCTATATTTTTACAATTTAAAGTGTCCCTTTAATCTATTTATTTGCTATCGGAACCACTAGTGTCAGTCTATAGGCAGACTGACGAATGAAGTCATTTCCATGGCATACGGTGCCTTAATACCAGGCTGATTGAAGACATATAGAAAGCAAGGTATATTGTCCTAGCTTAATTCACCATATGGTGGTTATTTCATATGAATAATGACCACTTAAAAGTATGGGGAACAGCCATGGGGTCCACACTGATGCCAGATTATACAATGAAAGAGATAGTATACAGTGTCTTAATACCAGGCTGATGGAAGACATATAGAAAGCAAAGTATATAGTATGCAGTGCCTTAATACCAGGCTGATAGAAGACATATAGAATGCAAAGTATATAGTATACGGTGCCTTAATACCAGGCTGATGGAAGACATATAGAAAGCAAGGTATTTAGCATATGGTGCCTTAATACCAGGCTGATGGAAGACATAAAGAAAGCAAAGTATATTGTCCTAGCTTAATTCACCATATGGTGGTTATTTCATATGAATAATTACCACTTAAAAGTATGGTGTACAGCCATGGGGTCCACACTGATGCCAGATTATACAATGAAAGAGATAGTATACAGTGTCTTAATACCGGGCTGATGGGAGACATATAGACAGCAAAGTATATAGTATACAGTGCCTTAATACCAGGCTAATAGAAGACCTATAGAATGCAAAGTATATAGTATACGGTGCCTTAATACCAGGCTGATGGAAGACATATAGAAAGCAAGGTATATAGTATACAGTGCCTTAATACCAGGCTGATGGAAGACATATAGAAAGCAAGGTATATAGTATACGGTGCCTTAATACCAGGCTGATTGAAGACATATAGAAAGCAAGGTATATAGTATACGGTGCCTTAATACCAGGCTGATGGAAGACGTATAGAAAGCAAAGTATATTGTCCTAGCTTAATTCACCATATGGTGGTTATTTCATATGAATAATGACCACTTAAAAGTATGGTGTACAGCCATGGGGTCCACACTGATGCCAGATTATACAATGAAAGAGATAGTATACAGTGTCTTAATACCAGGCTGATGGAAGACATATAGAAAGCAAGGTATATAGTATATGGTGCCTTAATACCAGGCTGATGGAAGACATATAGAAAGCAAAGTATATAGTATACGGTGCCTTAATACCAGGCTGATGGAAGACATATAGAAAGCAAGGTATATAGTATATGGTGCCTTAATACCAGGCTGATGGAAGACATATAGAAAGCAAAGTATATCATCCTAGCTTAGTTCACCATATGGTGGTTATTTCATGTGAATAATTACCACTTAAAAGTATGGGGTACAGCCATGGGGTCCACACTGATGCCAGATTATACAATGAAAGCAATAGTATAGTGTCTTAATACCAGGCTGATGGGAGACAGATAGTAAGCAAAGTATATAGTATACAGTGCCTTAATACCAGGCTGATAGAAGACATATAGAATGCAAAGTATATAGTATACGGTGTCTTAATACCAGGCTGATGGAATACATATAGAAAGAAAAGTATATATTATACAGATCCTTAATACCAGGATTATGGAAGACATTTAAAAAGCAAAGTATATAATAGCTTAATTCACCATATGGTAGTTATTTAATTTGATTAATGACCACTTAAAGTATGGGGTACGGCCATGGGGTCCGCACTGATGCCAGATTATACAATGATTAATTTTCCTCTTCTTGACCATATAGCTTTTTTCTACATTTTGTGTCTGTATCTCCCACTCTTGACCCCAGGCTTCCACACCAGGACAGCCTGACAGGTGCCCCCCTATACTGCTGAATGTTTACAAGGCTCTCTGCCCCCGAGCCAACTCTTATTAGGATGTGCTGATCATTGTATTTAATTCTGTGGTACAGAAAATAGTTGATTTTAATAAAATACTTTTTTTACATGTAAGTTGCCTTCGTTGTGATTAATGAACATATAACTCTTTAGAAACCCACCAGATATCTTTGTATATACCGGCAGATACAGACCTCGGCTGGCAATGTGGCCATCGAACACTGGCTAGACAAATCTTGCTACCTAAAGTCGGTTACTGGAAAATCCATTTTGTGAGAATCGGACAAGATTACGATCAGTATGTTGCATTTCGTGTGGTTTTCACAGCTCGGCGTATGTGATGAAGTAACACGTATAATCTCTACTCACCTTTATATTGTACAATAGGACATTTCCTGGAACCCGCCCAGCGCGACCATCTTCACAAGGTTGTTGCTAAGACAGAGGAGTCTGAAGGAGGACAAAGAAGGCATGAAGGAATATGGAGGAGTCTGAAGGAGGACAAAGAAGGCATGGAGGGAGATGGAGGAGTCTGAAGGAGGACAAAGAAGGCACGGAGGGAGATGGAGGAGCCTGAAAGAGGACACAGAAGGCATGGAGGGAGATGGAGGAGCCTGAAAGAGGACACAGAAGGCATGGAGGAAGATGGAGGAGTCTGAAGGAGGACAAAGAAGGCATGGAGGGAGATGGAGGAGCCTGAAAGAGGACATAGAAGGCATGGAGGGAGACGGAGGAGTCTGAAGGAGGACACAGAAGGCATGCAGGGAGGCGGAGGAGTCTGAAGGAGGACAAAGAAGGCATGGAGGGAGATGGAGGAGCCTGAAAGAGGACATAGAAGGCATGGAGGGAGACGGAGGAGTCTGAAGGAGGACAAAGAAGGCACGGAGGGAGATGGAGGAGCCTGAAAGAGGACACAGAAGGCATGGAGGGAGATGGAGGAGCCTGAAAGAGGACACAGAAGGCATGGAGGAAGATGGAGGAGTCTGAAGGAGGACAAAGAAGGCATGGAGGGAGATGGAGGAGCCTGAAAGAGGACATAGAAGGCATGGAGGGAGACGGAGGAGTCTGAAGGAGGACAAAGAAGGCACGGAGGGAGATGGAGGAGCCTGAAAGAGGACACAGAAGGCATGGAGGGAGATGGAGGAGCCTGAAAGAGGACACAGAAGGCATGGAGGAAGATGGAGGAGTCTGAAGGAGGACAAAGAAGGCATGGAGGGAGATGGAGGAGCCTGAAAGAGGACATAGAGGGCATGGAGGGAGACGGAGGAGTCTGAAGGAGGACACAGAAGGCATGCAGGGAGGCGGAGGAGTCTGAAGGAGGACACAGAAGGCATGCAGGGAGGCGGAGGAATCTGAAGGAGGACACAGAAGGCATGCAGGGAGGCGGAGGAATCTGAAGGAGGACACAGAAGGCATGGAGGGAGATGGAGGAGCCTGAAAGAGGACATAGAAGGCATGGAGGGAGACGGAGGAGTCTGAAGGAGGACACAGAAGGCATGGAGGGAGATGGAGGAGCCTGAAAGAGGACATAGAAGGCATGGAGGGAGACGGAGGAGTCTGAAGGAGGACACAGAAGGCATGCAGGGAGGCGGAGGAGTCTGAAGGAGGACACAGAAGGCATGCAGGGAGGCGGAGGAGTCTGAAGGAGGACACAGAAGGCATGCTGGGAGGCGCAGGAGTCTGAAGGAGGACACAGAAGGCATGCAGGGAGGCGGAGGAATCTGAAGGAGGACACAGAAGGCATGCAGGGAGGCGGAGGAATCTGAAGGAGGACACAGAAGGCATGCAGGGAGGCGGAGGAATCTGAAGGAGGACACAGAAGGCATGCAGGGAGGCAGAGGAGTCTGAAGGAGGACACAGAAGGGATGCAGGGAGGTGGAGGAGTCTGAAGGAGGACACAGAAGGCATGCAGGGAGGTGGAGGAGTCTGAAGGAGGACACAGAAGGCATGCAGGGAGGCGGAGGAATCTGAAGGAGGACACAGAAGGCATGCAGGGAGGCGGAGGAATCTGAAGGAGGACACAGAAGGCATGCAGGGAGGCAGAGGAGTCTGAAGGAGGACACAGAAGGGATGCAGGGAGGTGGAGGAGTCTGAAGGAGGACACAGAAGGGATGCAGGGAGGCGGAGGAATCTGAAGGAGGACACAGAAGGCATGCAGGGAGGCGGAGGAATCTGAAGGAGGACACAGAAGGCATGCAGGGAGGCAGAGGAGTCTGAAGGAGGACACAGAAGGGATGCAGGGAGGTGGAGGAGTCTGAAGGAGGACACAGAAGGCATGCAGGGAGGCGGAGGAATCTGAAGGAGGACACAGAAGGCATGCAGGGAGGCGGAGGAATCTGAAGGAGGACACAGAAGGCATGCAGGGAGGCGGAGGAATCTGAAGGAGGACACAGAAGGCATGCAGGGAGGCAGAGGAGTCTGAAGGAGGACACAGAAGGGATGCAGGGAGGCGGAGGAGTCTGAAGGAGGACACAGAAGGCATGCAGGGAGGCGGAGGAATCTGAAGGAGGACACAGAAGGCATGCAGGGAGGCGGAGGAATCTGAAGGAGGACACAGAAGGGATGCAGGGAGGCGGAGGAATCTGAAGGAGGACACAGAAGGCATGCAGGGAGGCGGAGGAATCTGAAGGAGGACACAGAAGGCATGCAGGGAGGCGGAGGAATCTGAAGGAGGACACAGAAGGCATGCAGGGAGGCAGAGGAGTCTGAAGGAGGACACAGAAGGGATGCAGGGAGGTGGAGGAGTCTGAAGGAGGACACAGAAGGCATGCAGGGAGGTGGAGGATTCTGAAGGAGGACACAGAAGGGATGCAGGGAGGCGGAGGAGTCTGAAGGAGGACACAGAAGGGATGCAGGGAGGTGGAGGAGGCTGGAGTCAAACTCTGCTATAAAGCTGAGGTTATAGAAGATGGTTTCATGTGTCAGGTCATACACCATGGAAAGACTGAGCCCGATAATAAGACACAGGGTAGTTCTACTGCCTCAACAAGGTCTCTCCAGTGCAAAGATTTCACAGCAAATCGAAGTTTCAAAATGCCTTATTCAAGATCAAGCACCAAGAAATGGGCGACATTGTTGACCTTAGAAGACACAAAAAGGATAAATTACAAATCCAAAAATAAAAACGTTTATTAAAGAAGTTGTCCAGTTACCAAAACTGATTTTTTTTTTTCTGATAAATCTTGCTAATATGTGCCCCTCAACACATCTATTATGTTTTTTCAGCAAAATTACCTTTTATTGTGCACTAGCAGCACACGGTCATTGCTGGCTCCAGCTCTGATGGGGTTAATCTCTCCTCTGACTTCCTGTGTTCAGTTCCTACAAGTCCCAGAATTCTTTGTGGCTCTAGGGCGGTGTCTGGCTTATCTAACACACCCACTGTGTCTAATACACCCACTCTGCTCCCACCCAAACCCTCCTCTCTGCCTCTTCCCAGTGGATGTGCACTCAGAGAAATCACAGATACAGCAGCTCTGCACAGCGAGGGGAAGAAAGTGTGTGTGCGCGTATATACAGTGTGTGAATGTGTGACGCCCTAGCAGCAGTCGGACTGCTCGGCAGACACTTTGATGAAAAACAAAAAGGTTTTTTACGGGGGAGAATATTTGTGACGCCACCTGCGGTGTGCGGTAATAAGGAATACCGCCGCTGCCTTATGGGAGTGCCGGGGCTGATGGTGTTGGGGCAGCCTGGTGGTGATTCCCTCCGCAGGTAGGGGCCCCGGGACTCAGGGTAGGGAATAGGTAGGAACAGCCTATATTGATATAGGGCCGGCAGGGCGCTGGGGAGCCAGGGTACTCACTCAGGTGTGATGACGCATTCAGTGGACACAGACTCTGAGGTAAACAAAGTCTCTTGGTACTGCTGCACTCGGTGACTGCACGTGCGGTGGTCCCTTTCAGTGATTCTGTGGTGGACTGGAGCCTTCCTCCATACACTGTATACTGTGTGTGTCCCTGGCCCCGTTGGCTTGAAACCTTCAGGTCCCGTCCCTCTTTTTAATTGGGACCTGCTCTTAGCAGCTGGCACGTGGGATTTTCTGTGACTGCTCTGTGTGGGAAGTCCTATCCCTCCGCTGTGCTGACGCCGCTAATCTCTGAGCCGTCAAGTACAGGCCACTGTCTGCGACCCAGCCAGGCTCTCCTCAGGGAGCTCTTAATCCCCAGGTCCTCTCTCTTTTTCAGTTACTACCAACTGTCTAACTGACTCCTCCCACCAGCCTGTCTGACTCATAGGTGGGCGGTTCCTTTCCCAGCTGGAACCACGCCCCTGGTGTGCCTGACAAGTGTAGTGTTTGGGTGACTAGGATTTGTGCTGTTAGTACAGAATCACTGTTGCGGACCCCGGAACCAAGGAGGGTGGGCCGTGCACCAAGGATAGAGAATAGTGCAGTTCCCTGTGACACCCTGGACTAGTCCAGGGGCGTCACATGTGCGTATATACAGTGTGTGTGTGCGTATATACAGTGTGTGTGTGCGTATATACAGTGTATGTGTGCGCGTATATACAGTGTATGTGTGCGCGTATATACAGTGTGTGTGTGCGTATATACAGTGTGTGTGTGTGTGTGTATATACAGTGTGTGTGTGTATATACAGTGTGTGAGTGAGTGTGTATGTGAGTGTGTATGTCATACTCACCTGTCTGCAGGGTCCGGGTGCCATGCCTGCTTCCAGCCCCTGTCTCGGTCCCGCCGCTTCGGCTGTGTGCAGTCTCCTCGGTGCATGCACGAAGCTTGCAGGACCTGGCCGTGGATCACCTGATGCAGTCACCTGACGCATCAGATGATCAATTCTCGCCGGCTTTTTCGCGCCCGGCCGGCTATCAGCTGATCCTGCCGTCAGGGGACTTCATCAGCTGATTACCGGCCGCTCCTGCAGTGATGGGCCAGGATCAGACTCCGCTCCAGGAGCTGCCGGTCATCAGCACAGACGTGAGTATTTATTTATTTATTTTTTTTTTTGCACTGATGCATCAGCTGATTGTATAATCGGCTTTTATACAATCAGCTGATGTGTGATGTGATTCACATCCTTTATCCTGACACATCATCTGATCGCTTTGCCTTCCTTCCAGCAAACCGATCAGATGATATTGGATCCGGATTGGACGGCGCGGGACCCTGACCCAGGATTACTGCGGAGGGGGGTTTATTTCAATAAAGATGGAGTCACTAATTGTGTTGTGTTTTATTTCTAATAAAAATATTTTTCTGTGTTGTGTTTTTTTTTTTTTCTTATCATTACTAGAAATTCATGGTGGCCATGTCTAATATTGGCGTGACACCATGAATTTCGGGCTTAGGGCTAGCTGATAATATACAGCTAGTCCTAACTCCATTATTACCCGGCTAGCCACCCGGCATCAGGGCAGCTGGAAGAGTTGGATACAGCGCCAGAAGATGGCGCTTCTATGAAAGCGCCATTTTCTGGGGTGGCTGCGGACTGCAATTCGCAGTGGGGGTGCCCAGAAAGCATGGGCACCCTTCACTGTGGATTCCAATCCCCAGCTGCCTAGTTGTACCCGGCTGGACACCAAAATTAGGCGAAGCTCACGTCATTTTTTTTTTAAATTATTTCATGAAATTCATGAAATAATTAAAAAAAAAAAAGGGCTTCTCTATATTTTTGGTTCCCAGCCGAGTACAACTAGGCAGCTGGGGGTTGGGGGCAGCCCGTACCTGCCTGCTGTACCCGGCTAGCATACAAAAATATGGCGAAGCTCACGTCATTTTTTTTTTTCTTTTTGGGTAAAAAACTGCATACAGTCCTGGATGGAGGATGCTGAGCCTTGTAGTTCTGCAGCTGCTGTCTGCTCTCCTGCATACAATTAACATTTTGAATAAGGAAATGACATCAGACCTTTTTTATTTTTTTCATCAACAATCTTTAATGGCATTGTGCACTGATTAAAAACGCAGTGAGCAAAAACGCAGCAAAAAAGGCACCAAATCGCGGGAAAAACGTGACATGCAGCATCCGGTCATCTGCACTACAAGTGCCAGAGTGGAGAAAGATAGTGACATGCAGCACACTATGTGTCAGAGCAGAGCATGTCACTGTCTCCACTCCGCTGACCTCACAGCCCGTACACGCTGCGATGGATGCAGGGGGACACAGAACAAGTAATCGGCCAACACTGGAGTCATCTGATTACTTGGGATGAATTGAGCAGTAAAATGCTCTGGTGCTCGATGGGCGAAGCCCATGCCGTTTTTTTTTAAAAAAAAATTAATTAAAAATAAAAAAAAAAAAAATCACATTGTTTGTGGGCTCCCGCTGCATTTTCTGTTGCTAAGGGTAACCAAAGCAGCTACTGGCTGCTAGCCCCCGCTGCTTGGTGTTACTTTCACTGGCAATAGAAATGCAGGGAAGCATTTTTTTTTTTTTTTATAAAGGTTTTTCCCTGAAAACGTTTTTAAGAAAATGACGTGGGCTTCGCCATATTTTTGTATGCTAGCCAGGTACAGCAGGCAGCTACGGGCTGCCCCCAACCCCCAGCTGCCTAGTTGTACCCGGCTGGGAACCAAAAATATAGAGAAGCCCTTTTTTTTTTTTTTTATTTCATGAATTTCATGAAATAATTAAAAAAAAAAATGACATGGGCTTCGCCGAATTTTTGAGTCCAGCCAGGTACAACTAGGCAGCTGGGGATTGGAATCCGCAGTGAAGGGTGCCCAAACTTTCTGGGCCCCCCGCTGCGAATTGCAGTCCACAGCCGCCCCAGAAAATGGCGCTTTTATAGAAGCGCCATCTTCTGGCGCTGTATCCAACTCTTCCAGTGGCCCTGGTGGCAGGTGGCACGCTGGGTAATAAGGGGTTAATACCAGCTATGTTTTACCCGCTGGTATAAAGCCCGAGATTCTAAATGTCAGGCCAAGGTTGACCTGGCCATTAAGAATCTCCAATAAAGGGTTAAAAAAAAAAAAGACCACACAGAGAAAAATACTTTATTAGAAATAAATACACAGACACAGTAGGGACTCCATGTTTATTACTCCCTCTCACCCCTCCACGATGGAGAGATTTCTGTACTGACCATGCCAGGAGAGAGCGAGGGAAAAGAGAGGGAGCGAGGGGGGGGAGGAAAAGAAAGCGAGCGGGGGGGGGAAGAGAGCGAGCGGGGGAGGGGGAAAGAGAGCGAGCGGGGGGGGGGGGGAAAGAAAGCGAGCGGGGGGGGAAGAGAGCGAGCGGGGGAGGGGGAAAGAGAGCGAGCGAGGGGGGAGGGAGGAAAAGAAAGCGAGCGGGGGGGGGAAGAGAGCGAGCGGGGGAGGGGGAAAGAGAGCGAGCGGGGGGGGGGAAAGAGAGAGAGCGAGGGGGGAAAAGAGAGAGAGCGAGGGGGGAGGAAAAGAGAGCGAGGGGGGAGGAAAAGAGAGCGAGGGGGGAGGAAAAGAGAGCGAGGGGGGAGGAAAAGAGAGCGAGGGGGGAGGAAAAGAGAGCGAGGGGGGAGGAAAAGAGAGCGAGGGGGGGAAAAGAGAGCGAGGGGGGGGGGAAAGAGAGCGAGGGGGGAGGAAAAAAAGAGAGCGCGGGAGGAAAAAAAGAGAGCGCGGGAGGAAAAAAAGAGAGCGCAGGGGGGAGGAAAAGAGAGCGCAGGGGGGAGGAAAAGAGAGCGCAGGGGGGAGGAAAAGAGAGCGCAGGGGGGAGGAAAAGAGCGAGGGGTGAGGAAAAAAGAGCGAGGGGGGAGGAAAAGAGAGCGCAGGGGGGAAGAGAGCGAGGGAAAAGAGAGGGGAGGGGAGAGAGGGATAAGAGGGGAGAGAGGGATAAGAGGGGGGCAGAGAAGAGGGGGAAGAGGGGAGGGGGGGAAGAGGGGAGGGGGAGAAGAGTGGGGGGAGAGAAGAGAGTGGGGAAAGAACAGGGGGGGGGCAGAGGTGCTCTGTCACCAACTGTCTCCACTCTGTGACTTGTGGTGCAGGTGACAGAGTGCAGACAGTTGGTCCCATGCAGCAGGACAGATGGCAGAGCACAGCGGTGACATGCCTGCCAGTGTTTTGCTGCTGGGAGGAGCAGATGATCACACTGCCCGACACCGGCCGCTCTCCTGACATCGCAGCAGAGCGGGCGGGTGGACAGTGTGAGCACATACTTACGTGCAGGGGGGGATTCAGCTGAAGACCCCCCCTGTACTGCACCCTGGCGCCCCGTGTCTCAGCCTCTCTGCAGGACGCCGTCTCCACACTGACGTCCTCCGGCTCCTCCCCTCGATGCTGGGCTGTGACGTGCGGTAGTCACCGCCCACAGCCCTGTCACTCAATCTGAGTGGCGCCGGCATCCTGTGACGTACCCGTCTTGTTTGAGAGCCCGGAAATGCCGGGACGTCAGAGGATGCCGGCGGCCACAGCTCCAGGGGGTCATGTGACAGGCACTGAGCGTGCAGGATAGCGCCGCTCAGTGCCAGAAATGGAAACAGAAGCCAATGGAGAAGGCGCCTAGAAAGGTAAGTAGAGCTCATACAGAAAATAAAAAAAATGGGTGAACCACCCCTTTAAGGACAAAAAAGATTCTCACATTTAAAAACAACAAACAACCGCCATGCAGCAGACAACTCCAGGTCAGGACTGTAGACCTAGAGGTCAGCAAGGAAACCTATGTCGGGGTGCTACGCCGGCCGTGCAACTTGGTGGTAGGGAGGTCCCGGTCACCACCTAAGTCCTGTCTCCTAAGTCCAGCCCTGTCCTTATAACACCAACCACGGGATGGGCAGGACCCCAGGTGACAACCTCCCAAAGGCACAGACAAGAGGATAGAACTGAAACACTCACACCGCAAATGACCACAGAGGAGAGACAAAACGACACCGGAGGAGGAGCAATTCACACCAGGGAACTCTCAAACCGGGCAGACAACAATTAGCTGGTCACCAAACAGACGTATGCCACGGACGCTGGGATTTCACCATTGCAAGCAGAGACTATCTTCGGCGTTCACCTACTACACACCTGGGCCTTAAATAGGAGGAGACCAGCTGTGGAAGGAAATTGGCAACTTGGGTCTCAGCACGCTGCTCCATAAGGATTAACTCCTGCATGGCCCGGAGCAGTGAAACAACTGAGCCGACGCCCAGCCGAGCTGAGCACTTAAGAGAGACCAGGTTGTCGGTCGGACTCTGCAATGTGAACAGAGTCCGACACCGTAGAAGTAATCTACGTGCGCGGATACGGACGGTGCATAAAAACTTAGTGCAGCAGATGAAGGTCACGTCTTCCTTACCTCAAAAGCAGAAGATGTCCAGCAGCGCCACCAGCTCAGACCAGTGGGACCGGCTGCACCATCTACTGCTCAGAGAAGTCCGGCCAGATGTCATCTTCTTGGAAGAATTGAAGCCAAAATCCATAACTTCCACATGAAAATAAGGAGAAATTACTCAACTATGCACGAAAACATGTGAACTGGGGTGCAGAACAATGTCAGCAGGTCTGGACTGAGAGTCACAATGTGAAATGTTTTTGCAGCGGTTTTGCACTATCATTGCTTTTATTGGTGAAAAAATGCTGCAAAAATGCTGAAATCATTGACACGCGCCTTCTTAAAAAATGTAGCAGTTTTCCATTTTAGGAAAAAAAAAAGGAGTTGTGTGCGGGAAATTTCTCCCATTTTTTCTCATTTGGAAGGAATAGGACTAGTGAAGCCTCTGCAATATGCAGCAAAGCCTACCAAAAATGGAAAGGAGGGATTGCAATACACCCAGGAATACACAAAGAGCAAGGCCTCAAAAAACATTCAAAATGTGACAAACTACCACTAGGTGTCACCAGATGTAACTAGTGATGGGGAAGTCAAACAAACCGGAGGTCAGGAGCCAGGAGGTCACATATGGAACACAGTGATGAAGCAAAGATGAGGGTCAGAGCACAAGGCAAAGGTCAGAAGCCAGAAAGTCATGTAAGGTACACTGGGGGGAGCAGAGCCGAGGTCAGGGTACAAGCCGGGGTCAGAAGCCAGGAAGTCACGTATGGTACGCTGGGGAAAAGCAGAGCCGAGGTCAGGGTACAAGCCGAAGGTCAGGAGCTGGAGAACAACGTCAGAGTCAGGGACATGGAAGGAGAGGGGTAACAACAGGTCCGGGCTAGGAGAACAAGATCAAAGCACGAATGGGAGCAAGAGCACTTACTGCAGGCAGGAACTATGACTGGTGGCATTCTGGGTGAGGTTGCTTTCTAATGAAGCAGAGCAATCACCCGGAACTAGGCACCCAGAGAGAGGCCTCTCCCAACACCAGCGCAGGAACCGAGGATGGGAAACCACCCGTCCACCATAGCAAAATACAAACCAGAACACCACAGATCAGAACCATGACACACATTTAGAAGGAGTGGGATGTCTGTGGCCAACAATAAGAAGTCCCAGATTTTAGGCCATTACTCAGGGTACAACTGGCACAACAAGGACCTTCAGGCATCCAATTCCCATTTTTCTCCAGCTTAGGTGGGTGTCAAATCCTCCTGTGCCGGCTCAGGCATCAAGCAGCCCCGAAGCTTCAGGGGTTTCCACATTTTTTGTTATCTCATTGGAGAGTGAAGACTTTTCCCAATGAAAATTCAAGAACTCCACTAGTTTTTTGTCCATTTATTTACATGGTTTCGTGGATTTTTAGTGCCGCCGGGGGCATCTGCCTGTCAGCTGACAACTCTGGCAGGATGACTGTTCTCACAATGTACAAGGCCTAGATGTGGCCCAGACTTCTCAACCCCAGCGGAAGACAGCAGCGGAACATAAAGCCAGTTCAAGTTTTATTTTTTTCTGTTTTGTTTTCCATATACCCCTTCACACCTCAAAAAGGTATACGGTTCATGGTTTATTAGTTTACTTGTCCTCCTACTCCCCCATATCCACAGGGTCATATTGCAACCCCTCACTCATATATGGACAGCCACCAGCCAGCCCTCACTCATAATTTTTGGAGAAGCAGCAGCCGGCCGTCACTCATATTTGGAGAGGCAGCAGCCGGCCGTCACTCATATTTGGAGAGGCAGCAGCTGGCCATCACTCATATATGGAGAAGCAGCAGCTGGCCCTCACTCATATATGGACAGCCCTCAGCCAGCCCTCACTCATAATTTTTGGAGAAGCAGCAGCCGTCACTCATATTTAGAGAGGCAACAGCCAGCCGTCACTCATATTTGGAGAGGCAGCAGCTGGCCCTCACTCAATTTTAGGAGAAGCAGCAGCCGGCCCATACTCATATTTGGAGAGGCAGAAGCTGGCCCATACTCATATTTGGAGAGGAAGCAGCCGGCCGTCACTCATATTTGGAGAGGCAGCAGCCAGCCCTCACTCATATTTGGAGAGGCAGCAGCCGGCCGTCACTCATATTTGGAGAGGCAGCAGCTGGCCCTCACTCATATTTGGAGAGGCAGGAGCTGGCCCTCACTCATATTTGGAGAGGCAGCAGCCGGCCGTCACTCATATTTGGAGAGGCAGGAGCCGGCCCTCACTCATATTTGGAGAGGCAGTAGCCGACCCTCACTCATATTTGGAGAGGCAGCCGATGGCCGTCACTCATATTTGGAGAGGCAGCAGCTGGCCGTCACTCATATTTGGAGAGGCAGCAGCCGGCCGTCACTCATATTTGGAGAGGCAGCAGCTGGCCGTCACTCATATTTGGAGAGGCAGCAGCTGGCCATCACTCATATTTGGAGAGGCAGCAGCCGGCCGTCACTCATATTTGGAGAGGCAGCAGCTGGCCGTCACTCATATTTGGAGAGGCAGCAGCTGGCCGTCACTCATATTTGGAGAGGCAGCAGCCAACCCTCACTCATATTTGGAGAGGCAGCAGCTGGCCGTCACTCATATTTGGAGAGGCAGCAGCTGGCCGTCATTCATATTTGGAGATGCAGCAGCTGGCCGTCACTCATATTTGGAGAGGCAGCAGCTGGCCGTCACTCATATTTGGAGAGGCAGCAGCTGGCCGTCACTCATATTTGGAGAGGCAGGAGCCGGCCCTCATATTTGGAGAGGCAGCAGCCGACCCTCACTCATATTTGGAGAGGCAGCCGATGGACGTCACTCATATTTGGAGATGCAGCAGCTGGCCGTCACTCATATTTGGAGATGCAGCAGCTGGCCGTCACTCATATTTGGAGAGGCAGCAGCTGGCCGTCACTCATATTTGGAGAGGCAGCAGCTGGCCGTCACTCATATTTGGAGAGGCAGGAGCCGGCCCTCATATTTGGAGAGGCAGCAGCCGACCCTCACTCATATTTGGAGAGGCAGCCGATGGACGTCACTCATATTTGGAGATGCAGCAGCTGGCCGTCACTCATATTTGGAGATGCAGCAGCTGGCCGTCACTCATATTTGGAGAGGCAGCAGCTGGCCGTCACTCATATTTGGAGAGGCAGCAGCCGGCCGTCACTCATATTTGGAGAGGCAGCAGCCAGCCCTCACTCATAATTTTTGGACCAGAGGAGAGGATGTGGGCCCGGTAATGGTTATGAGTGCCACAAAATTGGTTCACTCCTTTCATGCTGCTCATCCAGATAGGTCTGGTCCTGAGTGTCCTAAGACCACTCGTAGAATGGGGGTACTGTCACGAGTGTGTCACGTGTGATACAGTCATGTGGTATCTGGCCATAGAGGGTCCCAGAATCTGGCTGTGCAGAATGCTCCCTGACATTCCATTGTTCCTGCTTCCAGTATTCATTGGTATAGGTAGCTGCTTTCCTGATGGATTTTTATCTCCCTTTTGGACCCAGCAGGAGCTCACCTCCCACCCAGCTGCTGATTATCAGTATTCCCGTGGTGCTTAAATACTTTCTTCTTCCCTGGACTGGTGCTGGTGATATTATTCAGTTCATTCTAGCTCTGGGTGCAAGCAGGTGGCTTGTACTCCTGTGTGGTATTGTTGTTGAAGCTTTGCTGAACGTCTACCTGAGTCATCTGTGGATAAGTAGTTCATGCATTTTCCCCCGTGTGTCCTCCTTGTATCTTCTATATTGTTTCGTGGAGTTGACAGTGAGCTCATCCCATCCATTGCCTATTTTATGGTCCAGCTCTAGGGATACCTAGGGTCAGGTATCCGGCTCAGCGCATAGGGTAGTGAGGGACCCCAGGGACCAGCAGTAGGTTTGATCAGGGGTCACCACCTCCCCCTTCCCTAGAGACAGAGTCCCCTTCCCTTACCTTTTGCTGCTTATTTTAGCTAAACGTTCTTCAGGCAAATCACTTAGCTCCAAGCTAAATGCAGACGATGAAGGGTTCACAAACTTTCATGCACCACTATATCTTCCCCATTTGCAGATAAGGGGCTTTAGTCGAGCGGACATATCACTGGTGCAACCAGGAGCCCAAGAGCTTAGAGGCCACATCTACCTCCAAAGCAGGTGGATTTTTGCATTTTATGATCTCCTGGGCTGCATATATTGTTCCTGCCCATGTACCAGTGGAGGGCGCTGTAGTGTGATTGCTGCTCTGGAGCCTGCTCACTGTTATGCATGTAGATTTCAGTGCATGTAACATGCAGCACCATCTCCGTCCTCTAGGAGTCGCCAGTGGATAAATGTAGAAGATTCTGTGGAACAAGGACGTGTCCTAACAAGTCTCAACAAGTTCTCACCGTTCTCGGTCCTAATGTTAAAAATCCAGAAAGACCCAAATTCTCGGGTGTATTTTTGATTCAGGACAGAACACAGAGATTCAGTCGCTTCTGAGGAGGTGAAGAAAGAGGCCACGCAATGTAAGGCACAGAGGAGGCAGCTCAGTGGTGACTTACAATTACAGTGGTGTGTAAAAGTATCTGCGCCCTTCCTGATTTCTTATTCTTTTGCTTCTCACATTTAAATGTTTCCGACACCAAATGTAAATATTAGAGAAAGAAAAACAAAGTGCAGATTATAAATGAAGGTCTCTATTCTTAAGGGAATAAGAAATCCAAACCTACAGGGGGCGCTGTGTGAAAAAGTGATTGCCCCTAAACCTAAAAACTGGTTGGGTTATCCTTAGCATCAACAACTGCAATCAAGTGTTAGCGATAACTGGCAATGAGGCTTTTAGCTCTGGAGGAATTTTGGCCGCTCATCTTTGCAAAATTGTTGTAATTCGTTCACATTGGAGGGTTTCCGAGCTTGAACAACCACCTTCTCAAGGTCCGGCCACAACATCTCAATCGGATTGAGGTCAGGACTGTGACTAGGTCGCTCCAAAGTCTTCATTTTGTGTTTTTTAAGCCATTCGGAGGAGGACTTTCTGGTGTGATTTGGATCATTGTCCTGCTGCATAACCCATGTGCTCTTTGCTTGAGGTCACGGACAGACGGCCTGACATTATCCTTTTTGGTAGACAGCAGAATTCATGGCTCCATTAACCACAGCAATTCTTCCAGATCCTGAGGAAGCAAAACAGCCCCTGACCATCACACTGCCACCACCATATCTTACTGTGGGTATGATGTTACTTCTCTGAAATTCTGTTACTTCTACACCAGATTTAATGGGACATTCACCTTCCAAAAAGAAAAACTTTTGTCTCGTCAGTCCACAGAGTATTCTCCCAAACGTCTTGAGGATCGTCAAGATGTTTTCTGGCAAAACTGAGATGAGCTCTTATGTTGTTTTTGCTCAGCAGGGGTTTTCATCTTGGAGCTCGGCCATGAGAGACATTTTTGCTCGGTCTCTTCCTTATAATAATAATACGTTTTATTTCTATAGCGCCAACATATTCCGCAGCGCTTTACAATTCAGAGGAGACATGTACAGACGATATGAGACAATACAAAATAACAACATTAAGATACCAGGAGGAGTGGGGGTCCTGCTCGTAAGCTACAGTCTATGAGGAAATAGGGGAGACACAAAAGGTGAATGGGGGGGGGGGGAGAAAAGCTTGTCATATATGGTCCAGCCATCGATTTAATAGGGGATTCAAAACCAGCTGGATGAACCGGTCGCCAGCCAGAATTTATACAGGTACAGGGGACGAGAACTGGAAGTAAATTTCTTGTTATGAAGGGAAGAAAGGGACTAGATTAGATCAGGGCGGTGAGGTGATAGGCTAGTCTAAAGAAATTCGTTTTTAGGGCCCGCTTAAAGGTGTGTTGGGAATTAATCGGATTTCTCTTGGTAGTGTGTTCCAGAGCATAGGCGCAGCTCGTGAGAAATCTTGAAGACGGGAGTGGGAGGTTCGAATTGTTGAGGATGTCAGTCTTAAGTCATTAGCAGAGCGGAGGGCACGGGTGGGGTGATAGATAGAGATGAGAGAGGAGATGTAGGGGGTGCAGCACTGTGGAGAGGACGGGTGTGGTGATAGATAGAGATGAGGGAGGAGATGTAGGGTGGTGCAGAACTGTGGAGAGGACGGGTGGGGTGATAGATAGAGATGAGGAGGAGATGTAGGTGGTGCAGAACTGTGGAGAGCTTTGTGAGTGAGAGTGATAAGTTTATGTTGGATTCTGTAACGGATAGGCAACCAGTGCAATGACTGGCACACAGCAGAGGCATCAGTGAAGCGGTTGCAGAGGAAAATGATCCTGGCTGCGGAATTCAGAATGGATTGGAGAGAGGAGAGTTTAGTAACAGGGAGACCAATTAGTAAAGAGTTACAATAATCCAGGCGAGAATGAATGTGAGCAACAGTAAGAGATTTTGCAGAGTCAACGGTAAGAAAAGGTCGAATTCTCGAAATGTTTTTGAGGTGGAAGTGACAAGAACGAGCAAGTGAACGAATGTGGGGAGTGAAGGAAAGATCGGAGTCACATATAACCCCAAGACAGCGGGCGGCTGCTGGGGCGTAATGGTAGAGCCACACACAAAAATGGTAATATTGGGTTTCGGAAGGTTAGGAGAGGGAGGAAACAGGAGAAGTTCAGTTTTAGATTGAGGGAGGACATGATGCTGGAGACAGCGGACAGACAATCGGTAGTATTGTGTAATAGTGCAGGGGTGATGTCAGGAGAAGATGTGTACAGTTGGGTGTCATCAGCATAGAGATGGTACTGGAAACCAAATTTGCTGATTGTTTGTCCAATAGGGGCTGTGTATAGAGAGAAAAGGAGGGGGCCGAGGACTGAACCCTGAGGAACCCCGACCGTAAGGGGAAGAGGAGAGGAAGAGGAGCCAGCAAAGGATACAGTGAATGAGCGGTCAGATAGGTAAGAGGAGAACCAGGAAAGAACGGTGTCCTTGAGCCCGATAGAGCAGAGCATAGTGAGGAGGAGCTGGTGAGTGGACCATAGTGAGGAGGAGCTGGTGAGTGGAGCATAGTGAGGAGGAGCTGGTGAGTGGAGCATAGTGAGGAGGAGCTGGTGAGTGGAGCATAGTGAGGAGGAGCTAGTGAGTGGAGCATAGTGAGGAGGAGCTGGTGAGTGGAGCATAGTGAGGAGGAGCTGGTGAGTGGAGCATAGTGAGGAGGAGCTGGTTAGTGGAGCATAGTGAGGAGGAGCTGGTGAGTGGAGCATAGTGAGGAGGAGCTGGTGAGTGGAGCATAGTGAGGAGGAGCTGGTGAGTGGAGCATAGTGAGGAGGAGCTGGTGAGTTTAGCATAGTGAGGAGGAGCTGGTTAGTGGAGCATAGTGAGGAGGAGCTGGTGAGTGGAGCATAGTGAGGAGGAGCTGGTGAGTGGAGCATAGTGAGGAGGAGCTGGTCAGTGGAGCATAGTGAGGAGGAGCTGGTGAGTGGAGCATAGTGAGGAGGAGCTGGTGAGTTTAGCATAGTGAGGAGGAGCTGGTTAGTGGAGCATAGTGAGGAGGAGCTGGTTAGTGGAGCATAGTGAGGAGGAGCTGGTGAGTGGAGCATAGTGAGGAGGAGCTGGTGAGTGGAGCATAGTGAGGAGGAGCTGGTGAGTGGAGCATAGTGAGGAGGAGCTGGTGAGTTTAGCATAGTGAGGAGGAGCTGGTTAGTGGAGCATAGTGAGGAGGAGCTGGTGAGTGGAGCATAGTGAGGAGGAGCTGGTGAGTGGAGCATAGTGAGGAGGAGCTGGTGAGTGGAGCATAGTGAGGAGGAGCTGGTGAGCGGAGCATAGTGAGGAGGAGCTGGTGAGTGGAGCATAGTGAGGAGGAGCTGGTGAGTGGAGCATAGTGAGGAGGAGCTGGTTAGTGGAGCATAGTGAGGAGGAGCTGGTGAGTGGAGCATAGTGAGGAGGAGCTGGTGAGTGGAGCATAGTGAGGAGGAGCTGGTTAGTGGAGCATAGTGAGGAGGAGCTGGTGAGCGGAGCATAGTGAGGAGGAGCTGGTGAGTGGAGCATAGTGAGGAGGTGCTGGTGATCCACAGTATCGAATGCAGCAGAGAGATCCAGGAGGATCAGCAGGGAGCAGTGACCATTAGATTTAGCTGTAAGTAGATCATTAGAGACTTTAGTAAGAGCACTTTCAGTAGAATGATGTAAGGAGTGGAAACCGGATTGTAGAGGGTCGAGGAGAGAGTTATCTGACAGATAGCGGATTAGACGGGCGTGGACCAGGCGTTCCATGGTAGCACAAAGCCCACATTCATGAACATTCACAACAATAAATAAATACGCATGACTGCAGAATAGATTGGCAAATGGCCGTGTTGTTTTATTAATGGTTGTGTTAAAATACATAACTTAGAATAAATAAGATAATTTTCCATCAAATAAATAAATATACCAAATACCAAAATTACTCCAAAATCCACATATACATAACATACCAAAAATCCACCCAATAAAAATTGGGTGATTTTTTCCCAACTGGCCTGAGCATCAAAGATACGCAGGCCCCCGAAAACAACACAGCCACTGCTCAATTGCATTCTGAATTCCCACATTATAAATGTCCAGACCCACCTCCGACAAATGTATCCCATCTTTCCTATACAAACCCTGAATATAGCCCTCCAAATCTATATGCCTACAGGAAAAACCACCCATTTGCTGGAAACACCTGCTCATTGACCGATTAACCCTTTTACGTATTTTTTCCATAAAAACTAACTTGCTACTGTTCTAAATAAGTCGAGGAACAATTTCTGAAAAAATCAACGAAGAACCCGGAAAAAGCGATTGTATTAGTGAAAAATCCCTCTTCAATTGCCCTAACAATTATAACGTTTTTACTCTACCCAGATCATTCCCCCCTATGTGAAAAACCAATAAATCAGGATTAGGATAACGACCTATGAAGTTTTTTACATTAGAAACCGAACTTTCAATTCTTAAACCTCTAATACCGAACCAAAAAACATTTACAGAGTCCAGATTAAATGAAAGGTTCTCCGAATAATTTCTACTCGAAGCTCTGATCTGGGCCCAATGGATGAACGAATGCCCGAACAGCCAGATGACTAAAGGGCCTAAGATAGTTGGAGAAAGAATACATGTATTACAATAGGTTAGGACGAATATAGAGTCTGTACCTATTGGAAGTCCGTCTTCCAATGCTGCGAATCTTTTTTACCCCTAACCCCGCGCCCGCAGCCTCAGTTGCAGCCCCAATTCTAAATGAATGGGACGAATAACCTTTACCATCCAATTTCAGTTTCTCCAAACATTTCTTTAAGACTGAAGAAAACTGAAACCGGGAAACTGAAGAACTATCCCTATGTAAAAATAAAACCCCTGCAATGTCCGGGCGAATGGCAATC
Organism: Anomaloglossus baeobatrachus; assembly: GCF_048569485.1. NCBI lineage: Eukaryota > Metazoa > Chordata > Amphibia > Anura > Aromobatidae > Anomaloglossus > Anomaloglossus baeobatrachus. The sequence goes on from NC_134353.1 coordinate 14,600,248, forward strand.
CAATCAGATAAATTTTTGACTGGACAAACAGAACAACCCGGTATGGCTTTCAACTTCAAAGACACACCTTTTCCGAGTTGATCTGTTTTTGATTTTTTAATAAAAAGAAAAACAAACGCTCCTTTTATGACTATATCCTCCCGTAATAAACCCGATGTGCTATTTTTATTGTTAGATACCACTTCACCCACTCTTAGTGCCGCAAAAAAGGAAACAATAAAAATAGCCCTAAACAAAATAAACTCAAAACCATCAAAACATACCTCACTAAGTATTCCCCATAATCTTCTTAACAAATCAAATGAAATAGGCCGCCTCTTATCCGGCGCAAACGATAGCTTCCTCAAACCCTTTAAACATTGACACACTGCAAAATTCTTTAACAAAGATTCCCTTCCGTTCAACTTAAAAAAGAAAGAAACACCCGATAAAATTTTGTGAATAGAAGAATATCCATACCCACAAGAAACATATGAATTAATAAAAACCAAGAGCCGCTGAACATCAAGAGAAAAGGTCTCAAAACCCTTGTCACTACAAAATTGCACCCACTTCAACCAAGCAGCAGAATAAGATTTCCACGTAGATTCCGCTAAAGAATTTTTTATATAAAATGGAATTAACTCCAAATTGCCCCCCATAGCTGGGAGGGGCAAAGCGTGGCCTGTAAATCTGCCCCTGGTAGACATACCCGAAATTCCTCCAATCTCTGAAATGACAGATGATCGACAGCAAGGTTAGAGTTTGACAAAGCAAAAGACGCCTTAAGAAAAATGTTATACTTCAGACAAAGGAAAACCAGTTTCCTTAACAAAGTACACAACATTGGACACTTCGAAGAAAAGCAATTTATTGTAAAAACCAAACCTTGACTATCAGAAAGCAACAAAATGCGCCTGTTGGCTAGCAATTCACCCCATAAAAAGACCGCTACAAGAACCAAAAATAGGTCCAGCACCACTTTCCTGCCTAACATCCCTTTTGCCTTCCATTCTACAGGCCAGCTCCCACCACACCAGTGAGAACGAAAAACAATACCGTAACCAAAACCACTCACTACACTAAAGAACAAGTCTAAATCCCTAGAAGAAACAAACTCACTCTGAACACAATAAAACCCGTTCAAAGAATCCAAAAACTCCAACCAAACTCGCAAGTCCGCCTTCACTTCCTTAGAAACTCTGATATGTGCCTGCGCCGTCGTCACCCCTTTTGTAGCATCATATAGCCTCCTAGAAAAAACCCTACCCATTGGCATGATCTTCAAGGCGAAATTCAAACTACCCAACAGAGATTGAAACTCTCGTAAAGTAGCCTTCTCCCTGCCCAACAAGACCACAATCAATCCCTTTAATTTGACAATTTTTTCTTGTGCAAGACTCAGCTCCATTTTTTCCGAATCTAACACAATGCCCAAAAACTCTAACCTGGTACAAGCAAAAACCGTTTTATCATCCGCCAAAGGCACCCCAAAAAATTCCATAATGCGAATGAAATTAAACAATAATTTGGAACAACTCTCAGACAGCCGATCCCCAACAAACAAAAAATCGTCTAGATAGTGCAAAAGCCCCCCCTCCCCAACTGAATCCTGAACTACCCAATGTAAGAAAGTGGAAAAAGCTTCAAAATAAAAACAAGAAAGTGAAAATCCCATAGGTAAGCATTTGTCAAAATAAAAACCCGAATCAAAGTAAAATCCCAAAGAATTAAAAGCAGAAGGACAAATGGGAAGTAACCGGAAGGCAGATTTTATGTCAGCTTTAGCCAGCAAAGCACCATTTCCAAACTTCCTTAACAAATCCACGGCTAAATCAAATTATGCAGCTGACTGAGGCTGCACTAGAATCAATGTCATCATTCAAAGAACCACCCTTGGGATAGGATAAATGATGAATTACCCTAAAAGAATTTGGTTCCTTCTTAGGGACAATCCCCAATGGTGAAATTCTAAAATTAATAAAAGGGGGGACTGAAATGGGCCTGCTACCCTACCTAACCCTTTGTCTTTATCAATGTGCAACCTAACAGCGTCCAGATGCACATTGATAGATAAAGGTTTCTAGTGACCGTACAACCTACACCTGAAAATGAAGGAACATAAAAACCATCCTTAAAGCCATTACAAATGATTTCCGCTTTCCGTCGGTCTGGGAAGCGTCCTAGCCATGGAAGCATTCTTTCCAGGTTCACCGGCGTCGGGGCCCTTGAGAAAATGCTCCCTGCCTCCAGACGCCGGTAGACTGGGCTGACCATGCTTTCTGAAGCACTTAAACAAGGGGTGCACCCCGCCACAAAATGAACCCTCGTGTCGAAAACGGCAATTGTTCTGCCATTTGCACAAGGACTCATTAAAAGCAAAGCACACCCCCCGTTTAACCGTTTGATTTGCTGGCTGTCTAGAAAAGGTGCTCCTCTGAGGCAGCATTAAATTCAGCCAAAGGCCTACATCTTTAATACCCCACTTCAAAGAAGAATGCACAGACAGTTTTTGTCTAAAGGATTTATCGTAATTGAGCCAGACGAGCCCGCCAAAATTACGATATGCTTCCAATATACTGTCTTGGTGCTGAAATAACCCACTACACATGTGAGGAAATTTTTCGCCAAGAATCGCAGCATAAATACCGAAGGCTTGAAGCCAGGAATGAAAGGATCTAAAAATGTTTTTCCTCCTCTCACTCTCTGCTTCCTGTTTAGCATCAGCCTTCTCGAGTTTATGCTGCGGCTCTCTAGCAACAGGGAGGAGAGTAAAGACATCCACATATTCTAATTTCCATATTTTTTCCTTAACGGACGCACTGAGATGAAATCCCAAAGGCGAGACCTCACACACCAGTGCCTCCTTTAAGTGCGACTCGGCCACTCCAGGGACCCCATCCCGAGACAACCCAGGCACAGGACCCCCAGGTAGCCGTCCACTATGAGCAAAAAACTCAGACATTGTCTGCATGACAACGTCTTTCACTGTGTCCCTATCACAATTAAACAAATTAAAATTCTCACCAGAACGATCAGACCTCGAGACCGACCCTCTTCCAGCGGTATCTTCTCCAAACGACTGTCCGGCAGGTTCCCTCTCATCTTCGGATCCCTCTGAAGCGCCCCAGGCCAGCAACTCCACCGCCTCCCCAACTGAGCTCTTTTGCAAGGGGAGCGGTAAAGCGCGCTGACCCGCCTCCGCCAACATCGCAGAGGGGATTGCAGCAGCCGCTGCCGATGACGCTGTCACCGCGCCACCTGATGACGCAAGCGGCCGAGGATGCTGGGAGTCGCGTGCTGATGAGCCGGCTCGATCACGCCGGCCCCGTCTCCGTTCTTGCGACTCCGCCTTCTCGCGATACTTCCGCTGCTTTCCGACTCCGGACCCGGCCTTCATGCGATGCAGACGCCTTCCTTGATCTCCCATCCGACATCCTTGAAGCCGCCGGCGGTAAGTCAGCTTCATCCCTTCTCCTCTTCTTCCTAAGGATCAGCCGATTCTCGCCGACGTTCTCCGCCTGGAACACTTCATCCGCCGCCATCGCCTCCGCTGCCGCCACCGCCGCTGAAACCGTCCCCGGGCCGACACCCCAGACCTCAGGCAGGACCGAAGCCACTCTTCTCCGCCTTCCTCGCCGACCCTCCGGAGCAGCTGCTGGAACAGGGAGTCCATCTGATTCTTCTTGCTTCACAGGTGACTCTGACACAGCTGACCAGAACAGCTGTTATTTATACAAAAATACTCCCACTCAAAACCACCACTAACCAATCAAAAATTTCAAATGTGGGCGCTCAACAGGCTGAACAAAACCAGTTCCAGCCTGTTCGCGTTACCAGCTGTAACTACAAAAATTAACCCTTCAGGGTTCCGCTAAAATTAGTAACCAACCACCTACTACAATTTTAACAAACCTGAGCAACATAAAGCATTAAAAACTACCATAGGGGGCTCATGCCACCATGTAATCTCCAGGTTTATATACTCTGGCGATTTTCCAGGAGTTTGGAGATGAATGGGAGATTAGAGACAGGTCTGTAGTTAGCGACACCATTTTGCTCCAGGGATGGTTTTTTAAGTAATGGGTGTATGCTGGCATGTTTGAAGGCCCCCTTTCCTTGGCTGTTGGGGACAGAGGGACTACCTCCTCGGGCCTTGTTTGGTCAATATCCCACCTTTCATCCTCTGTAGTCCCCCGTGCCACAGAAGTTGGCTGTTGCGGTGAGCTCCCAGTCCTTGGTCCTTCTGTCTCAGGCACGCAGAGATGACGCATGTCCCCATGTAATACTCGACCATGGACTTCCTCTTCTCCTTCGGGTTGCACTTTGTACACCGGTTGTCAGGATGAACGCTCTTCGTCACTCGGTGGGGAATTGCCTCCCATTGATGGTCCAGCTTGTTTCTAGGCCGTCTGGCCCCCACCAGCAGGCGATCACCAGGTTGTAATGGCGGCTCTTGCGCTGGAGTCCCAGCTCCACCTCAGATAGGGCGGGATGCACGACTCCACCTTAGATAGGGTGGGGTGTACGGCTCCACTTAAGATAGGGTGGGGTACACGGCTCCATCTCAGATAGGGCGGGGTGTACGGCTCCACCTTAGATAGGGCGGGGTGTATGGCTCCACCTCACATAGGGTGGGGTGTACGGCTGCACTTCAGGTAGGGTGGGGTGTACGGCTCCACCTCAGATAGGGTGGGGTGTACAGTTCCACCTCAGATAGGGTGGGGTGTATGGCTCCACTTCAGGTAGGCTGGGGTGTACGGCTCCACCTTACATAGGGCGGGGTGTACGGCTCCACCTCACATAGGGTGGGATACACGGCTCCACCTTAGATAGGGTGGGGTGTACTGCTCCACCTCAGATAGGGTGGGGTGTACGGCTGCACCTCACATAGGGTGGGGTGTATGGCTCCACTTCAGATAGGGTGGGGTGTATGGCTTCACCTCAAATAGCGCGGGGTGTACGGCTCCACCTCAGGGTGGGGCTTTCTTGGGCTGGCCCTCCCGATTCCTCCAGGTTGTCATTCACCAATGAGGGGGCTTCTCCTTGCATTTCAGCCAATGGGGGCGGATTTTCTTCCCTATGGGACAGCAGTTCCAGGCGTGGCTCCCCTCCGATAGGTGTAGCGTACCAGAGTCTGGACAGATCTTTGTCCGCTTTTATTCCGTTGCCGCACACGACAGGCAGGGTTTTCTGTGCCATCATCTACCATCTTGCTGCCTGTGCTTGGCCCCATCTTCGCCCGTGCACCGCTCGCAGTCTTCCTTGTAGCATGTGCCTTCCCCGCATGTTTTGGATCTTCCTCTGGCAGAATTAGATCCTGACGATTTTGCCAAGTGAAGAAAGAGGTCCAACAATGCAACGCGGGTCGGTAGTTCTCTGAACAGTTGCCACTTGTTGATGCCATCGGTCTAGTCCACAATCACATCGCAAAGGCTTGTGTGAGCAGTGAGGGTAACATCACCGGCCGGGGGAAGCAGTGGGAGTAACATCACCGGCCGGGGGAAGCAGTGGGGTAACATCACCGGCCGGGGGAAGCAGTGGGGGTAACATCACCGGCCGGGGGAAGCAGTGGGGTAACATCACCGGCCGGGGGAAGCAGTGGGGGTAACATCACTAGCCGGGGGAAGCAGTGGGGTAACATCAATGGCCGGGGGAAGCAGTGGGGTAACATCACCGGCCAGGGGAAGCAGTGGGGTAACATCACCGGCCGGGGAAAGCAGTGGGGGTAACATCACTGGCCGGGGGAAGCAGCGGGGGTAACATCATCGGCCGGGGGAAGCAGTGGGGGTAACATCACCGGCCGGGGGAAGCAGTGGGGTAGCATCACCGTCCGAGGGAAGCAGTTGGGGTAACATCACCGGCCGGGGGAAGCAGTGGGGGTAACATCACCGGCCGGGGCAAGCAGTGGGGGTAACATCGCCGGCTGGAGGAAGCAGTGGGGTAGCATCACCGGCCGGGGGAAGCAGTGGGGTAACATCGCCGGCCAGGGGAAGCAGTGGGTGTAACATCACCAGCCGGGGGAAGTAGTGGGGGTAACATCACCAGCCGGGGGAAGCAGTGGGGGTAACATCACCGGCCGGGGCAAGCAGTGGGGTAGCATCACCGGCCGGGGGAAGCAGTGGGGGTAACATCACCGGCCGGGGGAAGCAGCGGGGGTAACATCACCGGCCGGGGGAAGCAGTGGGGGTAACATCACCGGCCGGGGGAAGCAGTGGGGGTAACATCACCAGCCGGGGGAAGCAGTGGGGTAACATCAATGGCCGGGGGAAGCAGTGGGGTAACATCACCGGCCAGGGGAAGCAGTGGGGTAACATCACCGGCCGGGGAAAGCAGTGGGGGTAACATCACCGGCCGGGGGAAGCAGCGGGGGTAACATCATCGGCCGGGGGAAGCAGTGGGGGTAACATCACCGGCCGGGGGAAGCAGTGGGGTAGCATCACCGGCCGGGGGAAGCAGTGGGGGTAACATCACCAGCCGGGGGAAGCAGTGGGGGTAACATCACCGGCCGGGGGAAGCAGTGGGGGTAACATCGCCGGCTGGGGGAAGCAGTGGGGTAGCATCACCGGCCGGGGGAAGCAGTGGGGTAACATCGCCGGCCAGGGGAAGCAGTGGGGGTAACATCACCGGCCAGGGGAAGCAGTGGGGTAACATCAATGGCCGGGGGAAGCAGTGGGGTAACATCACCGGCCAGGGGAAGCAGTGGGGTAACATCACCGGCCGGGGAAAGCAGTGGGGGTAACATCACCGGCCGGGGGAAGCAGCGGGGGTAACATCATCGGCTGGGGGAAGCAGTGGGGGTAACATCACCGGCCGGGGGAAGCAGTGGGGTAGCATCACCGTCCGGGGGAAGCAGTGGGGGTAACATCACCGGCCGGGGGAAGCAGTGGGGGTAACATCACCGGCCGGGGGAAGCAGTGGGGGTAACATCGCCGGCTGGGGGAAGCAGTGGGGTAGCATCACCGGCCGGGGGAAGCAGTGGGGTAACATCGCCGGCCAGGGGAAGCAGTGGGGGTAACATCGCCAGCCGGGGGAAGCAGTGGGGGTAACATCACCGGCCGGGGGAAGCAGTGGGGGTAACATCGCCGGCTGGGGGAAGCAGTGGGGTAGCATCACCGGCCGGGGGAAGCAGTGGGGTAACATCGCCGGCCAGGGGAAGCAGTGGGGGTAACATCACCGGCCGGGGGAAGCAGTGGGGTAGCATCACCGGCCGGGGGAAGCAGTGGGGGTAACATCACCAGCCGGGGGAAGCAGTGGGGGTAACATCACCGGCCGGGGGAAGCAGTGGGGGTAACATCGCCGGCTGGGGGAAGCAGTGGGGTAGCATCACCGGCCGGGGGAAGCAGTGGGGTAACATCGCCGGCCAGGGGAAGCAGTGGGGGTAACATCACCGGCCGGGGGAAGCAGTGGGGGTAACATCACCGGCCGGGGGAAGCAGCGGGGGTAACATCACCGGCCGGGGGAAGCAGTGGGGGTAACATCACCAGCCGGGGGAAGCAGTGGGGTAACATCAATGGCCGGGGGAAGCAGTGGGGTAACATCACCGGCCAGGGGAAGCAGTGGGGTAACATCACCGGCCGGGGAAAGCAGTGGGGGTAACATCACCGGCCGGGGGAAGTAGTGGGGGTAACATCATCGGCCGGGGGAAGCAGTGGGGGTAACATCACCGGCCGGGGGAAGCAGTGGGGTAGCATCACCGTCCGGGGGAAGCAGTGGGGGTAACATCACCGGCCGGGGGAAGCAGTGGGGGTAACATCACCGGCCGGGGGAAGCAGTGGGGGTAACATCGCCGGCTGGGGGAAGCAGTGGGGTAGCATCACCGGCCGGGGGAAGCAGTGGGGTAACATCGCCGGTCAGGGGAAGCAGTGGGGGTAACATCACCGGCCGGGGGAAGCAGTGGGGGTAACATCACCGGCCGGGGGAAGCAGTGGGGGTAACATCACCGGCCGGGGCAAGCAGTGGGGTAGCATCACCGGCCGGGGGAAGCAGTGGGGGTAACATCACCGGCCGGGGGAAGCAGCGGGGGTAACATCACCGGCCGGGGGAAGCAGTGGGGGTAACATCACCGGCCGGGGGAAGCAGTGGGGGTAACATCACCAGCCGGGGGAAGCAGTGGGGTAACATCAATGGCCGGGGGAAGCAGTGGGGTAACATCACCGGCCAGGGGAAGCAGTGGGGTAACATCACCGGCCGGGGAAAGCAGTGGGGGTAACATCACCGGCCGGGGGAAGCAGCGGGGGTAACATCATCGGCCGGGGGAAGCAGTGGGGGTAACATCACCGGCCGGGGGAAGCAGTGGGGTAGCATCACCGGCCGGGGGAAGCAGTGGGGGTAACATCACCAGCCGGGGGAAGCAGTGGGGGTAACATCACCGGCCGGGGGAAGCAGTGGGGGTAACATCGCCGGCTGGGGGAAGCAGTGGGGTAGCATCACCGGCCGGGGGAAGCAGTGGGGTAACATCGCCGGCCAGGGGAAGCAGTGGGGGTAACATCACCGGCCAGGGGAAGCAGTGGGGTAACATCAATGGCCGGGGGAAGCAGTGGGGTAACATCACCGGCCAGGGGAAGCAGTGGGGTAACATCACCGGCCGGGGAAAGCAGTGGGGGTAACATCACCGGCCGGGGGAAGCAGCGGGGGTAACATCATCGGCTGGGGGAAGCAGTGGGGGTAACATCACCGGCCGGGGGAAGCAGTGGGGTAGCATCACCGTCCGGGGGAAGCAGTGGGGGTAACATCACCGGCCGGGGGAAGCAGTGGGGGTAACATCACCGGCCGGGGGAAGCAGTGGGGGTAACATCGCCGGCTGGGGGAAGCAGTGGGGTAGCATCACCGGCCGGGGGAAGCAGTGGGGTAACATCGCCGGCCAGGGGAAGCAGTGGGGGTAACATCGCCAGCCGGGGGAAGCAGTGGGGGTAACATCACCGGCCGGGGGAAGCAGTGGGGGTAACATCGCCGGCTGGGGGAAGCAGTGGGGTAGCATCACCGGCCGGGGGAAGCAGTGGGGTAACATCGCCGGCCAGGGGAAGCAGTGGGGGTAACATCACCGGCCGGGGGAAGCAGTGGGGTAGCATCACCGGCCGGGGGAAGCAGTGGGGGTAACATCACCAGCCGGGGGAAGCAGTGGGGGTAACATCACCGGCCGGGGGAAGCAGTGGGGGTAACATCGCCGGCTGGGGGAAGCAGTGGGGTAGCATCACCGGCCGGGGGAAGCAGTGGGGTAACATCGCCGGCCAGGGGAAGCAGTGGGGGTAACATCACCGGCCGGGGGAAGCAGTGGGGGTAACATCACCGGCCGGGGGAAGCAGCGGGGGTAACATCACCGGCCGGGGGAAGCAGTGGGGGTAACATCACCAGCCGGGGGAAGCAGTGGGGTAACATCAATGGCCGGGGGAAGCAGTGGGGTAACATCACCGGCCAGGGGAAGCAGTGGGGTAACATCACCGGCCGGGGAAAGCAGTGGGGGTAACATCACCGGCCGGGGGAAGTAGTGGGGGTAACATCATCGGCCGGGGGAAGCAGTGGGGGTAACATCACCGGCCGGGGGAAGCAGTGGGGTAGCATCACCGTCCGGGGGAAGCAGTGGGGGTAACATCACCGGCCGGGGGAAGCAGTGGGGGTAACATCACCGGCCGGGGGAAGCAGTGGGGGTAACATCGCCGGCTGGGGGAAGCAGTGGGGTAGCATCACCGGCCGGGGGAAGCAGTGGGGTAACATCGCCGGTCAGGGGAAGCAGTGGGGGTAACATCACCGGCCGGGGGAAGCAGTGGGGGTAACATCACCGGCCGGGGGAAGCAGTGGGGGTAACATCACCGGCCGGGGCAAGCAGTGGGGTAGCATCACCGGCCGGGGGAAGCAGTGGGGGTAACATCACCGGCCGGGGGAAGCAGCGGGGGTAACATCACCGGCCGGGGGAAGCAGTGGGGGTAACATCACCGGCCGGGGGAAGCAGTGGGGGTAACATCACCAGCCGGGGGAAGCAGTGGGGTAACATCAATGGCCGGGGGAAGCAGTGGGGTAACATCACCGGCCAGGGGAAGCAGTGGGGTAACATCACCGGCCGGGGAAAGCAGTGGGGGTAACATCACCGGCCGGGGGAAGCAGCGGGGGTAACATCATCGGCCGGGGGAAGCAGTGGGGGTAACATCACCGGCCGGGGGAAGCAGTGGGGTAGCATCACCGGCCGGGGGAAGCAGTGGGGGTAACATCACCAGCCGGGGGAAGCAGTGGGGGTAACATCACCGGCCGGGGGAAGCAGTGGGGGTAACATCGCCGGCTGGGGGAAGCAGTGGGGTAGCATCACCGGCCGGGGGAAGCAGTGGGGTAACATCGCCGGCCAGGGGAAGCAGTGGGGGTAACATCACCGGCCGGGGGAAGCAGTGGGGGTAACATCACCGGCCGGGGGAAGCAGTGGGGGTAACATCACCGGCCGGGGCAAGCAGTGGGGTAGCATCACCGGCCGGGGGAAGCAGTGGGGGTAACATCACCGGCCGGGGGAAGCAGTGGGGTAACATCACCGGCGGAGGGAGCAGTGGGGTAACATCACCGGCCGGGGAAAGCAGTGGGGGTAACATCACCGGCCGGGGGAAGCAGTGGGGGTAACATCACCGGCCGGGGCAAGCAGTGGGGTAGCATCACCAGGCAGGGGAAGCAGTGGGGGTAACATCACCGGCCGGGGGAAGCAGTGGGGGTAACATCACCGGCCGGGGCAAGCAGTGGGGTAGCATCACCGGCCAGGGGAAGCAGTGGGGGTAATATCACCGGCCGGGGGAAGCAGTGGGGTAACATCACCGGCGGAGGGAGCAGTGGGGTAACATCACCGGCCGGGGAAAGCAGTGGGGGTAACATCACCGGCCAGGGGAAGCAGTGGGGGTTACATCATCGGCCGGGGGAAGCAATGGGGGTAACATCATCGGCCGCGGGAAGCAGTGGGGGTAACATCACCGGCCGGGGGAAGCAGTGGGGTAACATCGCCGGCCAGGGGAAGCAGTGGGGGTAACATCACCGGCCGGGGGAAGTAGTGGGGGTAACATCACCGGCCGGGGGAAGCAGTGGGGGTAACATCACCGGCCGGGGCAAGCAGTGGGGTAGCATCACCGGCCGGGGGAAGCAGTGGGGGTAACATCACCGGCCGGGGGAAGCAGCGGGGGTAACATCACCGGCCGGGGGAAGCAGTGGGGGTAACATCACCGGCCGGGGGAAGCAGTGGGGGTAACATCACCAGCCGGGGGAAGCAGTGGGGTAACATCAATGGCCGGGGGAAGCAGTGGGGTAACATCACCGGCCAGGGGAAGCAGTGGGGTAACATCACCGGCCGGGGAAAGCAGTGGGGGTAACATCACCGGCCGGGGGAAGCAGCGGGGGTAACATCATCGGCCGGGGGAAGCAGTGGGGGTAACATCACCGGCCGGGGGAAGCAGTGGGGTAGCATCACCGGCCGGGGGAAGCAGTGGGGGTAACATCACTAGTCGGGGGAAGCAGTGGGGGTAACATCACCGGCCGGGGGAAGCAGTGGGGGTAACATCGCCGGCTGGGGGAAGCAGTGGGGTAGCATCACCGGCCGGGGGAAGCAGTGGGGTAACATCGCCGGCCAGGGGAAGCAGTGGGGGTAACATCACCGGCCGGGGGAAGCAGTGGGGGTAACATCACCGGCCGGGGGAAGCAGTGGGGGTAACATCACCGGCCGGGGCAAGCAGTGGGGTAGCATCACCGGCCGGGGGAAGCAGTGGGGGTAACATCACCGGCCGGGGGAAGCAGTGGGGGTAACATCACCGGCCGGGGAAGCAGTGGGGGTAACATCGCCGGCTGGGGGAAGCAGTGGGGTAGCATCACCAGCCGGGGGAAGCAGTGGGGTAACATCGCCGGCCAGGGGAAGCAGTGGGGGTAACATCACCGGCCGGGGGAAGCAGTGGGGGTAACATCACCGGCCGGGGGAAGCAGTGGGGGTAACATCACCGGCCGGGGCAAGCAGTGGGGTAGCATCACCGGCCAGGGGAAGCAGTGGGGGTAACATCACCGGCCGGGGGAAGCAGTGGGGTAACATCACCGGCGGAGGGAGCAGTGGGGTAACATCACCGGCCAGGGGAAGCAGTGGGGGTAACATCATCGGCCGGGGGAAGCAATGGGGGTAACATCATCGGCCGCGGGAAGCAGTGGGGGTAACATCACAGGGACAGGCAGCACCTTTAGACTGTAGGAGGGGGGATGCATAGCAGGAATGGGGACGAAATACTCAGTCATGTGTCACCAGCAGTCCTGGAGAGGACGAGATCCCCAGGTGAAGGACAACCCAGAGTATAGTGCCGGCACTGCGCTCCTCTTCAGCAGGGACGCCGGCATACTCACCACCGCGGCCGGACTGCCCCGCCCACTAGATCCCTGCTGCCTCCTGCTCCCGAAGCCTGCGTACGCTGCACAGGATGTGTCGCGGGCGGGGAGGAGGGTGTCAGCACACTACGCTCACCCCTTCTGCTCGGGTCCGGCGGCTGCTGCTCAGTGGTGGCTCGAGCTGTGGGCCGGATCCCGGGGGTTCTCGAGCGGCACTCCTCGCCCGTGAGTGAAAGGGGGGTTGTTGGGTGTGGGGATAGTTTATTGTCCGTGACGCCACCCACGGTTGTGGTGATTTCACCACCGCTGCTCAATATGGGGATCCCGGGGATGGTGATGCGGAGCAGCCAGGTGTTGCGTTGCCCCTCCGTGGGTAGGGGTTGGTGATCCCGGGGCCCGGTGATGAGATGAGAGGTGCAGGGCCTGGTGGGCGCAGGGACGCGGGGGCAGCGCTGTGCCTTGCGGCACTGGGGTACTCACTCAGCCTGAGACGTTGACACAGTTTTACGGTAAACCACACGGCTGGAAAGACGGTTCCCACGGACGGCTGCACTTGCTCTCCCAGTAGGTGACGGTGATGTCCCTTTTCCTTGCACCTTTGTTTCTGTGTTGGTAGCGATGGGTTCCCACCGGTAACCCGCTCCCCGGTTACAAGCTGGACCGGAGGAACTCTACTCTTTGCCCGCAGGCGCTGGCCCTGAGAAACTGGTGCCCTGGCGGTGGCGGTGTTTCTCCTACAATGGTTGGGCTGTTGCCTTCTATCGGGACTTGGTTGTTGGGGGATCTGCGTCCCCTTCACTGACGGATTTGGCAAATTCTGGCGACTCCAAGCCTTGCCGGGGTCCGAGAGGCCCCTGCCCTGGTGCTGACTGTCCTTTGGTCCAATGCTCCAGACCGCCGGGCCACTACCCGTCCGCGGTCCTTCCAGGAACTTCCAAACGGTCCCCCTCCAGACAGTCACCGCCGTTGCTGACCTTGCTGACCCTGTCCTGCACTCAGCTGGACTACTTCAGGCTTTCTTACTGTCACCGCTCTTACTTTCCTCCTTTTTCACTTTACTCTTCCGTTACTCCTCTACCACTTCACTTTCACTTAGCTGTTTACTCCTCCACTTAGCTCCTCACCCTAGCTCTTCCCTGAGCTTTCTGCCTGGTTCTTCCCGCCTCCAGAGCTGTGTCCTCCTCGGTGGGCGGAGCCAACCGCCTGGCCCACCCCCTGGTGTGAACATCAGCCCCTGGAGGAAGGCAACAAGGATTTTAGTTTAGCTTTGGTGTTCCTAACTGGGATGTAGGGTGTGTTGGTGCATGACCTGTGACCCCTGGCTTGCCCAGGGCGTCACAGATGCGCCGGTGCTCCTCCCCTCCTACAGGGCCATAGGTTGAGAGGCACGAGGTACAGCAGGCATCCTCCCCTCCTACAGGACCATAGGCTGAGAGGCACGAGGTACAGCAGGCATCCTCCCCTCCTACAGGACCATAGGCTGAGAGGCACGAGGTACAGCAGGCATCCTCCCCTCCTACAGGACCATAGGCTGAGAGGCACGAGGTACTGCAGGCATCCTCCCCTCTTACAGGACCATAGGCTGAGAGGCAGGAAGTACAGCAGGCATCCTCCCCTCCTACAGGACCATAGGTTGAGAGGCACGAGGTACTGGAGTCATCCTCCCCTCCTACAGGGCCATAGGCTGAGAGGCACGAGGTACAGCAGGCATCCTCCCCTCCTACAGGGCCATAGGCTGAGAGGCACGAGGTACAGCAGGCATCCTCCCCTTTTACAGGACAATAGGCTGAGATGCACGAGGTACAGCAGGCATCCTCCCCTCCTACAAGACCATAGGCTGAGATGCATGAGGTACTGCAGGCATCCTCCCCTCCTACAGGGCCATAGGCTGAGATGCACAAGGTACAGCAGGCATCCTCCCCTCCTACAGAGCCATAGGCTGAGATGCACAAGGTACAGCAGGCATCCTCCCCTCCTACAGGACCATAGGCGGAGAGGCACGAGGTACTACAGGTGTGACGCCCCTGGACTATCAGGTCATCACAGGGTACTGCACAAGCTGCCGTTCGTGCAGTATTCCGCCTCCCTCATGGTTCTGGGTCCCTAACTAAATGGTGTTGCCTCCAACAGCAAATCAAATCCTAGATACACCCTGCACCACACCCACCAGTGGACGGTCTGAGTGGAATATAGTCGCCCACCTGGGGGTCAGGGAGGGGAGGTGAGGAGTGTAGTCAGTGAGTAGAAAGTAGTGAGAGGAGGTCGGGAGCGGTGACTCCTGGAGTAACTGTCTAGAATGCAGACGGTGGTCTGGGCGTAGAGAAGTCGGACCCCCAGTCGCAGGGGATTATGGCAAGGAGCACGGATCTGTCGAGGAGAACGGCCAGCAGCCTGGCACTATCACTGGTTTGGGACCGGAGGCACGACGGGGTACACGGACCCTAGGTCGGGGAGTAGCTTCAGGCAACCTGACAATTCACCTGAGGAGAACGGAGCCTTTATGATCTGTTCCCACCCGCTCCAGAATTGGGGCATTAGCGCAATGAGTGGGATAGGGCTTTCCAAACCACAACAGTAAAGAAAATCCCAAGCGTGAGCCCTGAGAGCAGGCTCCCACACTTAGCCACAGTGGGGAGCGGGACCCGGCGAGTTTCAGACTACTGGGCCACCACGTTGAAGTTAAACTGAGTGCCAGGAGGCAGGTCACGGATCACCAGGCAACACTATAGGGGACGGGACCCGGACGAGCTCCCCTTAAGCGGCAGCGGTATACAGAACTTTGGTTTATCCAGTTGTCGGTGTCTGCTTAATGGACTGAGTGGGTACCAAAGTGACTCCCCGTAAAGGCACCGAGTCCCGGGGCATCCCTTACTCGTGAAGGGTTGTAACACCTGGCTGCCCCATTCCATCACCCCCGGGTACTCCTAACGGCAGCGGTGGTACTCCCCAAATTACCGTACACCACGGGTGACGTCACAAACTCTATAATACTCCCTGTAAATGTGCCGCCCCCGTGCCAGCAGCCGGGCTGCTCGGATCCGGACCCGCTGTGTGTGTGTGGCTCGAGGGATCCTCCGGACCCGGGGATCACGCGGACACGCCGAATGAAAAGGGGGACGTAGTTGTACAGCCTTGGCTGTATTCGGTTTGTGACGCCACCCACGGTGTATGGTGAAGTGGGACACCACCGCTGCTGTTGTGGGACACCCGGGGGAGATGTTGTGGCAGCCGGATGTTAACCCCTCCGTGGGTAGGGATGGTTGCCCCGGGGCCCAGTGTCTCTGTGCAGGGTATGGCGATGGCAGGGGCCGGCGCGCCCGGAAGTACAAGGGGGTGTTTGGTTACTCACAATTAAATGAATCACATGAGTCTTTTGGTAAACCAAGGTGCTGATGGCCGGCCGCCGCGGCCGGTTGTACTCTGGTCCCCCACCCGGGCTGGTGATCGCCGTCTTTTCCTCTGCACTGGTTGTGGTTGTGTGTTTGGACTTCCCGGTATGGAACACGGTTTCTGTGTGCCTGAGGAGCCGTGCCCGCTGACGCTGACCTGTGGGATCTATGGGCCCTGGCAGTTGCCCTATCCCTCTCTGTGGGTGGTTGTCTGTGTGACGCCCTGGCCGGGCCAGGTAGTCACAAATAGGGCCCCGTATTACACCAGTCCCTCACCAGGTAGCACACAGCCAACCATGTACGCCCTAGTCACCTCCCTCCAACCCCCCCAACTTTTCATTCGGAGTGTCCGCAGGACCCCCCGGGTTCGGAGACCCTCGAGCCACCCACAAAAGGTCCGGATCCAAGCAGCGGCGGCTGCTGGTCACGGGGGCGGCACACCCCGAAACTTGGCATCACAAACATGATCACACAAGACCCATACATTCACATACGAATAACACTGAAACAGACTACAGAGTATGGATTGGCATAAATTGGCCATTTGTTTATTATTAAGAGTTACCAAATAATCAAGTATATAAAAACCATAACAAAACATTACCATATAAAACCATACCAAAAACTTCACAAAGATAATAACCAGAATCCAGCCAGAGCCTCTGGGCGATTTTTCCCACACGGACGCTAATGCCTCATTAGTGTCCCCCCACACGACCAACAAGCCAATTCTCCACCATACTCTGTAATCCCAGATTAAATATATCGATACCGATATCAGATAGATGTACCCCATCTGACCTATATATGCCGTGTTCAAAACCCTCTAGATCCACATGCCTAAAGGAAGCTTCCCCAATTGAACAGAAAATTTTTGATAAAACCCTATTAATCCGTTTTCTAATCTTTTCCATAAATGAAAACTGGGATCCACACCAAACCAACCTGGGGCTGATTTCAGAGAACACCAGCGCTGCTGAAGGAAAAATACTTTTAACCAAAACAATGTCTCTTTTTATTCGAGCAATAAAATCAAGAGTTCGTACTTTTCCTACATCGTTCCCTCCAATATGAATGATTAATAAATCAGGAGATGGGTAGTACGCTGCTCTCCTTCTCAACTCAGCCAAAAGGTGCTCCCATCTCATGCCCCGGCTGCTAAGCCAGAAAATGTGAACCTGTTCATGGGCAAATGCAAGGTTTTCAGTATATGTCCGAGCAGCCGCACGCTTCTGGGCCCAGTAAACAAACGAGTGGCCAATAATCCAGACAGTCAGGGGCTCTGCAAACAAAAATGATTAGGTAAGCAACAAATGAGGCCTGACATACAGTTGGTACCGCCCAGAGGACCATCTCCCCAACTTCATCATTTTTCCTTTTTTCAGTCCCAGGCTGGCTGCCACCGTGGCGGCCCCAATTCTAAAAGAATGCGAAGATATCTTCAAATCACTCTTCCCCAGAAATGACAGACAACGTTTTAACATTAAATTAAACTGAAATTTTGTCGCTGGGTCGCCCGAGCTATGAATAAATAAAGCTCCAGCCAAAGGAGGGCGAACGCCTATGTGTCGCCCTGGGCAAGCCAGGGGACACAGGTCACAACACCACCACACCCCACACTCCAGGTAGGCACACCTGCTAACCAGAAATCCTTGTTGCCTTCCTCCAGGAGTCTGTTGATGCACACCAGGGGGTGGGCCAGGCGGTTGGCTCCGCCCACCAAGGAGCTCACAACTCTGGAGGCAGGAAGTAACCAGGCAGTTCTGTCAGGGAGGAGGAAGTGGAAGGAGTGAAAGATAGCCCAGGCAGGGCAAGTGTGAGGAGCTGAAGTGAGAAAGTAAACAGTTAAAAGAAAGTGACAGAAGGAAAGAGAGCCTGAAGGGTCCAGCTCTGTGTAGGGCCAGAACAGCAAGGTCAGCGACGGCGGTGACTGTCCGGAGGGGGACCGTTTGGAAGTTCCTGGAAGGACCCCGTTGGCTGTGTGCCCGGTGGTCTGGAGCAGAGTTCCGAAGGACAGTCAGCACCAGGGCAGGGGCCTCTCGGACCCCGGCAAGGCTAGGAGTCGCCAAATTTGCCGAATCCGTCAGTGAAGGGGACGTAGATCCCCCAACAACCAAGTCCCGATTGACGGCAACAGCCCGACCATTACCGGGGAGACACCGCCACCGCCAGGGCACCAGTTTCCCCAGGGCCAGCGCCTGCGGGCAAAGTGTAGAGCTCCTCCGGCCCAGATTGCAGTCGGGGAGCGGGTAACCGGAGGGAATCCACCGCTACCATCAGACAACACAGATGCAAGGAAGAGAGATGTCACCGTCACCTACCGGCAGTGCAGGTGCAGCCGTCTGTGGGACCGTCCTACCAGCCGTTGGTTTACCGTACAAACTGTGTCCGTGTCTCAGGCTGAGTGAGTACCACAGTGCCGCAAGGCACAGCGCTGCCCCCGCGTCCCTGCGCCCACCGGGCCCTACACTTTACATCTCTTCACTGGGCCCCGGGATCACCAACCCCTACCCACGGAGGGGCAACACAACACCTGGCTGCTCCGCATCACCATCCCCGGGACCCCCACACTGAGCAGCGGTGGTGCAATCACCACAACCGTGGGTGGCGTCACGAACTATAACAATCCCCACATCCAACAAACACCCCCTTTCACTCACGGGCGAGGAGTGTCGCTCGAGACACCCCGGGATCCGGCCCACGGCTCGAGCCACCAGGAGCAACTGCCGGACCCGAGCAGAAGGGGAGAGCGCGGTGTGCTGACACCCTCCTCCCCGCCCGCGACAACTTGGCGTCACGAACAGGATCTTACCGCTCTGCCGTCTGGTAGAGGTGCGCCTTGTTACCGCCGGAGGTATCCGGCAGAAAAATTTCAGAAGCCGCCATCTTTGGCGCGAAAAGTTCCCGCTCGAGCGTCTTCTCGAGCAGTAGAGGCGCGAAGGCCAAAACCCCGCCCCGAGAGAGGAGGGGCCGGAAAGAGCTAAGGGGGACGGAAACAAGATGTCTGCGCCCGACGGAGCCGCTGGAGGAGCGGTCGTCGCAGCCGCAGCGGCACCCGCGGATGGGAATGGGCCTGCCCAGGTCCTGGCCGCACCGGCGGGAGGTGCCGCGGCCCCCGCGCTTGCTCAGGTCATGCCGTTTTCCTTGCCCTATGCACCCGGAGCTGCCTGGCTACCGCAGTATGACGGGAAACCGGATGCCCTACAGGCCTTCCGGAAAAAGCTTAACCCGTTGCTAGAGCTGTACCCCCTGACTGATAAGCAACGTGCAGCGATAGTGCTAGGCCAGTTAACCGGTGCGGCGGAGCAGGAAGCGGAGACCTGGGCCGAGGGGGACCGGCTCTCTGTAGCCACCATTTTCGAGAAGTTACAGACTGCCTTCGAGACCCGGACTGAAGCTGAGCTGAGGATGCAGTTTTACCAGTGCCGGCAACGAGCTGGGGATAGCATTCGGGACTATGCTCTACGTCTGCAGACCGCCCTCCGCACGCTGAAGCGGGTGAACTCTATTAATGAGGCGGATAGCAACAAGATGTTAGTGGAGCAATTTGCGCAGGGGATGAGGTCCCCTGAGGATCGTAAACAACTCCGGCTGTGGGCCCTGGAACACCCTGATGTGGACTTTGCTGTGTTAAAGGAGCGGGCTATCAAAGCACTACAGCCCCCAGCTGCTGAAGTTCTGGAACCCGTCCCGTGGCCCGTCGAGACAGCTCCTGTTATGGCGGCCTCAGCCAAACCAACCTCTGTAATGCCTGCAGCCCCGAGCAGCACAGTCGAAGAGTTGGCAGCCCAGGTCCGTCGCCTGGACGGAGACCTTGCCAAAATCCTCGCTGCACTGCAACCTCTGACCAGATCCCAGCCTCCAGCGCAGATACAGCTTGCTGACAGTCCCGAAGATGTTCCCTGGATGCAGCGGAGAAGCGCTAACAACCCGCGGAGCAGACCTCCAATCTGCTACAAGTGCCGTAAGCCGGGCCATTATTACCGACAGTGCCCGTTAAACGAGCAACCCCTGGGGCCCCGGGCCAATCCTCAGGAGTAGAACACCGTGGCCCCCCGGACTGGCGAGACCGATATGTCGGGGCCCGCCCTATCATCCCCGTGGCTGTGGACGGCATACCAGTGATGGCTCTCTTGGACACTGGATCACAGGTAACTACCATACCGTACACGTTGTATCAGCGGTATTGGGCCACAGACGAGCTGGCGCCTCCAGACAATAGTATAAATTTGATTGCCGCTAATGGACTTCCATTGACCCAGGTGGGGTATAAACAGGTGGCTATGACAGTGGGGCAAGCTGAACTGCAACATCAGGGTATGATTGTGATCATGAATGAACCCAGTGATCATAACCCGAAAATAGTGCTGGGAACCAATGTGATGGAACACTGCATGGCTGATGTGTTGAACCTATTGCAACAGCTAGCCACCACAGCGGCGGGGAGCCGGCAGAGGGCTGTGCAGCGTGAGATCCGCGCCCTGATGTACCGCCAGCATGTAAGCTCAACCGGAGGGGAGATTGGTGGAGTGAGAGTGATGGATGTTGCTCCATTGACTGTGCCCCCTAGGAGTGAGATGATGATTTGGTGTAGGGCAGCAGTAGGGCCTCAGGGGAGTGACTACCCTGCGATGATGGAGCCCATGCCTTCCGAGCACTGGCCCACTGTAGTAGCCGCCCGAGGGGTGGTAGATGTGAAGAAAGGGAGAGTGCCCGTGAGAGTGTTGAACTGTGGGGAGGAAGAAGTCAGGCTCCCCCGGTATGCCACCATTGCCAAGCTGCTCACCCTGGACCCTCACACTATCCATGAAGCCAGTCCATCCACACTCCCACCTACCACCAGCACTTCCCCACCCCAGGGGGACACAAAGGAGTGGCACCAACAGCTACATGTAGGCACTGATGACACCCCTACACATCACCGGGCAGGGGTACACAGGGTGGTGCAGGAGTACGAACAGGTTTTTAGTAAGCACCCCCTCGACTTTGGGCAGATCAAGGGGGTCCAACACCACATTCCCACGGGTGAACATCCCCCTATCAAAGAGAGGTATAGACCTATTCCCCCTGCACATTACCAGTGTGCCAAGGATATGTTGAGGAATATGAAGGAGGCAGGGGTTATTCGGGACAGCTGTAGTCCCTGGGCCGCTCCGTTGGTACTGGTCAAGAAGAAGGATGGTACCATGCGGATGTGTGTGGACTACCGGAAGATCAACCAGATAACCCATAAAGATGCCTATCCATTGCCTCGTATTGAAGAGTCTTTGGCTGCACTAAGAACTGCAAACTACTTCTCGACCCTTGACCTCACCAGCGGATACTGGCAAGTGGCAGTGGCCCCAGAGGACCGGGAGAAGACCGCCTTCACCACCCCGATGGGGCTCTGCGAATTCAATAGCATGCCGTTTGGGCTGTGCAATGCCCCTGGGACCTTCCAACGGTTGATGGAGTGCTGTCTGGGACACTTAAACTTCGAGACCGTCCTGCTGTATTTGGATGATGTGATTGTTTATTCCCAGACGTATGAAGCCCATCTGGAGCACCTGGCCGAGGTGTTCGCGTCCCTTGCCAAGTACGGGATGAAGTTGAAGCCCTCAAAATGCCATCTGCTGAAACCCAGGGTGCAGTATCTAGGGCATGTGGTGAGTGCGGATGGTGTCGCCCCCGACCCTGAGAAGATCACTGCCATCCAGAGCTGGCCGAGACCAACCACAGTGAGGGAGGTAAGGCAGTTTCTGGGCCTGGTGGGATACTATCGGCGCTTTATAAAGGGGTACACGAAGATGGCTGCCCCCATGCAAGATCTCCTCGTGGGACAGACCAAAGGTGGAAGACCCATTGGAGCCCCACTGTCGTGGGAAGACAAGCATGAGGAGTCCTTTTGCCAGTTGAAGGCGGCCCTGACCGGAGAAGAGGTCCTGGCGTACCCTGATTATGGGCGCCCATTCATCCTCCACACGGACGCCAGCAACGTGGGGCTAGGAGCGGTCCTATCCCAGGTCCAGGATAGAAGGGAGAAGGTGATTGCCTACGCCAGCCGAAAACTCCGGCCGACCGAAAGGAACCCTGAGAACTATAGCTCTTTCAAGCTTGAGCTACTGGCGTTGGTGTGGGCTATCACGGAGCGGTTTCGGCACTATTTGGCGGCAGCAAAATTTACCGCATTCACGGACAACAATCCACTGACTCACCTGAACACGGCCAAGTTGGGCGCGCTGGAGCAGCAGTGGGTAGCCCGGTTAGCCAACTATGATTTCACCATAAAGTATCGAGCTGGTCGTGTCAACATCAATGCAGATGCACTCTCCCGGATGCCCCATTTGTCAGAAGAGGGGTGCGAGGATGACGACCTCGAGGAGATTGAGTTGCCTGCGTTCCACCAGCCGCCTACTGAGAGGGTACAAGTATGTCAGCAACGGGTGGATCTGGACCCGCGGCCCAGTCAAGAGTGGCAGGACGCCCAGGACCAAGCGCCGGCTGTCCGCCTTGTCAAGACCCTGGTGGAACAAGGTGCTATGGGAATAGACCCTGCCGCTCCAGCCGAAGCCCAACGCTTGTGGAAAGAACGAAAACGGCTCTACCTACACCAAGGGAGGCTGTACCGTGAGCTGATCAACCCAAAGACCCATGAGAAAATATGCCAGTTGATCGTTCCTCAAGCTGAGGTTGCTACTGTCCTGCGGGCATACCATGATGGTGCTGGCCACTTCGGGTGGAAGAAGCTGGAGATGCTGTTGAGGGAGCGGTTCTATTGGAGTGGGATGCGTGAATCGGTGGAAGCCTGGTGCCGAGAGTGCGGTCCTTGTACACTGAGGAGAAAGGACGAGACTAGCCAGAGGGCACCGTTACATCCCATCGTCACCCATCAGCCGCTGGAGCTGGTCGCCCTGGACCATGTCAAACTCACCCCTAGCCGAAGTGGGTACACCTACGCATTGACCATGGTAGACCACTACTCAAGATTTATGGTGGTAGTCCCCGTTAAGGACTTGACTGGTCGAACCGCTGCTCGAGCGTTCCAGGCCTATTTTTGCCGACCCCATGGGTACCCCGAGAAGGTGCTGACTGACCAAGGCCCGGCTTTTGAAGCAGAAGTGTTTCACGAATTTTGCCAGTTGTACGGCTGCAAGAAGATCCGGACCACTCCGTACCACGCCCAAACCAACGGCATGTGCGAGAAAATGAACCACTTGGTCCTGGGGCTCCTCAAGACGCTACCGCTGGAAGAACGGAACATGTGGCCGGAAAAGTTACCCGACTTGGTCGACATGTACAATAATATCCCGTCCAGCTCGACGAAGTGCACCCCAGCGTATCTGATGAGGGCTCGGCCTGGCCGCCTGCCGGTGGATCTGGAGATGGGGTTGGAGGCTCTGGAAGCACTCCCTTCAACGGCAGAGTGGGAAAGTCGGAGGAGGGCCCAGTACCGGCAAATCCAGGAGTATGTGGAGAAAAACCTCAGTCGAAGTCGAGAACAGCAAGAGCACCGGTTCAACCAGAAGGTGCCTGCAGGTCCTTTCCAGCCAGGAGATGTGGTGCTGAAACGGAAGAGAAAAGCCCACAAACTGGATGACCAGTGGGAGCAAGTCCCTTACGTCGTACAACCCACCGAGTGGGACAATGGGAAGACCTACCAGATCAGTCGTGACCAAGGGGGCACCCTGGCCACAGTTTCTCGGGACCATCTAAAAAAATGCCCCCCAGCGTTGAAGGCAGAGGCTGAAGTACCGGTTCCTCCACCAGTGGAAAAGGCAGCAGAGGTAATCCACACTGTGATGGGTGACTTCCCAGCAAACTGGCCTACACAGAACGGCGCGGTGATACTTCCAGTGATACTGTTCCCACAACCCGTAGATGAAGAAGTAGTGGAAGCGGTTAACCGTGAGCCAGAACCAGTGCCAGTGCCCAGGGATGAACCTGTACCCAGCCCCCCTGCACCTCCGCCTGCTCCACACTATAGCAGGGAGGAGGAACTGATTGTTCCCTCTACCCCACTGTCTAGCACCACTGACACCGGGCCCCGAAGGTCCACCCGTTCCAACCTAGGTAGACCCCCACTTAGGTACAGGGAGACCGTTCTATGAGTCAGAGGGGTCCGCAAATGTAAAAGAGTGTTGTGTGTTTGTTTGTTTGAAAAGTGTTGAAAAATGATAAGTGAAATTACCGAAGAAGTAACCTGATTTGCTTGTTGATTTACAACCGGCAGGAGCCGGCACCGTTGTCCCCGTGGGGACCGTTTAAAATGCATGGGAACTATCCATGGACAAGCCCGTGAACTTGCAGGGCACCACAAACGTTAAGTGGCTTGTAAATATGTTGGTTACCGTTACCGTTTCCGCAATACCGCCTCCGGAGAGGCAGGTTGGAGGGAGGGCCCTGAGCAGAGCAGGCTGGGGCCCAGCCACCAAAGGAACCGGTGGCTACCCTCTGGAGGGGAAGGACAGATCCCGCTCGGGTAACTTGTGCTGGACTGTGGGTCAAGGGGTGCTGCCTGGGCTTTAGGGGCAGCATCAGGGCCAGGTTGCTTGGGTGGGAGAGAGCGGAAACCGTGACCGTAAACCGTTGCAACGTTTAAGTAAATGTGCCTCCCGTCTTGGGAAGAGTTTTGATTAAAAATGTATTTATGTTCTGCTTAACCCTGTTATCCCCTTTTACAGAAAAATAAAACCGGTGTAGGACGGCAGCCCGCGGACGGTCTGCATTTTGCTAAGGGGGAATGTGTCACCCTGGGCAAGCCAGGGGACACAGGTCACAACACCACCACACCCCACACTCCAGGTAGGCACACCTGCTAACCAGAAATCCTTGTTGCCTTCCTCCAGGAGTCTGTTGATGCACACCAGGGGGTGGGCCAGGCGGTTGGCTCCGCCCATCGAGGAGCTCACAGCTCTGGAGGCAGGAAGTAACCAGGCAGTTCTGTCAGGGAGGAGGAAGTGGAAGGAGTGAAAGATAGCCCAGGCAGGGCAAGTGTGAGGAGCTGAAGTGAGAAAGTAAACAGTTAAAAGAAAGTGACAGAAGGAAAGAGAGCCTGAAGGGTCCAGCTCTGTGTAGGGCCAGAACAGCAAGGTCAGCGACGGCGGTGACTGTCCGGAGGGGGACCGTTTGGAAGTTCCTGGAAGGACCCCGTTGGCTGTGTGCCCGGTGGTCTGGAGCAGAGTTCCGAAGGACAGTCAGCACCAGGGCAGGGGCCTCTCGGACCCCGGCAAGGCTAGGAGTCGCCAAATTTGCTGAATCCGTCAGTGAAGGGGACGTAGATCCCCCAACAACCAAGTCCCGATTGACGGCAACAGCCCGACCATTACCGGGGAGACACCGCCACCGCCAGGGCACCAGTTTCCCCAGGACCAGCGCCTGCGGGTAAAGTGTAGAGCTCCTCCGGCCCAGATTGCAGTCGGGGAGCGGGTAACCGGAGGGAATCCACCGCTACCATCAGACAACACAGGTGCAAGGAAGAGAGACGTCACCGTCACCTACCGGGAGTGCAGGTGCAGCCGTCTGTGGGACCGTCCTACCAGCCGTTGGTTTACCGTACAAACTGTGTCCGTGTCTCAGGCTGAGTGAGTACCACAGTGCCGCAAGGCACAGCGCTGCCCCTGCGTCCCTGCGCCCACCGGGCCCTACACTTTACATCTCTTCACTGGGCCCCGGGATCACCAACCCCTACCCACGGAGGGGCAACACAACACCTGGCTGCTCCGCATCACCATCCCCGGGACCCCCATACTGAGCAGCGGTGGTGCAATCACCACAACCGTGGGTGGCGTCACGAACTATAACAATCCCCACATCCAACAAACACCCCCTTTCACTCACGGGCGAGGAGTGTCGCTCGAGACACCCCGGGATCCGGCCCACGGCTCGAGCCACCAGGAGCAACTGCCGGACCCGAGCAGAAGGGGTGAGCGCGGTGTGCTGACACCCTCCTCCCCGCCCGCGACACCTAACCACTGTCTAAGGTTAAAAACTGGACACAGACGTGAATTGGCAATGGACAAAAGCTTAATTAATTGACCCCTCTTCAATTGATCAGTTTTTGAGCTACTAACAGAAATAAAACAATGAGCTCTAAAAACCTTCACGTCCTCAAACATTAACCCACTAACGACCTTCTTACTGTGAGAAACTAACTCCGAAATCCGCAATGCAGCAAAAAAGGCCAAAACAAAAGCAGCCCGAAACAACAATGTCTCAAAATTATTCAAACAAACAGACGCCAGTGCAACCCATAGTTCTAACAACTCCATCGAGATAGGGCGTCTAGCATCAGCCTGGATAGACCCTTTCTTAAGCCCTTTAAAAAACTGCCTAATAGAGAAAAAAGAAAAAAGCGACTGAAAACCCCATATTTTCAGAAAAAATGAAATACCTGACAAGGCTTTATGTAATGCAGAATGACTACTCCCTCCCAACAATTCAAAGTGTATGTAAGCCCAAACCACGGGCAGATCACCCCTGTGACTATCAAACCCTCTAGCATCACAGAACTGCTTCCACTTGTGCCATGCAGCAGCAGCATAAGCCGCCCATGTATTAGGAGCTGGAGAATTCTTTATACAACCCGAGATTAAATCCCCAGAATCTGGAAGAAGTGCTCTGGACAAGCCACTTCTACCTGTCCCTTCCGTGTTCCTTCTCTCCACCCGGATAAAAGAAAGAGATGAAACCACGGTCCGTTCCTGAGTCAACACTGCTTACAACCAGATGTTAGCTCTCAAGCATTGCAAAGCAATCTGCCTCGGCGCCCTGGCTGACCAAAAACACCTGGAAGAGAGCGTGTTAACAGCAAAAACAAGACCTTTACTACTGGAACAAAGACAAATCCTTTTATTAGCGAGAGCCTCGCCCCACAGGGAAACTACCACAAAAATCGCAAATAACGAAGGGGGCGTGGCTAACTATGGTGGTGTGAGGTCGCATCTCTGGGAGCTCCTGCAGCACCACCACTATTTCACCGGCATTATATTACAAAAAATGGGCAAGTCGACCAGAAAGACCAGGGCCCGGGCCTCCTCACAACCCCCGACTACTAAGGGGGACATAGCACATCTGCTAACATGGGCTAATACCCCCCACCGAGGGACCGGAGGTTTCCCGCCGCCTGAACAGACCAGGGACCAGCCACATGACATGCTGCAGGGTGAGCACTCAGCTCCTGGAGCGGACCACCAGGCTCCCCTGCAGCCCCCTGTACCCAGAACACCGCTGACCTTGTCGGGTGCTGAGACCCCACGGAGGCTGGAAGCGCGGCAGTTAGCTGGAGGAGATGCTGCCGGCCAAGATGGCGGCTCCCCACATGGAGACGCGGGCGGCAGCGTGGAAGTTCCCGCGCCTCCAAAGAACACACTGACCTGCGGCGCGCAGGGAAGGATTCTCCTGCCATCGTCGGCTCCCACTGACAAGCAAGATGACAGGGAGAACGAGCACAGCATGGCAGCGTCTGAGGTGAGGCGAGGGGGGGGGGGAGAACGGCGGCGCTTTCCAGGACCAGGCAGCTGGAGATGGGAAAACAACACGATCCCTCGCAGCACATATGACAGGGCTGGTGGGGGCAAGTGAGGGGATGCCTGACAGTAGAGAGGTCACTATAGCCACAGGATCTCCCCCCTTGCCACATAGTCAGGAAGGGGACCCACAGAGGGGGAGGGGAGCAGAAAGGGGGTCGCTATCCCCCAGCACCCTGCGCTCACAGGCTCCTACACAAAACCAGCAATGGGCCAGGGCAGAATCTGGGACACCTGAAATAACCCGTCAAAATCACAAAGCACAAAAGATGTGGACCGACCCCCCCCTCTTGCACCCCACTGAGTCACCTACTCAGTGGTCGACGGGATCATCCTGGCTCTCGACATCCCCCAAAGACGACGGGAGATCAGAGATCGAGATCTGCGCTCTCCTCCCCCGTCAAGGGACACAGACAACAATATATTCCCTTGTTCATGATAACGTCCCCGCCGGAATATCAGATGGGGTCCCGTCCCCCAGTAGATTTGACTAAAGCCCGCAGGAGAGTACGGAGCAGATGAAACATATATCCTGGGAGGAGAGCAGACCCGCTACCCTGGCAGACCTGCGTTCATTATTAGAATCCATGCCTACCAAGCAGGATATAGCTAATTTGACCTCCAAGATTGTTGCTGAATGTAAGCAAGAGTTTGCTCAATTCCGCTCTGAGATAACGAACCTGTCATCACAAGTGGACTCCCTAACTCAGTCTCGTGACTCCACGATGAAAACTATACAAGAACTGACAGATACTGTTAAACGCCATTCCTCCCAACTACAAAATCTTCAAACTACCATGGATGATTTAGAAAATAGAAATAGGAGGAATAATTTACGAATCCGAGGTCTCCCAGAATCCATATCCACCGCGGACATCCCATCCACATTGACCTCCATTTTTAATGGGTTACTACGACGTCCGCCGGACACTTTTATTGAACTAGACAGGGCCCATAGAGCCCTACGGCCCCCAGACCCCAATAATCCACATCCAAGGGATATAATCTGCCAGATTCATTTTTTGCATCTTAAAGAACTTATCCTACAGGCCGCTCGCCAGAAACAAACGCTCTCATACCAAGGCAAGACTATCCGTATCATGCCAGACCTATCTAGATACACACTGCCCAAAGGGCAGCCCTTAAACCCTTGCTCACGCTACTACAAGACAAGGGGATCCCCTACAGATGGGGGTTCCCCTTCTCTTTATCGGTGAAGAAAGGCCCTCAGACATTCACGATTAGAGCGCCAGGAGACCTGCGCGGATTCCTGACAAATCTGAACCTACCCAACATTACCCTCCCGGAATGGGTGGTGCTCACGGAGAATGGACTGTCACAGGTTGGGAGGCTCACAAGATCCTCAGTCCGCCCTCCTTCAGGACCCCCCCCCAGAGACAGACCAAAGGGAGGAAATAAAAAATAAGGGTCCTACCGCAGACCATCGCATTGCGAACTGACGAAGGGACCTTGAGATGAGTCTCCAACATTACTTTAGCTCTGTATAAGACCTCCTTTCCCTACCCCTGTATGGGTCAGAGAGGAATCATGGGTACGTGGGGACTGGAGAAAATTTTACAAACCCTGGTGTATCTGGTAATTACTGAGGAGGGGGTTTCTTTGCTGTGAGCTACCCCAGAACTCCATCAAGGACTCAGTAGCAACAAGAACGGTACACATGACATAGTTGTGGCCCCCTTTTTTTTTTCTTTTCCCTCTGCCCAGTTTACTGGTAGTAGTACATCTTTTCTTAGTGCCCAAATGTATTTTGCTTAATTACTCAGCCGGTGAAAAAAAAAATTCAGTTATATTAAGTTGAATGTTTACCTTAGTATGGTGTTTTGCAGGCTCCTGTGCAGCCTTGTTATCTGTTAGACTAGACTTTGCCCCACATAGGGAAGGAGCCTCTGTCCTGCCTTTCAGGGTTGCACAAGCTCCTGTAATACGTCAGTAGTTCCCTAGTTGGTTTCTCCCGTACAGAGGCTATACCTGTCTTTGTTGTCTCCTGTAGTCTCTTGTCTTCTCTCTAGACCCTAACTTTGCTGCTTCTCTTCTTCTCTTGGCATTGCACTAAGCTCCCTAAGCATCAGGAACGCCCCACCGCATAGTCGGAGTGATGGAACTGAAAATTGCCTCCTTCAACGCCAAAGGACTAAATACGCCGGAAAAACGAGCACAAATTTTGCAACACTTCCACCGACAGAAGCTACAGATTATCTGCTTACAAGAAACACACTTTAAGGAAAATCCATACACCTAACATAAAACATAAACATTACACCAGTTGGCATTTTGCCAATAATCCTAGCAATAAATCTAAAGGAGTTGCAATCGCTATCCACAAATCCCTCCCCCATCAACTAGTTAGCTGCACATTAGATAGGGAGGCTAGATACATCATTCTTTCCTTAAAAATCGAAGGCCAGGCAATAACCCTACTAAACGTATATGCCCCGAACCAAGACCAACCCAGCTTCATCTCAAACCTAGTGGACACCGCCTCCCCACTGATTCAGGGAACGGTCATTCTATGTGCTGATCTTAACCTTACACTGGACCCTGTCCTAGACAACTCGAAGAAAAAATCACATCTATCCTACAAAGCCATTATAATGTCAAGAAATCTCTCCTCAGGTTACAATTATGTGACGTTTGGAGACTGCAACACCCTGCGGACAGGGATTACACTTTCTATTCTACACCACACGACTCCTACAGTAGGATAGACTATATCCTGATCCAACACTCGGCCCTTCCTTGGGTAGTCTCTACAACCATAGGTAACATATTATGGTCAGATCATGTACCAATCTACTGTGCTATGACGATCCCTTCCCTCTCCAAAACGGTGCGCCCTTGGCGTTTGAACGAGAGCCTACTTGAGGACCCTGTGTGCCTGTTAGACGTGCAGGATTCAATAAGACATTTCCTCTCTGACCACTCCTCCGACACAACGGCCTCTATTTTTCAATGGGAAGCACTAAAATGCGTACTAAGGGGGGTATTAATAAAACACGGCTCGCGCATAAAAAAAGCTAAGGCCCAAACTCTGAGTTCTGCCCTGCAAAACGTAGCCAATCTAGAATTAACCCACAAAAGCGCGCTTTCGACGGAAACGTTGAGGAGTCTTCTGAAAGCAAGACAAGAAGTAAAACAATTGCTAGATGACTCCTACAAGCGATCCCTCCAAATTGGACGAAGCCGCTTTTACGAATTTGGTAATAAACCGGGACGGATGCTTGCTAGGGCCTTACGCTCACAATGCACCCAAAACTTTATCCCTTGTATCAAAGGATCTAATGATTCCATGGTCCACACAACGGCGGAGATTTCAGAAACCTTCCGCGCATATTATTCGAATCTATACAACCTTCCTAACCCAGAAAGCGCCCCACACCCCGTTGCATCCCCTTTCACTATCCCGAGACCAGAAGTGGTAAGAGACCTAGACAACCCCTTTACTCACACAGAATTATTGGAGGTTATAAAAAATTTACCAAGTAACAAAAGCCCGGGCCCAGATGGCTTCACAGGAAAATTTTATAAACTATTAGCAGACCTTCTATCCCCTTTGATGTTGGTAGCTGTTAGGGCCAGGTGGACGGGCAGACCCAGGAGGTGGATCCACTGGGCTGAACACCTCACCGAAGGCAAGGTGCCCGGTAGCCGGAGCACTACAGGTAGCAGGACAGTCCGTTCAGAGGCGTGGAGAGTAGAAGTCCCTGGGACCACGGAGTCATTGAAGGTAGTCCGGGTGACGGAGCTCAGGTTCGGAGGCCGAGATGTTGTCAGGCAGAGTCCGGAACCGACGGAGCGAGAAGACGGGTCACCACAGGGATCAGAGATGGTATGGACTGACGGGAAGGCAGACAGTCACCGTTCGGGGTTCGGGTTTCGTCAGGACCGGATGGCGAGGCAGGAACGGCTCTAGGAGAGAGATAGGTGAGTATATCACAAGATACAAGGAGACCTGACTCCTAGCTTAGCAAAACACGAAGAACAGGCCCCGCCCACTTGGAAAGGAACCCCCTATATACCCTGTACCTGCATCTTCAATATCCTGTTGGAGGACGCTGGCCCTTTAAGAAAAGGTCAATGACCGCGCGCGCGCCCTAATGCGCATGCGCGAGGCCCGGGTGCCAGAAGCCAGGGCAGGACGCGATGTACAGGAGGCAGGAGAGCCGGGCCGGCTCATAACAGCAGACGGCCGCCGGGACCGGGGACCAGGTTGCCTGGAAGAGGCAGGTGAGGGAGCCTGGAGGCTGGGGAGCGGGGGACCGGAGAGCAGAGCCCGGGAGCGGGGAAGCGAGGTCCGGGAGCCGGGGAGCGTGGCAGGAGAGCCGGGAAGCGTGGCAGGGGAGCCGGGGAGCGAGGCAGGGGAGCCGGGGAGCGTGGCACGGGCACCGGGGAGCGTGACAGTACCCCCTCCCCCACGCCCCCCTCCCCGCAACTGGGACAGGAAGGCACGAATCAGAGGAGTACCCACATTCTCCCGGGGTTCCCAGGACCTATCCTCAGGACCATACCCCGCCCAGTCCACTAGGAAGAACTGTCGGCCTCGTACGGTTTTCATGGCCACGATATCCCTTACCGCATAGATGTCATCATCAGCAATAAGAGGAGGAGCAGAACTGGCAACAGCGGAGAAGGGACCAAGGACCACCGGCTTGAGCAGGGAGACGTGGAAGGAGTTGGGTATTCTCATCGTGGCCGGGAGCTGCAGCTTGTAGGAGACTTCATTTATTTTGCCGATGACTTTAAACGGCCCGATGTAGCGGGGACCCAGCTTGTATGATGGTAGCTTCAACCGGACATATTTGGAAGCAAGCCAGACCAGATCTCCTGGAGAGAAACACGGAGGATCCAGACGCCTCTTGTCTGCGTGTCTCTTCATCCGCAGGGAAGCACGTCCAAGGGACGTCTTGACAGAGTCCCAAATCGTTGAAAAGTCACGGACTACAGCATCAGCAGCAGGAACATCCGAGGAAGAAGATACAGGTAATGGGACGGAAGGCTGAAGACCGTAAACGACATGGAAGGGAGAGCTGGAGGAGGACTCACTGACGTGGTGGTTATGGGAGAATTTAGCCCAAGGAAAAAGCGTGGACCAGTCGTCGTGATGGGCGTTAACGTAGTGACGTAAGAAGGATGTCAGAATCTGATTGACTCTTTCCACTTGGCCATTCGACTGAGGATGCTAGGCTGAAGAAAAGTCCAGAGTCACTCCCAGATGTTTGCAGAGAGCCCTCCAGAAGCGGGAGGTAAACTGAGTTCCTCTGTCGGACACAATGTGAGACGGAAAGCCATGCAACCGGAAGATGTGCTAGACGTAGGCGTCAGCGAGTTACTGGGCAGAGGGCAGTCCAGCCATAGGGACGAAATGAGCCATTTTGGAGAACCGATCCACCACGACCCATATGACTGTGTGTCCGGAGGACAGGGGCAAGTCCGTAATAAAGTCCATTGCAATGTGTTGCCACGGAACGGAGGGTATAGGCAGAGGCAGAAGACGGCCATGTGGCAGGTGTTTGGGCGTCTTGTTCCTGACATAAGAGGAGCAGGCTGAGACAAAAGAAGCGACGTCCGTGCGAAGGGATGGCCACCAGTAGTGACGTACAATTGTACTCCATGTTCTCTTCTGACCAGCATGGACGGCTATTTTCGAGGCATGGCCCCAGTGCAACACTTTTTGCCTGTCAGTCTCAGAGACATAGGTCTTCCCGGGCGGTATCTGGGCCAGGGTGACAGGGGCCACCGGAATGATTCTACTTGGGCAGATGATGGGCTGGGATGTCTCCTCCTCCTGCTCCATGGGCATGAATGACCTGGACAAGGCATCTGCTCGCACATTCTTATCCGCGGGCCGAAAATGGAGCTGAAAATCGAACCTGGCAAAGAACAAGGACCACCTGACTTGCCGTGGGTTCAGTCGCTGAGCGGACCGCAGGTATTCCAGGTTCTTGTGGTCCGTGTAAATGATCACGGGGTACACTGCTCCCTCCAGAAGGTAGCGCCATTCCTCCAGAGCCAGTTTGACTGCCAATAGCTCTCGGTCACCGATGGTGTAGTTGCGTTCAGGCGCTGAGAAGCTCTTGGAGTAGAAACCGCAAGTAACCATCTTCCCGGAGGAGGACTTCTGCATGAGCACTGCTCCGGCTCCCGAGGAGGAGGCATCCACCTCCAAGGTGAACTGTCGGTTTAACTCAGGACGGTGGAGCACAGGGGAAGAAGCAAATGCCTGTTTCAGGGAGCCAAACGCGGCGTCGGCCGCAGGTGACCAGTCCTTTGGATTAGCCCCCTTCTTGGTCAAGGCGGAGAGAGGTGCAGTCAGAGCAGAGAAGTGAGGGATGAACTGACGGTAATAGTTTGCGAATCCCAGAAAGCATTGGATTGCCTTCAGTCCGGAAGGAGGGGGCCAGTTGAGAATGGAAGAGACCTTCTCCGGGTCCATCTGCAGACCGGTATCGGAGATTATGTAACCCAGGAAGGGAAGAGAAGACTGCTCGAAGACACACTTCTCGTACTTGGCGTACAGACGATTCTCTCGCAGTCTTTGTAGTACCAGCTGCACGTTCTCTCTGTGGGTCTGGAGGTCCGGAGAGAAGACCAGGATATCATCAAGATACACCACCACACAGATGTAGAGAAGGTCCCGGAATACGTCGTTCACCAA
Organism: Anomaloglossus baeobatrachus; assembly: GCF_048569485.1. NCBI lineage: Eukaryota > Metazoa > Chordata > Amphibia > Anura > Aromobatidae > Anomaloglossus > Anomaloglossus baeobatrachus. Next base: position 14,634,117 of record NC_134353.1, read on the forward strand.
TTCCTGAAACACTGCTGGTGCGTTACACAGGCCGAAGGGCATCACACAGTATTCATAGTGCCCATCGCGAGTATTGAATGCGGTCTTCCATTCGTCCCCAGAGCGGATACGGACCAGGTTGTAGGCACCCCGAAGATCCAACTTGGTAAACACACGAGCTCCTCTAAGCCGATCAAACAATTCGGGGATGAGCGGCAGGGGGTATTTATTTTTCACGGTGATTTGGTTCAATCCCCGGTAGTCAATGCATGGGCGTAGGTCGCCCTCTTTCTTCTTCACGAAGAAGAAGCCTGCTCCAGCAGGAGAGGAGGATCTCCGAATGAATCCCCTTGCCAGGTTCTCCGTGATGTAGGTAGACATGGCCCTTGTTTCAGCAGGAGACAGCGGATATATCCGTCCTCGAGGTGGTGTAGTTCCCGGGAGTAGGTCGATGGCACAGTCGTAAGGACGATGTGGCGGCAGTACCTCTGACTCCTTTTTATCAAAGACGTCCGCGAAGGACCAATAGGCCGAGGGCAGTCCCGGTAGGGACTCCGGAACCGGAGGTCGTCGGATGGGCTGTATAGTCTTCAGACAGTTCTCGTGGCAAGAGGAGCCCCATCGGGTGATTTCACCAGTACACCAGCTGACTGACGGTTCGTGTGTCCGTAACCAGGGGAGTCCCAGCAGGATTTGATGGGACATGTGTGGGAGGACGTAGAGAGCGATGTTCTCGGTGTGCAGGGCACCGATACGTAGTTCCACCGGCTTGGTGATCCACGAGATGGTGTCAGAGAGGGGTCTCCCATCTACAGAGGCAATCACAAGGGGTTTGTCGAGTGGAGTAACAGGCACCTGGTACTTGTCCACCGTGGCCTGCTGGATGAAATTGCCTGCTGCCCCGGAATCGAGGTACGCCTCAGCCGTGAACCGCGTCTCTCCCGTTGTCACTTGAACAGTCCACGTAACCGGGTCTGAGAGAGTCCCAGCACCTAGGGTGGCCTCTCCTACCAACCCTAGGCTTTGGAGTTTCCCGGCCTCTCTGGACAGGAGCGTAGAAGGTGTGTGCCCTCTCCGCAGTAGAAGCAGAGGCCCTTGGCGAGCCGTTCTGCTCGGCGTTGTTCGGACTGCCGCAAACGGTCAATCTGCATGTGCTCGTGGACAGAGACACCAGACGACATTGACTGAAGTACAGCGGGCTTCTGCGGAGGAGAGGAATGCCGTATCGGACGTCTCTCACGGGACACCTCTTTGGATCGTTCCTGGAATCTGAGGTCCACGCGGGTGGCTAGTGTGATCAGGGCATCCAGAGTAGAAGGAACATCGCGGCCTGCTAGCTCGTCCTTAATACGGCTGGAGAGTCCTTCCCAGAAGGCGGCGGTGAGGGCTTCATTGTTCCACCCCAATTCTGAGGCCAAAGTGCGGAAGCGGATGGCATACTGGCCCACCGTCATGGTCCCCTGACGTAGCCTGAGGAGTGATGAGGCGGATGCGGCGGCACGTCCGGGTTCATCAAAGGTGGTTCTAAACGCCTGCAGGAAGTCCTGGATGTTAGTGGTCACAGGGTCCTCCTTCTCCCACAAGGGGTTCATCCAGGCCAGTGCTTCACCCTCAAGATGGGACATCACAAACGCCACCTTGGCTTGGTCGGAGGCAAACAGGTGCGGAAGCAGCTTGAAATGGAGAGAGCACTGGTTTAGGAATCCTCTGCAGGTCTTGGGATCTCCGGCATATCGGGGTGGAGAGGCCAAGCGGAGTTTAGAAGCTTCCGAGGGAGCCGCCACGGGCACCGTGACCGTGGACTGTGCAGTGGTAACCTGAGATGCCAGGGACGTGGCAGTTGCTTGCAGCGTGTTCAGGCGGGTATCCACCGAGGTCATGAAGGCCAGCATGCGGGACTGAGTCTCGCGCTGTCGTCGGAGTTCCTGCTGCAAGTTGCCCACCTGGGCCGCTAGTGCTTCGGCGGGATCCATGGCCTGTTCTTACTGTTAGGGCCAGGTGGACGGGCAGACCCAGGAGGTGGATCCACTGGGCTGAACACCTCACCGAAGGCAAGGTGCCCGGTAGCCGGAGCACTACAGGTAGCAGGACAGTCCGTTCAGAGGCGTGGAGAGTAGAAGTCCCTGGGACCACGGAGTCACTGAAGGTAGTCCGGGTGACGGAGCTCAGGTTCGAAGGCCGAGATGTTGTCAGGCAGAGTCCGGAACCGACGGAGCGAGAAGACGGGTCATCACAGGGATCAGAGATGGTATGGACTGACGGGAAGGCAGACAGTCACCGTTCGGGGTTCGGGTTTCGTCAGGACCGGATGGCGAGGCAGGAACGGCTCTAGGAGAGAGATAGGTGAGTATATCACAAGATACAAGGAGACCTGACTCCTAGCTTAGCAAAACACGAAGAACAGGCCCCGCCCACTTGGAAAGGAACCCCCTATATACCCTGTACCTGCATCTTCAATATCCTGTTGGAGGACGCTGGCCCTTTAAGAAAAGGTCAATGACCGCGCGCGCGCCCTAATGCGCATGCGCGAGGCCCGGGTGCCAGAAGCCAGGGCAGGACGCGATGTACAGGAGGCAGGAGAGCCGGGCCGCCTCATAACAGCAGACGGCCGCCGGGACCGAGGACCAGGTTGCCTGGAAGAGGCAGGTGAGGGAGCCTGGAGGCTGGGGAGCGGGGGACCGGAGAGCAGAGCCCGGGAGCGGGGAAGCGAGGTCCGGGAGCCGGGAAGCGTGGCAGGAGAGCCGGGAAGCGTGGCAGGGGAGCCGGGAAGCGAGGCAGGGGAGCCGGGGAGCGTGGCACGGGCACCGGGGAGCGTGACAGTAGCATTTAACTCTATCTCTGAGTCCTGCCCATTCCCTGCTCAGCCCACGGAGGCGTATGTCACTGTAATCCCCAAACCAGGAAAAGATCCTCATATATGTAAGAGCTACCGTCCAATTTCACTGCTGAATACTGATTTAAAAATCTACGCAAAATTAATAGCAAATAGGCTGAGTCCACTGCTCCCCTCGCTGGTTCACCCGGACCAAGTGGGTTTTGTCCCGGGCAGGGAAGCATGGGACAACACCTTAAAAACGATTGATATCATACATCACGCAAAAACTCATAAAATACCATTGATGGTCCTATCCCTGGATGCTGAAAAGGCATTCGATAGAATTGCCTGGTCTTCTTTAGCACACACCCTCACGCACATTGGTCTGGGTCCCTCCTTCCGTGAAAAAATTCTTGCACTTTACAAGTCCCCAGCAGCTAGGTTAAAAATAAACGGCTCAATATCTAACCCCTTTACCATCCACAATGGAACTCGACAGGGCTGCCCACTATCCCCCCTCCTCTATATACTAATCATGGAACATCTTTTGGCCGCCATTCGCAGCATCCCTGAGATTCGAGGAATTAAATTAGCAGGTAAAGAGTATAAATGCTCTGCGTTTGCTGATGACGTATTAATTTATATAACCAATCTGGCAACTTCCCTCCCTAACCTATTGGAACTACTGGAGAGATTTGGCAGATGGTCCAATTTCAAAATCAACATGGACAAATCCGAGGCCCTCAATGTCTCTCTCCCTAAAGAATTGGTACAAGAATTAAAGATGCATTACCCATTTAAATGGCCTTCGGGCAATGTCATAACTTATTTGGGTGTTCGTCTTCCCTCGGAGCTGTCTAGACTTTTCCTTCTGAACTTCCAGCCATTCCTTTCCAGATTGGAGAATTCCTTGGCCGCCTGGGAGCGGACGAGTTTTTCCTGGTTTGGACGTATTAACATACTAAAGATGACAATCCTGCCCAGGTTGTTGTATCTGATACATACGATCCCCACATATATCCCAGCCTCGTTCTGGGACATGCTTAGGCGACAATTTAAAAATTTCGTCTGGGCATCCAAACACCCGAGGTTACGATGGGAGACATTGACTCGGCCTAAGGAAGCGGGGGGGACAGGCTTGCCGGATTGTCGTCAATACTATTTCGCAGCAGCACATGCCCGTGTACTAGACTGGATTCATAACTATTCGACAAAATTGTGGGTACGTGTGGCAGCGGATGTGTATCCAATCCCGTTGTGGGCCCTGCCGTGGCTACGCGCCTCCCTATTACCCAAGAATATAGACATATCCTACACGACAGCCAATACATTGAAATCCTTGAACGTCCCTTCCCTGAAAAAAAAAGGGCTGTTGGACAATTGTGGCCCATTACTTCCTATTACAGGAAACCCTAAGTTTACACCGGGGTGTACTGCCTCGTTTTTTCTGGGGTTCCCTAAAGCCCGTCCTCTACGTTTACACCAGGTGGCCACCAATGGAATTTTGTTGCCGCTTGACTCGATCCTGGGAGAAACGACCCCCACGCCACGCCATGTATTCGAATATACTCAACTCCAGCACTTTTATACATCAATTCCTGAGAAAGACACACTGGTACGCCCTCCATCTACCTTCGAATCACTCTGTCTTGCTAAATCAACTATACCACATGCGACCTCGGTTATCTACAAGTTGCTCTCGGAAAAACATCTACTCTCCCTTCCGCCATTCTGTAAGGCCTGGGAGTCGGAACTTAACAAAACTTTCACAAAAACCCAATGGGATAAATGTTTCTCCCTCTCTCATAAGTCAGTCATAGCCTCTAAATCACAAGAAACAAGTTACAAAATAATATCGAGGTGGTACAGGGTTCCAACTATATTACATAACTGGTTTCCAGAGGTTCCGGATACTTGCTGGCGCTGTGAAACGGAGTTGGGTTCGATCTCACATATATGGTGCTCCTGTCCGACCCTACATGCGTTCTGGAACGGAGTCCTTAGGGCAGTGTTGGAGGTAACAGGGATCTCAGTCCCAAAATCGCCAGAAGCAATTTTACTTTATATGTTCCCCATGTCCAAATCAAGATATAAAAAATCATTACTCAGACATCTATTGCAGGCCGCAAAAATAGTAATCCCCAGACACTGGAGATCCATGGATCCCCCTTCTTTGGAGGAATGGTTTGATGAAGTGAACTTGACACACCGCATGGAGTCTCTGATGTCCGGACCTAGCCAGGAAAGGGACACAGTCGCCAAGACTTGGTTCCCTTGGGAAGCGTTCTTGTCATCCCCCCATACCGACATATTTTGAAATAAAGTGCAATGATCAACTTCTTTTTTTCTCCATCTTTCTTATACGCGATAGCGTGCTCTCTCTTTCCTTTTCCTATATGTAGTTCTTCTCTCTGGTTACGATAGTGAGTCCCCCAAGTTGTGGGACCTATGTTGGGAACGTACTAGAATATTGCCATGTCCTTGGAAAAATGTATTGTGCTTATTCTCCGGGCCCTCAGGCCATAGATGCCAATCTGATTGGTAATGCATTACATTGTAATTCACTAGTCAACTAACAGGATCGTTCCCTATCCTCTTACTATACGAAGTTTGTGTGATTTATTGTATATTGTATTTGACCCACGGAGTGTTTTTTGCGGGTCTCTTTTGCTTGTTTATGTACAATTTGAAACTCAATAAAAAAATGTTATTGTTTAAAAAAAAAAATCGCAAATAACTCCAAAGCTACCTTTTTTCCTGTCAGGCCAACAGCTAACCATTTTTTTGGCCAGCCATCCGCCGACCAGACACTGCCTAAAGAAACTAAGAAACCATGCGAGACGTCAGTACAAAAGCTAAGACCTAACTCCTCCGACGAACAAAACTGTTCCTGCAGACAACTAATCCCATTAAACTCACATAGAAATCTTTTCCAAACCACTAAGTCCTCCCTCATCTCAGCCGATACCCGAATATGTGCCATAGGAGAATTAAGCCCCTTAATACTGTCATGTAACCTGCGGCAAAACACCCTCCCCATGGGAATAATACGAAGGGCAAAATTGAGCGATCCCAACAAAGACTGTAGTTCACGAAGAGTGACCTTCTCCCTGAATACAATGCTGTCAATCAAATCCTGTAGTTGTATCAATTTATCAGCTGGAAGGCTGCACTCCAACAAAGCCGAATCAATTGTAATACCTAAAAAATCTAACTTCTGGCAAGGGGATACTGTCTTTTCGCCGGCCACAGGGACCCCCAAAATGATTCATAAACATCAAAAACCTCTGCAGCAACTCCATACACAGATCAGAATCCCCGTGGCCCATGAACAAGAAATCATCCAAGTAGTGCAGGATCCCGCCAGATGGCACGGAATCCTGCACCACCCAATGTAAAAATGACGAAAAGCTTTCAAAATAAAAACATGACAAAGCAAACCCCATTGGCAAACACCTGTCAAAGTAAAACTCCCCATTAAAATAAAACCCTAACGAGTTGAAACCAGAGGGATGGACAGGCAATAATCGAAATGCCGACTTTATATCAGACTTTGCCAGCAGAGCTCCGCGACCAAACCGTCGAAGGAGCTCAACTGCCATGTCAAATGATGCATAATGAACAGATGCATCCCTGGCATCAATCTCGTCATTAAGAGACCCTCCTTTTGGAAAAGATAAATGGTGTATGACCCTAAAACTACCAGCCTCCTTTTTTGGCACTATACCCAATGGTGAAATTCGGAAATTTGCAAACGGAGGAGAAGAAAATGGGCCTGCCAATCTGTTCAAAAGCAATTCCTTCTGAATGTGCTCAGAGACAAACTGAGTATGCGGCCTAATAGAAGGTAAATTGCGAACCAAAACGCAACCATGACCCGAAAATGGCGGTACGAAAAAACCATGCTCAAAGCCATTAGCTATTATGCTGGCTTTCAGCCTGTCTGGGAACCGTTTTAACCACGGAAGCATTATTTCCAACATCACAGGAGTCTGTGCTTTTGAGAAAAAGCTCCCGCGGATTGTTTGCTTGCTGACCAGCTGGCGCATTTCGTTTGAAACATCTCGCCATGGGATGTGCGCCACCACAATTAGAACATTTGTGTCTAAACCTGCAGGTGTTCAGCCACTTACAAGCTGATTCATTAAAAGCAAAGCAGACTCCTTTCTTCAACTGCAGATTAGGAGCCTGCTTTGCAACCATATTCCTTTGTGGTAACATTAAATTCAACCACAAACCCACGTCCTTCTCCCCCCACTTCATACTAGCATGTACCGACATTTTTTGCCTAAATGACTCGTCATAAACAAGCCATGCGGTTCCCCCAAAATTGCGGTAGGCCTCCAATATCGCATCAATATGCTAGAACAGCCCACTGCACTCTCCAGGGAACCGCTCACCCAAGACTGATGCATAGATTGTGAACGCCTGAAGCCAGTTGTGAAAGGACTTGTACATCTTTTTCTTATCACCGTCCAACTCCCCCCTGACCTCTGACCCCACAATCCGGGACTCCCTACCAGTTGGTAAAAGTGAAAAAACATCAACATATTCCTTTTTCCAAATCTTCTCCTTTACTGCTCCACTCAAATGGAACCCCAAAGGAGAGGATTGACATGTTAACGCCTCCTTATAACAGGTTTGGGGGATACCTTGAACCATAGGCTCCTGCAAATCTACAGGCAGTACTGGCTGGGGGGTAGCTGATCTAGCGCCAGTCTGCATAAACTCTGTACAAATACTATAGATGAGGTCCCTAACACTATCTATGTGACGCCCTGGGCAAGCCAGGGGTCACAGGTCATCACACCACCACACCCTACACCCCAGTTAGGCACATACAGCTAACCCAAAATCCTTTTGCCTTCCTCCAGGGGCTGATGTTCACACCAGGGGGTGGGCCAGGCGGTTGGCTCCACCCACCGAGGAGTTCGCAGCTCTGGAGGCGGGAAGAACCAGGCAGTCCAGCTAGGGACGTGGAGGAGTTGAAGTCTAGCTGAGGGCTAGAGTGGAGTCAGCTCAGGGGGAGCTTGAGTGAGGAGCTAAGTAAAGGAGTAAAAGTGAGAGTAGTAAAGCCTGAAGTTGGTCCGGCTGTGTGCCTGGACAGTGACAGCAAGGTCAGCAGACGGCAGTGACTGTCTGGAGGGGGACTGCTCGGAGGTTGCTGGAAGGACCGCGGACGGGTGGTGACCCGGCGGTCTGGAGCAGTATACGAAGGACAGTCAGCACCAGGGCAGGGGCCTCTCGGACCCCGGCAAGGCTAGGAGTCGCCATAATTTGCCAAATCCGTCAGTGAAGGGGACGTCTGTCTCCAAACAGCCAAGTCCCGATTGAAGGCAACAGTCCAACCATTAAGGAGGAACACCGCCACCGCCAAGGCACCAGTTCCTCGGGGCCAGCGCCTGCGGGCAAAGTAGGGCTCCTCTGGCCCAGATTGAAGCCAGGGAGCGGGTTACCGGTGGGAACCCATCGCTACCAATACAGGAACATTAGGTGCAGGAAAAGGGACATCACCGTCACCTACTGGGGAAAGCAAGTGCAGCCGTCCGTGGGAACCGTCTTTCCAGCCGTGTGTTTTACCGAGAACTGTGTCATCGTCTCAGGCTGAGTGAGTACCACAGTGCCGCAAGGCACAGCGCTACCCCCGCGTCCCTGCGCCCACCAAGCCCTGCATCTCCCACCTCATCACTGGGCCCCGGGATCACCAACCCCTACCCACGGAGGGGCAATACAACAACTGGCTGCTCCACATCATCACTCCCGGGATCCCCATACAGAGCAGCGGTGGTGTTAACAAATCACCACAACCGTGGGTGGCGTCACGGACAATAAACTATCCCAATCCCCTTTCACTCACGGGCGAGGGGTGCCGCTCGAGACCCCCGGGATCCGGCCCACCGCTCGAGCCACCACTGAGCAGCCGGACCCGAGCAGAGGGGTGAGCGCAGTGCTGACACCCTCCACCCCGCCCGCGACAACTTGGCGTCACGAACAGGATCTTACCGCTCTGCCGTCTGGTAGAGGTGCGCCTTGTTACCGCCGGAGGTGTCCGGCAGAAAAATTTCAGAAGCCGCCATCTTTGGCGCGAAAAGTCCCCGCTCGAGCATCTTCTCGAGTAGCAGAGGCGCGAAGGCCAAAACCCCGCCCCGAGAGAGGAGTGGCTGAAGAGAAGCTAAGGGGGACGCGATGGCGGCTGGCTGCATGTGAGCGCAGCTATAAAAGCAGGGATGCCAGGACTCTGCAGTCACCCTGTTCCTGGAAGAAGTCACCATGTGGATGCCGTCCCGCGACACCGTAGCCCCCGCGCCTGGAACCGCGGCGTGGGTGGAGATCCGGACCGCGCAGCTCTACCAACGGCTGCAGGTCAGGATGCAGCTCCTCATGGAGGAGTGGGAGGCCGACATGGCGGACGTTATCGCAGCCGTGCGGAGACGCGAGGAGGAAGCGGAGGAAGGGAGGGTGAGTGACCCACGCCCCGATGCCCTGGAAGGGCCGGTCATCGCGGCTGCGGGACCCGGTCCAAGCCCTCTTCCCCCGCTGCCTCCCTCGCCACCCGTCGCGGAGGCCGTGACCCCGCCACTAGGCCTGCTACCACCGCAACCGGTAGCAATACCCAGCGTCCCCGCCCAGGCAGGCCGACCTGTAGCCGGAGCCCGTAGTCGACCGGAGGTGTTTCCATGGAAGGCCCCAAAGACTGAACCGGAGGCATCCCCTGAAAAGTCCCCCGAGCCGGAGCTGATGACCCGCTCCGAGCCGAAGGCCCAGCAGCGGAAAGCCCCTGTGCCCATCCCCCACACCTCGGCTGAGGTAGTGCCGGGATGTAGCTGTAAGGCAGCGCCCAAGGCCAAGACACCGCGGGACCCGCCGCCCAGATTCCTGACAGTGGGCAACGTCCAGAATGTCCTGCGGGGCCCGACCCGTGCGCCGGAGCTCGCAGCAGCGCCGTATTGGGATAGGGAGCCGGTACCGCTGGGCCTGGAGATCGGTGAACGGGAAAGGAAGAAGGCCGAGCTGGTGGCCCGAGCGATAAGGGAGAAGGAGAATCTCCGCCAGGCCACGTTCCGTGTCCGGGGTCTGCTGTATGAGGGGCAGGTGAGGCGGTTTGATGTCCGCCGGGGCTACGGGTTTATTTATGAACCGGGCCTGGAGGCCGAAGTGTTTGTAGCCCGGCGGGATGTGAATGCCCACCTGCCTGAAGAGCATCCCGGCCGCAACCTAATGCCGGGTGACATTGTCCAGTATACCCGGCACTGTGGAGAGAGGGGGTGGTTCGCCCTGGATGCCAAACTGAGGGGCAGCCAAGAGAGCCGAGTGAGTCCTGCACCCCCTCCCTCGGATGACGCTGAATATCCGGAGTAAGGGCAGCGGAGCACCGTTGTCCAGTCCCCGTTGGGACCACCACTGAATTTATGTTTGAAAGTTTGAAAATGATAAGCAAAAATGATTACTGAAGAAGTAACCTGATTAACTGTGATTGAGGAAACCGGCTGTTGCCGGCACCGTTGTCCCCGTGGGGACCGTTTAAAAAGTTGGCATGAGGAACTGCTCATGGACAAGCCCGTGAACTTGCAGGGCAACCACAAACGTTAGTGGCTTGTAAATAAGTTGTTTACCGTTACCGTTTTCCGCATTGCCGCCTCCGGAGAGGCAGGTTGGAGGTAGGGCCCGCAGTAGAGCCGGCTGGGGCCAAGCCACCACAGGGACCGGTGGCTACCCTCTGGAGGGGAAGGACAGATCCCGCTCGGGTAACGTGTGCTGGACTTGGGGACAAGGGGTGCTGCCTGGGTTTTAGGGGCAGCATCAGGGCTAGGTTGCTTGGGTGGGAGAGAGCGGAAACCGTAACCGTAAACCGTTTTGCAACGTTTAAGTAAAGTGCCTCCCGTTATGGGAAGAAGTAATAAAAATGTATATATGTTACCATTTTACAATTTTATATAATTTACAGAAAATAAAACCGGTGTTGGACGGGCAGCCCGCGGACGGTCTGCATTTTGCTAAGGGGGAATGTGATGCCCTGGGCAAGCCAGGGGTCACAGGTCATCACACCACCACACCCTACACCCCAGTTAGGCACATACAGCTAACCCAAAATCCTTGTTGCCTTCCTCCAGGGGCTGATGTTCACACCAGGGGGTGGGCCAGGCGGTTGGCTCCACCCACCGAGGAGTTCACAGCTCTGGAGGCGGGAAGAACCAGGCAGTCCAGCTAGGGACGTGGAGGAGTTGAAGTCTAGCTGAGGGCTAGAGTGGAATCAGCTCAGGGGGAGCTTGAGTGAGGAGCTAAGTAAAGGAGTAAAAGTGAGAGTAGTAAAGCCTGAAGTTGGTCCGGCTGTGTGCCCGGACAGTGACAGCAAGGTCAGCAGACGGCGGTGACTGTCTGGAGGGGGACTGCTCGGAGGTTGCTGGAAGGACCGTGGACGGGTGGTGACCCGGCGGTCTGGAGCAGTATACGAAGGACAGTCAGCACCAGGGCAGGGGCCTCTCGGACCCCGGCAAGGCTAGGAGTCGCCACAATTTGCCAAATCCGTCAGTGAAGGGGACGTCTGTCTCCAAACAACCAAGTCCCGATTGAAGGCAACAGTCCAACCATTAAGGAGGAACACCGCCACCGCCAAGGCACCAGTTCCTCGGGGCCAGCGCCTGTGGGCAAAGTAGGGCTCCTCTGGCCCAGATTGAAGCCAGGGAGCGGGTTACCGGTGGGAACCCATCGCTACCAACACAGGAACATTAGGTGCAGGAAAAGGGACATCACCGTCACCTTCTGGGGAAAGCAAGTGCAGCCGTCCGTGGGAACCGTCTTTCCAGCCGTGTGTTTTACCGAAAACTGTGTCATCGTCTCAGGCTGAGTGAGTACCACAGTGCCGCGAGGCACAGCGCTGCCCCCGCGTCCCTGCGCCCACCAAGCCCTGCATCTTCCACCTCATCACTGGGTCCCGGGATCACCAATCCCTACCCACGGAGGGGCAATACAACAACTGGCTGCTCCACATCATCACTCCCGGGATCCCCATACAGAGCAGCGGTGGTGTTAACAAATCACCACAACCGTGGGTGGCGTCACGGACAATAAACTATCCCAATCCCCTTTCACTGACGGGCGAGGAGTGCCGCTCGAGACCCCCGGGATCCGGCCCACCGCTCGAGCCACCACTGAGCAGCCGGACCCGAGCAGAGGGGTGAGCGCAGTGCTGACACCCTCCTCCCCGCCCGCGACATCTACACTACCTACACTTAGGTTAGCAAAAGGAGAATGTGAGAAGGAAAGCTCACCATTCCTGAAGTCCCGATTCTCCCTCCTGCCGCTGGCATCCGATGGCTGAGGGGCAGCGACCGATGGTCCTACGGCGGCAGGCCCAGGAACGCCACAGACTTCACCGCCGTCACTGACCGAATCATCGGAGGTCCAGGCCTGTAGCGCCGCCGCTGCAAGGGAGCTCTTTTGCAGCAGCGACGGCATGCTACTGCCCGCGACAACCCCCTCACCGGCACCATGGACAGCGGCAGCCCTTCGCGCGACCTCCGGCACCATGGACGCCTCCTGATGAGCCGATCTCCTGAAGTCTCGCGTTGACCCCGCGAAATCCCGCGAGACTGCTGACGCAGCCCGCGCAGATCTCGCGCGATCGCTGCCACCACCGCTGCTTCCGCTTCTTCCGGATCTTCGTACACCCTCGTGACTCCGCGATGCCGATGTCAGAGTCGTCGCCGCCGCCGCCTTCCTCCGGACACCTGCAGACGCCGCTCCGGCCTTGCTGCTCCTGGACCTCCTCTCCAACGCTGGCGGTGAGTAGCTCTCCTTTCTTTTCCTCGACCTCCGCGCCACGCCGACACCATCCTCTGTCGCCGCCACCGGAACCACCGTCCCCGACACTTCTCCTATCTCCCGGTCCTCCGATACTTCAACGGCGCTTTCGCCCAGACAGGCTCGCATCCACTGGACGCCGTCCTCTTCGCCGGCCCTCTGGATCAGCTGCTCTAGCAGGGACTCCATGGCAACTTCTTCTTAGTTCTTCAGCTGTGAATGGCACAGATGACCAAAAAACCACTCTTTTTATAGTAAAAACTCCTTCCCGCACAAAATAATACCACCAATGAAATACTAATAAACACCTGCGCGGTGTGCTGATTGGCCGCAGGCCACACACCCGCGTTACTAGGCAGAATACCTCAGGGTCTGCCAAAGTATTTGTAAGCACACGCGCAGTGTGCTGATTGGCCCCAGGCCACACACCCGCGTTACTAGGCAGAAATTATCCCAGGGCCTGCGTGATCATGTCAATCCCCAGCTAGTTGCTATGGGATTTTTTCAGGATACTTACCCATCCACTTACCTTGTGGAAGTGCGCCTTGTGCTGAAGTCAGCGGTGATCCGTTGTGAAATTTTCAGAACCCACCATCCTTTGGCGCGAAGATTCCCGCCAAAGCCTTCTTCCTCGCGAAAAGAGCGTGAAAGTTGAAGCCCCGCCCCCCTGGGAACACGGCCAGAAAGCAGAGCTGTAAGCTGGAAAACGAAACTTACCGGCCTGAGAGAAGAGTGCCACGAAAAGACCAAGGGGGGACGGGTGAATATTCAGAGACATGTGACCGAGCAGATAAAGGGCAGGGACTCCAGGACCCTGCCACCCTCCTTGTTTCTGGATATTATCGAAGCAGCATAGCCGACCCGACTGGCAAGCCCGTACCTGGCACAGCGGCCTGGGTAGAAGCCCAGACCCAGCAAATGTGCCGCCGGATACAGAGGCAGGCACACTTCATCCTGCAGCGGTGGGTGGTTGAGATGGAGGAGTTGGCTGCTGCTGTGCAGGCTCGTGAAGTGGAGGCAACTTTGGAGGAACAGGAGAGCGACCCATGCCCCTATGTCCCACTGGGACCGGCCGCTGCGGCTGAGGGACCCGATCTGCCCCTGCCCACCATCTTGCCTTCCTCACTGCCCGGACCGGTTGCCGCTGACGCTCCGCTCGGACCGCCGCAGCTACCACCGGCAGCGCAATCCTCGGTACCGCCAATCCAGGAGGACCAGCCTGAAGAGGCCGCCTGCAAAGAGCCTGTCGCTGCTCCCGTACCCGTACCGGCCCCAGGTCGCACTAGCATCCGGAAGGTGACCCGATCCGAGGGACCCGATCTGCCCCTGCCCGCCATCTTGCCTTCCTCACTGCCCGGACCGGTTGCCGCTGACGCTCTGCTCGGACCGCCGCAGCTACCACCGGCAGCGCAATCCTCGGTACCGCCAATCCAGGAGGACCAGCCTGAAGAGGCTGCCTGCAAAGAGCCTGTCACTGCTCCCGTACCCGTACCGGCCCCAGGTCGCACTAGCATCCGGAAGGTGACCCGGCCCGAATTGGACGTGCTATCAGTCCTGGAAGAGGCCACGCCCCAGATGACTACGGCTCCAGCAGTCCGCTCGGCCAAAGCGGAGGTGGTCCCCGACCCAAAGCCAGCAAAGAAGGTAATGCTGGCCGCTCCAAGACTCCCGGCCTCGGCTGAGGCGCCGCGGGGCTGCACCTGTGACGCCCTGGCAGAACAAGGTAGTCACAGATGACTGTACCCCCCACCAAGGGTACAGGAATCTCTTCCTCCTTGGGATTACACGTCGCGGGCGGGGAGGAGGGTGTCAACGCTGCGCTCTCCCACTGCTCGGGTCCGGCCGCCGCTGCTCTGCGGCTACTGCTGCTCGGTGGCTCGAGCGATAGGCCAGATCCCGGGGACTCGAGCGGCGCTCCTCGCCCGTGAGTGAAAGGGGTTGATTGTTGGTGGGGGATTTGATTAATGTTCGTGACGCCACCCACGGTTGGGGTGATTGTGTGGACACCACCGCTGCTCTGTCTGGGGATCCCGGGAGTGGTGGTGTCGCGGGCGGAGGAGGGGACGCCGCGCTCTCCCTACTGCTCGGGTCCGGCTGCCGCGGCTGCTGCGGCCTGCTGCTGCTCGGTGGCTCGAGCGACAGGCCGGATCCCGGGGACTCTAGCGGCGCTCCTCGCCCGTGAGTGAAAGGGGATTGTGTTTTGGGATATAGTTTATTGTCCGTGACGCCACCCACGGTTGTGGTGATTTGTTGGCACCACCGCTGCTCGGTATGGGGATCCCGGGAATGATGGTATGGAGCAGCTAGTTGTTGTGTTGCCCCTCCGTGGGTAGGGGTTGGTGATCCCGGGGCCCAGTGAGGAGGTGGGAGATGCAGGGCTTGGTGGGCGCAGGGACGCGTGGGCAGCGCTGTGCCTTGCGGCACTGTGGTACTCACTCAGCCTGAGTCGATGACACAGTTCTCGGTAAAACACACGGCTGGAAAGACGGTTCCCACGGACGGCTGCACTTGCTTTTCCCCAGTAGTTGACGGTGACGGTCCCTCTGTCCTGCACCTAAGTTGATGATGGTTGCGATGGGTTCCCACCGGTAACCCGCTCCCCGGCTTGGATATGGGCCGGAGGAGCCCTACTTTGCCCGCAGGCGCTGGCCCTGAGAAACTGGTGCCCTGGCGGTGGGTGTCTCTCCGTAACGGTCGGACTGTTGCCTTCAATCGGGACTTGGTTGTTTGGAGACAGACGTCCCCTTCACTGACGGATTTGGCAAATTATGGCGACTCCTAGCCTTGCCGGGATCCGAAAGGCCCCTGCCCTGGTGCTGACTGTTCTTCGTATACTGCTCCAGACTGCCGGGCCACTACCCGTCCGCGGTCCTTCCAGCAACCTCCGAGCAGTCACCCCTGCGGACAATCACCGCCGTTTGCTGACCTTGCTGTCTCTCAGCCCGGGGCACACACTTGGACTAACTTCAGGCTTTACAAACTGTTTCTTTTCACTTTACTTCAGCTTCTCTCCTAAGCTCCTCTACCACTTCACTTCCTTCTACTTTCATAGTATCATAGTATCATAGTTTTTAAGGTTGAAGGGAGACTCTAAGGGCGGCTTTGCACATTGCGATATTGCACGTGCGATGTCGATGGGGTCAAATCGAAAGTGACGCACATCCGGCGTCGCAGTCGATATCGCAACGTGCAAATCCTTTTTGATACGATGAACGAGCGCAAAAGCGTCGTTATCGTATCATCGCTGCAGCCTCCGACATTTCCATAATGCCGGTGCAGCGACAGGTACGATGTTGTTCCTCGCTCCTGCGGCAGCACACATCACTGTGTGTAAAGCCGCAGGAGCGAGGAACTTCACCTTACCTCCCGCCGGCTGCAATGAGAAAGACGGAGGTGGGCGGGATGTTTACATCCTGCTCATCTCCGCCCCTCCACTTCAATTGGCCGCCTGCCGTGTGACGTCGCTGTGACACCGCATGACCCGCCCCCTTAGGAAGGAGGCGGGTCGCCAGCCAGAGGGACGTCGCACGGCAGGTTTGTGCGTGTGAAACTGCCGTAGCGATAATAATCGCTACGGCAGCTTTCACTAGATATTGCACGTGCGACGGGGGCGGGACTATCGCTGCAGCATCGGTAACACATTGTTACTGATGTCGCAGCGTGCAAAGCCCGCCTAAGTCCATCTAGTTCAACCCGTAGCCTAACATGTTGATCCAGAGGAAGGCAAAAAAACCCCCCAATGTGACAAACAAGTTCCAATGGGGAAAAAATGTCCTTCCTTCGTCCACATCCGGCAATCAGACTAGTTCCCTGGATCAATACCCTGTCATAAAATCTAATATACATAACTGGTAATATTAAATTTTTCAAGAAAGGCGTCCAGGCTCTGCTTAAATGTTAGTAGTGAATCCCTCATTACAACATCATGCGGCAGAGAGTTCCATAGTCTCACTGCTCGTACAGTAAAGAATCCTCATCTGTGATTATGATTAAACCTTCTTTCTTCAAGACGTAGCGGATGCCCCCGTGTTCCAGTCGCAAGCCTAGGTATAAAAAGATCTTTGGAAAGGTCTCTGTACTGTCCCCTCATATATTTATACATTGTGATTAGATCCCCCCTAAGCCTTCGTTTTTCCTGTCTTGGTATTGCAGCCCACCCATTCCTCTAATAATCTTGGTGGCTCTTCTCTGCACCCTCTCCAGTTCAGCTATGTCCTTCTTATATATCGGTGACCAGAATTGTACACAGTATATAAGTGCGGTCGCACTAGTGACTTGTACAGAGGTAGAACTATATTTTTTTCATGAACACTTCTACCTCTTTTAATGCATCCCATTATTTTATTAGCCCTGGCAGCAGCTGCCTGACACTGTCCACTAAAGTGAAGTTTACCATCCACCCATACACCCAAGTCTTTTTCTGTGTCTGTTTTACCCAGTGTTCTACAAATAAGTACATAATCATAAATGTTATTTCCTCTACCCAAGTGCATGACCTTACATTTATCTACATTAAACACTTTCACTTCCTAAACTGTTCTGCTTGTTTACTCCTTCCCGTCCCTAGCTGGACTGCCTGGTTCTTCCCGCCTCCAGGGCTGTGAATTCCTCGGTGGGCGGAGCCAACCGCCTGGCCCACCCCCTGGTGTGAACATCAGCCCCTGGAGGAAGGCAACAAGGATTTTAGGTTAGCTTTGGTGTTCCTAACTGGGGTGTAGGGTGTGGTGGTGTGATGACCTGTGACCCCTGGCTTGCCCAGGGTGTCACATTCCCCCTTAGCAAAATGCAGACCGTCCGCGGGCTGCCCGTCCAACACCGGTTTTATTTTCTGAAGATATATAAAAAGATAAACGGTAACATATTTACATTTCATAACTTCATCCCAAATCGGGAGGTACATTTCTTAAACGTTGCAAAACGGTTTACGGTTATGGTTTCCGCTCTCTCCCACCCAAGCAACCTGGCCCTGATGCTGCCCCTAAAACCCAGGCAGCACCCCTTGACCCCAAGTCCAGCACAAGTTACCCGAGTCCTTTCGAGTCCAGTCCGAGACCTGTCCTTCCCCTCCAGAGGGTAGCCACCGGTTCCTGTGGTGGCTGGGCCCCAGCCGGCTCTACTGCGGGCCCTCCCTCCAACCTGCCTCTCCGGAGGCGGCAACTGTGGAAACGGTAACGGTAAAACAACTTATTTACATGCCACTAGCGTCTGTGGTTGCCCTGCAAGTTCACGGGCTTGTCCATGGAAAGTCCTCCATGCAACTTTTTAAACGGTCCACTCGGGGACAACGGTGCCGGCAACGGCCGGTTCTCTTAATCACGGTAGGACAATCAGGTGACTTTCACGGTAATCATTAATTTCATCATTTTTCAAAAACTTTCAAAACTTTTTCAAACAAAACTCACACAGACTTGTGGTCCCAACGGGGACTGCTGCAGCGGGCATCCGCTGCCCTTACTCCGGGTAGTCGGCTTCATCTGAGTGAGGGGGTGCAGAACTCACTCGGCTCTCCTGGCTGCCCCTCAGTTTTGCATCTAGGGCGAACCACCCCCTCTCTCCACAGTGCCGGGTATACTGTACAATGTCACCCGGCATCAGGTTACGGCCGGGATGCTCCTCAGGCACGTGGGCATTCACATCCCGCCGGGCTACAAACACTTCGGCCTCCAGGCCCGGTTCATATATAAACCCATAGCCCCGGCGGACATCAAACCGCCTCACCTGCCCTTCATACAGCGGGTCCCGGACACGGAATGTGGGCTGGCGGAGATTCTCCTTTTCTCTAATCGCTCGGGCCACCAGCTCAGCCTTCTTCCTCTCTCTTTCACCGATCTCCAGGCCCAGTGGTACCGGCTCCCTATCCCAATATGGCGCTGCTGCGAGCTCCGGCGCACGGGTCGGGCCCCGCGGGACATTCTGGACGCTGCCCACTGTCAGGGATCTGGGCGGCGGGTCCCGCGGTGTCTTGGCCTTGGGCGCTGCCTTACAGCAACAACCCGGCGCTACCTCAGCCGAGGTGTGGGGGATGGACACAGGGGCTTTCCGCTGCTGGGCCTTCGGCTCGGACCGGGCCATCAGCTCCGGCTCAGGGGACTTCTCGGGGGATGCCTCCGGTGCGGACTTCGGGGCCTTCCATGGCAGCACCTCCGACTTGCTACGGGCTCCGGCTACAGGTCGGCCCGCCGGGGCGGGCATGCTGGGTATCGCTACCGGTTGTGGTGGCAGCGGGCCTAGTGGCGGGGTCACGGCTTCCGGGCCGGGTGGCGAGGGAGGCGGCAGGGGGAGAGGGTTTGGACCGGGCCCCGCAGCCGCGATGACCGTCCCTTCAAGGGCATCGGGGCGTGGGTCACTCACCCTCCCTTCCTCGGCCTCCTCCTCGCGTCTCCGCACGGTCGCAATTACGTCCGCCATGTCGGCCTCCCACTACTCCATGAGGAGCTGCATCCTAACCTGCAGCCGTTGGTAGAGCTGCGCAGTCCGGATCACAACCCACGCCGCGGTTCCAGGCGCGGGGGCTACGGTGTCGCGGGACGGCATCCACATGCTGCTGGCGGCTTTTCCCAGGAACCAGATGTCTGCAGAGTCCTGGCGTCCCTGCTTTTATAGCTGCGCTCACATGCAGCCAGCCGCCATCGCGTCCCCCTTAGCTTCTTTCCGGCCCCTTCTCTATTGGGGCGGGGTTTTTGGCCTTCGCGCCTCTGCTACTCGAGAAGACGCTTGAGCGGGAACTTTTCGCGCCAAAGATGGCGACTTCTGAAATTTTTCAGCCGGATACCTCCGGCGGTCACAAGGCGCACCTCTACCCAACGGCAGAGCGGTAAGATCCTGTTCACAGCGCCAAGTTGTCGCGGGCGGAGGAGGGGACGCCGCGCTCTCCCTACTGCTCGGGTCCGGCTGCTGCGGCTGCTGCGGCCTGCTGCTGCTCGGTGGCTCGAGCGACGGGCCGGATCCCGGGGACTCTAGCGGCGCTCCTCGCCCGTGAGTGAAAGGGGATTGGGTTTTGGGATATAGTTTATTGTCCATGACGCCACCCACGGTTGTGGTGATTTGTTGGCACCACCGCTGCTCTGTATGGGGATCCCGGGAATGATGGTATGGAGCAGCTAATTGTTGTGTTGCCCCTCCATGGGTAGGGGTTGGTGATCCCGGGGCCCAGTGAGGAGGTGGGAGATGCAGGGCTTGGTGGGCGCAGGGACGCGGGGGCAGCCCTGTGCCTTGCGGCACAGTGGTACTCACTCAGCCTGAGACGATGAGACAGTTCTCGGTAAAACACACGGCTGGAAAGACGGTTCCCACGGACGGCTGCACTTGCTTTCCCCAGTAGGTGACGGTGACGGTCCCTCTGTCCTGCACCTAAGTTGATGATGGTTGCAATGGGTTCCCACCGGTAACCCGCTCCCCGGCTTGGATATGGGCCGGAAGAGCCCTACTTTGCCTGCAGGCGCTGGCCCTGAGAAACTGGTGCCCTGGCGGTGGCGGTGTCTCTCCGTAACGGTCGGACTGTTGCCTTCAATCGGGACTTGGTTGTTTGGAGACAGAGGTTCCCTTCACTGACGGATTTGGCAAATTATGGCGACTCCTAGCCTTGCCGGCATCCGAAAGGCCCCTGCCCTGGTGCTGACTGTTCTTCGTATACTGCTCCAGACCGCCGGGCCACTACCCATCCGCGGTCCTTCCAGCAACCTCCGAGCAGTCACCCCTGCGGATAATCACCGCCGTCTGCTGACCTTGCTGTCTCTCAGCCCGGGGCACACACCCGAACTAACTTCAGGCTTTACAAACTGTTTCTTTTCACTTTACTTCAGCTTCTCTCCTAAGCTCCTCTACCACTTCACTTCCTTCTACTTTCACTTCCTAAACTGTTCTGCTTGTTTACTCCTTCCCGTCCCTAGCTGGACTGCCTGGTTCTTCCCGCCTCCAGGGCTGTGAACTCCTCGGTGGGCGGAGCCAACCGCCTGGCCCACCCCCTGGTGTGAACATCAGCCCCTGGAGGAAGGCAACAAGGATTTTAGGTTAGCTTTGGTGTTCCTAACTGGGGTGTAGGGTGTGGTGGTGTGATGACCTGTGACCCCTGGCTTGCCCAGGGCGTCACAGTGGTATGGAGCAGCTAGATGTTGGTTTGCCCCTCCGTGGGTAGGGGGTTTGGTGGTCCCGGGGCCCGATGACGGGGGTTAGGGTGATGGACAGGCGGGTTATGGGGCCTGTGGAGGTGCAGGGACGCAGGGGCAGCGCTGTGCCGCATGGCACGGAGGTACTCACTCAGCCCAAGGATGATGACACAGTTCACGGTAAACAAATGGCTGGTTGGACGGGTCCCTCGGACGGCTATGGTGTAGATGTTCCCTGCAAGTTACCAGTGACTGTCTCTTCCCTGCACCTAGAAACGGTTGTTGGTAGCGATGGATTCCCACCGGTAACCCGCTCCCTAGCTTGGATATGAGCCGGAGGAGCCCCTCTCTTGCCCGCAGGCGCTGGCCCTGGGAAACTGGTGTTTTGGCGGTGGTGGTGTCTCCCCTTCACGGTTGGACTGTTGCCTTCAATCGGGACTTTGCTGCTGGGAGACCCGGAGGTCCCCTTCACTGATGGATTTGGCAAATTACGGCGACTCCTAGCCTTGCCGGGATCCGAAAGGCCCCTGCCAATGGTGCTGGCTTCTCTTTGTATACCGCTCCGGTACCGCCGGGCCACCACCCGTCCACGGTTTTTTCGGCAACC
The DNA here is from genome assembly GCF_048569485.1 of Anomaloglossus baeobatrachus. Lineage (NCBI taxonomy): Eukaryota > Metazoa > Chordata > Amphibia > Anura > Aromobatidae > Anomaloglossus > Anomaloglossus baeobatrachus. Next base: position 14,655,424 of record NC_134353.1, read on the forward strand.
TCCGATCAGCCTCTCCTGCAGACGGTCACCGCCGTCTTCCAACCTTGCTGTCTCAGTCCGGGGCACACACCCGGACCAACTTCAGGCTCTGTTGCTCTCACTTTCCTTCACTTCCACTCCTGTCACTTGCTCCTCTACCACTTCCTTCTACTCTCCAAACTAATCTGTTTACTCCTTCACTTCCCCTAGCTTACTCCTGGTTTTTCCCACCTCCAGGACTGTAAACTCCTCGGTGGGTGGAGCCAACCGCCTGGCCCACCCCCTGGTGTGAACATCATCCCCTGGAGGAAGGCAACAAGGATTTGTGTTCTGACCTTGGTGTGCCTGCTGGGAATGTGGGGTGTGTGGTGGTGTCATGACCTGTGACCCCTGGCTTGCCCAGGGCGTCACACACACACACACACCCCCACATGGTGCATATGAGCAGCCGCCCCTCCCCCCAGTCAGGAGCTGAAAAAAGCAGCAGGGGAGGAGTTCAGTCAGTCGGAGGAGAGCAGCAGAGCAGTCAGGAGTGTGTCTCCTGGGCTGCAGAGAAAGTTGCAGAGCGGTCAGGGGTTGGATCCCCTGGACTGCGGGAACAGGTCAGGCACTAGGAGGGAACTCAAAGTGGACCGGGGCAGGGTAGTGGCCCGCCGGCATCAGGAACCCGGAGTAGTGCAGGGAAGTGGACTTCCCCCGTTCCAACCAGAGGAGCTAAGCAGACTACAAGGTGCAGTGCAACAAAAGAGGGCTCCTGCTCATTGCACCATGTGTGGGACCAGCACACCCCTCCAAAAGGCTCCCGGTCACCGGCAAGTTGGTTCACAAAGGACTCTGTGTTTCCTGACAACACACATCAGCCTAGCTTCATCCAACACCAAGACAACCGAACTGTGAGTTTCCTGCTCCCTGCAATCCCTGCCACCACCACAACTCCCAATTGGGCCCTGGGACTACACCTCCCCTTCCCGTGGAGGGGATTCCACCTTGCTGCCCCACACCACCAGTCCCGGGCACGATCCCCAGAGGCAGCGGCGGTGCCACCATCTCATCACCGCAACCCACGGGTGGCATCACGGACAATGTCCCTTACCTAATCCCCTTTTTGCTGTGGAGCCTGGGATCACAGACCGGGTCACGCCACCTACAGAAGCGACCCCTTGGCCCGGATCTGAGTACCCCCTATCCCTGGGCTGCAGATTCGGCGGCCACGACACAGCGGGGTTCCCAAGTGCAGAAGGTGCCGACACAGGGGAACTCTGGCTGGGCCCAGCCCCAGCGCAGAGTAAATCGGAGCAGCCCGCAGACGCTCCATGTGACGCCCTGGCAAAGCCAGGTTGTCACAGAAAGAGTTAATCCTCCTTGGTAATCTGATCTCACACCGGTGCAGCAAGACAAACCACATCCCCCAGGGTAAGAGAAAAGCAGAGCAGAGGGGAGGGGCTGGAGCAGAGTGTTTGGAGAGGAGACAGAAGAGGAGCCTGGAGTTGTAGCTCCCAGGCTGATAGTAAGCGTGCTCCAAGAGGGCCGGGACAGGCCGTAGTGAGGAAGGGGCCAGAGGTAGCCGGAGAAGGGTAGTGGCCCCCCGGTACCTGGGTGACCTGGATCACTACAGGGGAGTGGATTCCCCGTTCCCGGCTGAGGAGAAAGAGGAAGAGACTGGAGAGAAAGGCACCTGGCTGCAGGGAAAGAACAGGAGCTGCTGCACCGTGTATGGGACACTAACACCCCCGTACCGAAGGCTGCGGACACCGGCAGTTCCTAGTTTACCAGTGACTCCGTGTGAATTACTTGTGAGTACGCCCGTGCCCTCGGGCACCGCACCGCAGCACTGCGCCCTGCTTACCCCATCACCGGGCCCCGGGACAGCCAACCCCCTACCCACGGAGGGGAGAACTAACATCTAGCTGCTCCATACCATCACTCCCGGGATCCTCGTCCAGAGCAGCGGTGGTGTTCCAACCTCACCACAACCGTGGGTGGCGTCACGGACAATCTCCCTTACCAAATCCCCTTTATACTGTGAAGCCTGGGATCACAGACCGGGTCACGCCACCGTGATACCCACAGAAGTGACCCTGTGGCCCGGATCTGAGTAACCCCTGGTCCCCGGGCGACACACTCCATACTGGGAGCAGCAACAGCGCCAGCTGGGTAGGGAGATTGCCGCCCGCGAGAAGCGCAAGGCAGAAGTCTTATCCCAGACCATCCAGGAGAAGGACAATCTGCGCCATGCCACCTTCCGGGTGAGGGACCCGCTACACGAAGGCCAGGTCCGGCTCTTCGACCCCCGACATGGATGGGGATTCATTTTCGAGTCGGGCCTGGAAGCCGAGATCTTCATGTCCTGGAGGTTTTATCCTTGCCTCCAGAGCCAGCCCTCCTCACCACCAGGTAATACAGCGGCTCCTCTATATTTAGGTGCGGGGTGCTTACCATCCTCACGCACACTGCTTCTGCCCTGTGGCTTTATCATTTTTCACCAACTTTTGTACTGCTCCATAGCCACTGGGCAGACTTGTGCTTGGTTTTCACCTTGTCACTTGTCTACATTATGTCTCTTTGGGGGCCACATGTTCATTTATATGCCTGATCTTAGGCACACATGTACTGAATTATATACAGGTTTTTTCATGTGCATGTTAAAAATAGGATTGACGTAAAATAAATATGCTTAGCCAGTATATTAACGAGTGGAGAGAAATAGGTGCAAAATCATATGTGGATTTATTCAATAAAAGTTAAAGTCATTACAGAAAAATAATGTCTTGGCTTTAGTTAGTGAAGAGAGAAAGATAAGAAGATAAAGAAAAGAGTCCATTTATCTGAAGCTGGGTTCACACTAAGCGACAGCGACGTCGCTGTTATTTCACCATTTTCGGTGACGTAACAGCGACCTTGTAAGTCGCTGTTATGATCGCTGCTTAGCTGTCAAACACAGCAGACGCAGCAGCGATCATAACGTCGCTACATGTGCAGGGAGCAGGGAGCCGCGCACACTGCTTAGCGCTGGCTCCTTGCTACAGTACATATCGGGTTAATTAACCCGATGTGTACTGCAGCCACATGTCACAGTGCAGAGAGCAGGGAGCCGCGCACACTGCTTAGCGCTGGCTCCCTGCTCTCCTAGCTACAGTACACATAGGGTTAATTACCCGATGTGTACTGCAGCCACATGTGCACAGGGCAGGAGCCGGCACTAGCAGCAAGAGCGGCGGAGGCTGGTAACGAAGGTAAACATCGGGTAACCAGGGAAAGGTCTTCCCTTGGTTACCCGATGTTTACGCTGGTTACAGCTTACCGCAGCTGCCAGTGCCGGCTCCTGCTCGCTTCATTTCGTCGCTCTCTCGCTGTCATACACAGCGATGTGTGTGTCACAGCGGGAGAGTGACGACCAAAAAATGAAGCTGGACATTCAGCAACGACCGGCGACCTCACAGCAGGGGCCAGGTCGTTGCTGGATGTCACACACAGCGACAGCGACGGGACGTCGCTGCAACGTCACAGAAAATGGTGACGTAGCAGCGACGTCGTTGTCGTTGTCGCTTTGTGTGACACCAGCTTTATATAGCTGTGATGTTGTGATAAGCCGTCGTCTCTCCTTCGTCTGGTGGAGAATGGTCCCATCCTAACCCTTTGAAGTGTGGTCTGCTTATGCGTCGCCCTGGGCAAGCCAGGGGACACAGGTCACACACCACCACACCCTACATCCCAGGTAGGAACATCTCAGCTAACCAAAAATCCTTGTTGCCTTCCTCCAGAGGCTGATGATTCACACCAGGGGGTGGGCCAGGCGGTTGGCTCCGCCCACCGAGGAGGTCACAGCTCTGGAGGCGGGAAAAACCAGGCAGATTAGCCCAGGCAGGGCTCGAGTGCAGATAGCTCAGGGAGGAGCAGGAGTGAGGAGCTAAGTAGAGGAGTTAAGAAAGTGAAAGTAGAAAAGTGGAAAAGGAGGAAAGCAAGTGAGGTGACAGGAAAGAAAGAAAGCCTGAAGGGTCCAGCTTGGTGTAGGACCAGGTCAGCAAGGTCAGCAACGGCGGTGACTGTCTGGAGGGGGACCGTTTGGAAGTTCCTGGAAGGACCCCGTAGGCTGTGTGCCCGGCGGTCTGGAGCAGTGTTCCGAAGGACAGTCAGCACCAGGGCAGGGGCCTCTCGGACCCCGGCAAGGCTTGGAGTCGCCATAATTTGCCGAATCCGTCAGTGAAGGGGACGTAGATCCCCCAACAACCAAGTCCCGATTGAAGGCAACAGCCCAGCCAGTGTAAGAGAGACACCGCCACCGCCAAGGCACCAGTTTCTTAGGGCCAGCGCCTGCGGGCAAATAGTAGAGCTCCCCCGGTCCAGCTTGAAGCCGGGGAGCGGGTTACCGGTGGGGACCCATCGCAACCAAAAGATACACAAAGGTGGAAGGAAGAGGGACATCACCGTCACCTACCGGGAGAGCAAGTGCAGCCGTCCGTGGGACCGTCTATCCAGCCGTTTGGTTTACCGTAAAACTGTGTCCACGTCTCAGGCTGAGTGAGTACCACAGTGCCGCAAGGCACAGCGCTGCCCCCGCGCCCACCGGGCCCTGCACCTCCCAAACCATCACCGGGCCCCGGGATCACCAACCCCTACCCACGGAGGGGCAACACAACACCTGGCTGCTCCGCATCACCATCCCCGGGACCCCTGTACTGAGCAGCGGTGGTGAAATCACCACAACCGTGGGTGGCGTCACGGACAATAAACATTTCCCACACCCAACAAACCCCTTTCACTCACGGGCGAGGAGTGCCGCTCGAGAAGCCCCCGGGATCCGGCCCACCGCTCGAGCCACCACTGAGCAGCAGCCGCCGGACCCGAGCCGAAGGGGTGAGCATAGTGTGCTGACACCCTCCTCCCCGCCCGCGACAACTTGTGTGACGCCCTGGCACAGCCAGGTTGTCACAGAAAGAGTTAATCCTCCTTGGTAACCTGATCCCACACCGGTGCAGCAAGACAAACCACAGCCCCCAGTGTAAGAGAAAAGCAGAGCAGAGGGGAGGGGCTGGAGCAGAGTGTTGGAGAAGCAGACAGAAGTGGAGCCTGGAGTTGTAGCTCCTAGGCTGAAAGAAAAGCGTGCTCCGAGAGGGCCGGGACAGGCTGTAGTGAGGAAGGGGCCAGAGGTAGCCGGAGCAGGGCGGTGGCCCCTCTGTACCTGGGTACCCGGATCACTACAGGGGAGTGGATTCCCCGTTCCCGGCTGAGGAGAAAGAGGAAGAGAGTGGAGAGAAAGGCACCTGGCTTCAGGGAAAGAATAACAAGGGCTGCTGCACCGTGTGTGGGACACTAACACCCCCGTACCGAAGGCTGCGGACACCGGCAATTCCTAGTTTACCAGTGACTCCGTGTGACTTACTTGTGAGTACACCCGTGCCCTCGGGCACCGCACTGCAGCACTGCGCCCTGCTCCCTGCTTACCCCATCACTGGGCCCCGGGACAACCAACCCCCCCTACCCACGGAGGGGAGAAATAACATCTAGCTGCTCCATACCATCGCTCCCGGGATCCCCGTCCAAAGCAACGGTGGTGTTCCAACCTCACCACAACCGTGGGTGGCGTCACGGACAATCTCCCTTACCAAATCCCCTTTATACTGTGGAGCCTGGGATCACAGACTGGGTCACGCCACCGTGATACCCACAGAAGTGACCCTGTGGCCCGGATCTGAGTACCCCCTGGTCCCCGGGCGACACACTTAAATATAATTAAACTCCTCCCTCTGATTCTCCTTGTCTCTTTAAATGGTCTTGGAACATTATTTCAAGAACTCTCTATCATTTTTAGCTATAGCATTATGTCATATCACGTGGTCCAAAATCTGCAGAGTAAAGGGGGCTTTACACGCTACGATATCGTTAATGTTTAGTCGTCGGGGTCACGTTGTTAGTGACGCACATCCGGCGTCATTAACAATATCGCAGCGTGTGACACTGACCAGCGACCTTAGGTGACCTCAAAAATGGTGAAAATCGTTCACCATGGAGAGGTCGTCCCAAACTCAAAAATCGGTAAGGGTTGTTTATCCAGGTGGTTCATCGCTCATGCGGCAGCACACCTATGTGTGACACCGCATGAGCGAGGAACGTCTCCTTACCTGCCGCCGGCCACAATGCGGAAGGAAGGAGGTGGGCGGGATGTTACATCACGCTCAGCTCCGCCCCTCCGCTTTGATTGGCCGGCCACTTAGTGAGGTCGCGGTGACGTCGCTGTGATGCCGAACGTCCCTCCCCCTTGAAGGAGGGATTGTTCGGCAGTCACAGCGACGCCGCCAACCAGGTAAGTATGTGTGACGCTGCCGTAGCGATAATGTTCGCTACAGCAGCGATCACAAACAATCGCATGCGCGACAGGGGCGAGTACTTACACGGTCGCTATCGCTACAAATTGCTAGCGATATCGCTACCATGTAAAGCCCCCTTTAGTGTCATGCGCAGTACAGACTTGTAAAACCAAACAATTTACCCTTTTCCATAGAATGTACAGACCTTTTGAAGCTCGCTGACCCTTGACCTTAGTGTAACACTTAGAAAGACTTCAATGCTAATTTCAGATCTTCGCTCAAATACCAGATAGAATATAGCCCTGAGCTGTCAGCTATTGATGTACCATGGCAGATGGCTTGGTTCTACCCATGTCAGATGTCTCTGGCTAGAAACGTCAACTCACAGGCACTCTTAAAGGGATGGGCAAAATACATACATTTTATGAATGCATGTAATCAAGTTTATGAATCAAATCTCCATAAACTCACTATTTTACAGTGCACCCCCATAGATCGAGCCGCTGTACCTTTCTGTGAGGTAAATCCTGGGATATGAAGAGGAATTATGACTAGAAGTCATAATTGCTCTCATCACTCCCTGGCAGTGCCCCCCTCCCTCCTTGTTCCCAAATGTCCAGCATCTGTGAAGGTGTCACATCCCACTTACACCTCCAACAGCCATCTCCTCTGATATGGAGATGAGATGATGTGCGGACAATGGACACAGGATGGCTCCCTGCCGTCACCCTGTAACAAGAGTTGTATCTCATTAGCAAGGCTATGGAAGTAGCCAGACAGAACGACTCCAGTAAAAAATGGTTCATATCTCGCAAGCCATATCTCCGATAAATATGGCAACCATAAAAATGGTGTTTGCGCAGGCGGACGATGCTGGCACACCTTTTTTATGGAAGGGGGAGCTTGGGAAATACCCCAGGCGTGATATCAGCCATATGGGAACTCGTAGACAGGTCATGAGTCCCCTCGTTCTGTAGCTAAATTCATAACTGTCACAATGAGAGCATTGGCGTCCGCCTACGACGCTCCCAGGCAAAGTTATGGCCAATATCCCCTTTGCTGGATAATTCTGATCCATGCAGGGGGAGTGGCAGTGCTTCCCTGTGAGGTCACTAAGGTAGGAGGGGACCTGGATCTGCCCAGGTTGATAACCCTACTTCGGCCATTTTCCAGTGTTCTTCTCGCTGGGGGCACGTGCAGGAAACATCTGTGGGAGTTCCTAGAAACCTGGTCTACAGCGCCCCCCTGTGGCCAGACACACAAGGTAACTGATGTAATTGTATACCTGTTTGTAACCCATGCTTTATCTGTAACTGTACTCTGACATAACTGTATATTCTGTAGATTCCCTATTGTATATATTGTAGTTTCTAGTGTGCTTTAGGCGATTAAATTATATAATTAATCTTGGGCTGTTCTGTTATCTCGATCTTGAATCCCACGTCTGTGTGTTCGGCTAATAGTTACCGTAAATCGGTTGGTGGCAGCGAATTGTGCCAAGGATTATTGTGGGGAGGCCAGTGAGATTCGGGGAGATTTTATATATTCCGCCCGCGGAGGTCGGGGGAATATATACCTTACTCTCACCGGGGACCCTGCAATAATCGGCATAAGTAGTATAGCGGCCTCCTTGCTTATTGTCGGGCAATTCCATAATTGGCCTGACTATAAGAGGGGCGCTAGAGAGCGCGTCATGTGCTCTGTCTGTCGGGAGGTATAAAGGAGGGGTGACACCCCCTTGCTACCCCCCGATTGTGACGTACTGGTAGCCAGCGCGGGGGATTTCTGAGTGACCCCCCCGGTGGTTTGTGACATATTGGTGGCATAGCGGTGGGATCGAGATAATAGTGTGTGTGAGTGTGAGACCCATACTCCCAGACACTAAAGACTGCCTGCAGCAGCTGTGGCTGCTGGGGTCTTCAGACCAGCTCAACACTAGAGTGTCAGAGTGCAGATACTGTAAGGTGTGTGGAGGCATCAGGTGTCAGTTCTGTGTCAGTGACCAAAGTCTGCAACAATGGCTGATGGCACCAGGAGCAGAGCTATGCAACTGGCCAATGCTAAAGCAGGAGCCGAAGAGAGGGAGGACGGTGCTGTGGACAGCAATGAGGAGGTTGCCCACGAGTCCTCCAGGAGCTCGACGCCAGAAAACAGCTCTGCAGAGGACATTGCACAACCGGGCACTGCTGGACAAGATGAGGAGCAGCTCGCCCAAGGGTCCTCAACGAGCCAGATGCCAGCCCTCCGCTCTGCAATGGACAGTGAATCACCAGGCTCCGCAGCGGGCCGCAGATCACCACGTGCCATTCCACCGAGCCTGGGAGGCTCGGATAGCCTTCTTCAAATGGCTATGGCCCTACGCCAGGCTGGAGACCGGGAGGGCTACAAGGAACTCATGGCCGAGCGTGAGCGGCAAGCAGCGCGTGAAGAGCGCCAGGCAGAGCGTAACTACCAGCTGCAGCTAGCTCAGCTCCGGCCCTCATCAGCCACCCGTGACCTTCCAGACACCAAACTTCCAAAGGTCCGTGTTGAGGACTTCCCAGTGCTGGAGAAGGATGGAGACTTGGACTCTTTCTTGACTGCTTTTGAACGGACTTGCTTGCAGCATCATCTGAACAAGGACCAGTGGGCCAAATACCTGACCCCCCGTTTAAGGGGTAAGGCCCTGGATATCCTTGGGGACTTGCCTGCTGAGGCGGATCAGGGCTACGACACCATCAAGCGGGCCCTGATCCAACAGTACAACCTCACCCCGGAGTCCTACCGCAAGAAGTTCCGGACGCTACAGAAGGGACCAAAGGACTCCTGGGCTGACCACCGGCGGGCACTTGCCCGAGCTGCCGACCACTGGACCCAAGGCCTGCAGCTTTCCACCGGACCGGAGATCCTGGACTTGTTCATCACGGAGCAACTCTTGTGGAACTGCCCTGAGGATCTCCGCCAGTTCATCCGAGACCAGAAGCCAAAGGGGTCCACGGCTACAGCTGCCCTGGCCGATGACTACACCAACAATCGGGCTCCTGAAGCCAGGAGAGCAGCCACCAGCAGCACCTGGAGAGGGGGTAAGATGAACTCTGCGACTGCCCCACCTGCCCCTAGACTGCAGGGGGTGTCCCCCTCAACTCCCCTCTCCAGGCCCGTGGCAGAGCCAACACGGTGCCACCAGTGCAACCTACCTGGACACTTCAAGGCCATGTGCCCTCAGCGTCCCAAGGCCCCGGCTCCGTCCCCGTACCAAGGGCCGCCCAAGGTGTATTGTGTGGGTGGGGGTGGTGGTAGGTCCCTGGACAGCTTCCAACCTGTCACCGTCGGCCAGTCGGTGACCATAGGACTGCGAGACAGCGCCTCGGAGGTGACTCTGGTGCGGCCTGAGATGGTGTCCCCCCAAGACTTGATCCCTGGAAAAACCCTCGCTGTCTCCGGGATTGGAGGCATTGACCCGGCGCTGCCTGTTGCTGACATTTATGTGGACTGGGGCGCAGGGCGAGGGGTGAGGGAGGTGGGGGTAACTGATCGGATCCCTGCAAACGTGCTACTTGGGACAGATTTGGGGCAAATAACCTCCCAGTTTGGCCCCGCCCCAAAGGCTGAACCTTCAGCCAGTGCTGACGTGCCTCCGGACAATGTTAATGTGTTATCTATGAATGATGTAAGGGAGGAGGGAGTGAACTCTGATATTTCTGCTTGCACAGACACCATAGACACACACACAGCTGCAGCTGTGACAGGGGAGGGGGTCAGAGAAAGGTGTGACAATGCCTCTACAAGTAATCAGCCTGTGAGCTGGGATCTGTTGCCCTCTGCAGGGATAAGCAGAGAGCAGGGTGCTGCAGGGGGAGGACCAGTGTGTGGGGTGGGGGCTACCACAGCAAATGTGGGGTCCCCAGAGATTTCACAGCGGGGTTCTGTTGCTGCAGGAGGGGAACAGGCAGGTGAGATTGGGGCCGGTCCAGGAGCGGAAGTGCTCCCAGGTAAGATCTCGGTGCAGGGTTCCCCCACAACCGGGGTGTCAGGAAGCCAGGTAGGTCTGCCTGAACCGGCGACTTGGTCAGGAATGGAGGAGGAGCAGGCACGACCCACGGTCGCAGCGGCTGTGGCCGCTGTCACCCGCAGTGGGAGTGCTGGAAGCCAAGGGGCCTCCCGGAGGTCCGATAGCTCTTCCCCTTCTGACCAAGTGGCAGCCGAGTCAGGTGGAGGCCAGGACACAGGTCCCGGGGTACTGACCGAAGATGTGACAGTCTCGTCGATTCTGGCCACATCTGGTCAGGGGTTTCAGGCAGCGTTAGAAGCTGACGACAGCCTGAAAGCTCTAAAGGAGCAGGCGGCACAGCCTCCCTCGGACTCGGACCCGGAGCGAGTGGTCTGGGACCAAGGACGGCTGTACCGGGCCACGGTCCAGCAGGGTTCACCGGAGGCGTGGCCCAGGGACCGACAGTTGGTGGTACCCTATCCGTTCCGGACGGAGTTGTTGCGGATCGCACATGAGATTCCGATGGCCGGACACCTAGGGATCGCTAAGACCAAGGCCAGGTTAAACCAGCATTTCTACTGGCCAAAAATGGGGGCCGATGTGGCTGCCTACTGCCGTTCGTGTGAAACCTGTCAGAGAGTGGGGAAGGCGGGGCCACGCCCCAAAGCCCCACTGGTATCTCTGCCCATCATCGATGAGCCTTTCAGGAGGGTGGCTGTGGATCTGGTCGGCCCGCTGGCCATCCCCAGCAGCTCCGGGAAACGCTTCATACTGACGGTAGTGGACTATGCCACCCGGTACCCAGAAGCAGTGGCCTTGTCGTCCATTCGGGCTGACAAGGTGGCCACCGCATTGCTGGAGATTTTCTCCCGAGTGGGTTTTCCCCAGGAAATGCTCACTGACCGGGGGACCCAATTCATGTCCCAGCTGATGGAGACCCTCTGTAAGCAAGTCCAGGTGCGACATCTGGTGGCCAGCCCGTACCATCCACAGACTAATGGCCTGTGCGAGCGGTTCAATGGCACCTTAAAGCAGATGCTTAAGATGTTGGTCGACTCCCATGGGCGTGACTGGGAGCGGTATCTCCCACACCTGTTATTTGCTTACCGGGAGGTTCCACAGGCCTCAACAGGATTCTCACCGTTTGAGCTCCTGTACGGGCGACGTGTGCGGGGCCCCCTGGCTCTGGTGAAAGAGGCTTGGGAAGGGGATTTGGCCACCCCTGGAGTGTCGGTCATCGAGTATGTCATGCGCTTCCGGGACAAAATGCAGGCCTTGACGCAACTGGTACACGACAATATGGCTCAAGCCCAGGCTGATCAGAAGCGTTGGTACGACCAGAACGCTTGTGAGAGGACCTACCAAGCGGGTCAAGAGGTGTGGGTACTGGTCCCCGTACCACAGGACAAGCTTCAGGCAGCCTGGGAAGGCCCATACCTCGTGTACCAGCAGCTCAACCCTGTGACGTACCTGGTCACCCTGGACCCTGCCCGTGGAAGGCGGAAGCCCTTCCATGTGAACATGATGAAGGCACATCATGAGCGGGAGGCATGTGCGCTCCCCGTGTGCAACCTGCCCGAGGAGGGAGAAGCGGAAACCCTCTTGGATATGCTAGCCCAGGTTAGGGCAGGCGGATCCATTGAGGATGTGGAGGTTGGCCACCAGCTCTTGGAGGACCAACGGTCCCAGCTGTGGGCCACCCTACACCCCTTCCGGGGGTTGTTTACCAACCAGCCCGGAAGGACTGACTTGGCTGTCCATCACGTGGACACTGGGGATCATCCCCCGATCCGGCATTCAGCATATCGGGTCTCCCTGGAGGTGCAGCAACACATGCGCCAGGAGATTGACGAGATGCTGGAGCTGGGGGTGATCCAGGCATCCAACAGCGCTTGGGCCTCGCCTGTAGTCCTCGTCCCTAAGAAGGACCGAACCACTCGGTTCTGCGTGGACTACAGGGGGCTCAATGCTGTCACGGTCGCCGATGCGTACCCAATGCCACGCATCGATGACCTGCTCGATCAGTTGGCCGGGGCTCAGTACCTGACCATCATGGACCTGAGCCGGGGATATTGGCAGATCCCCCTGACTCGCAAGGCCAGGGAACGCTCTGCCTTTATTACCCCATTTGGACTGTACGAGTCCACGGTGATGCCATTCGGGATGAGGAATGCCCCTGCCACTTTCCAGCGGATGGTCAACACCCTGCTCAAGGGACTTGAAGGGTACGCGGCCGCGTACCTGGATGACATTGCCGTCTTCAGTCCCACCTGGGAGGACCACCTAGAGCATCTAGCACAGGTGCTCAGGCGGATCCACCGGGCAGGTTTGACCATCAAGCCGGGAAAGTGTCAGCTGGCCATGAGCGAGGTCCAGTACCTCGGTCACCGGGTAGGTGGGGGAACGCTGAAGCCCGAGCCTGAGAAAGTGGAGGCCATCGCATCCTGGCCCACCCCCAGGACCAAGAAGCAGGTGATGTCCTTCTTGGGGACCGCTGGGTACTATAGGAGGTTTGTTCCATGCTATAGTAGCCTGGCAAAGCCCTTGACGGACCTCACCAAGAAGAAGCTGCCCTCTGCAGTCGATTGGACAGTGGACTGCGAGACAGCCTTCCGGGCCCTAAAGGACGCCCTGTCCAGCCCGCCCGTGCTACAGGCAGCCGACTTCACGCGGCCGTTTGTAGTACAGACCGACGCCAGTGACTTCGGCCTCGGTGCGGTGCTCAGCCAGGTGGACTCGGCGAGCCAAGAGCACCCAGTCTTGTACCTGAGCAGGAAGCTGTTACCAAGGGAAGTGGCCTATTCTACAATGGAGAAGGAGTGCCTGGCCATAGTGTGGGCCCTGCAGCGTCTGCAACCCTATCTATACGGGCGCCACTTCATCGTGGAGACGGACCACAATCCCCTCAGCTGGTTGCACACCGTCTCTGGGACGAATGGGCGATTGTTGCGATGGAGCCTTGCGCTCCAGCAATACGACTTCACCATTCGCCACAAAAGGGGCCGTGACCACGGTAACGCAGACGGGCTGTCCCGACAAGGAGAGGTCGCGGACGGGCGCACGGGGGAACACCGGAGTGTGCTGCCCCCTAGCGCCCTCAAAAGGGGGGAGGTGTGAGGTAAATCCTGGGATATGAAGAGGAATTATGACTAGAAGTCATAATTGCTCTCATCACTCCCTGGCAGTGCCCCCCTCCCTCCTTGTTCCCAAATGTCCAGCATCTGTGAAGGTGTCACATCCCACTTACACCTCCAACAGCCATCTCCTCTGATATGGAGATGAGATGATGTGCGGACAATGGACACAGGATGGCTCCCTGCCGTCACCCTGTAACAAGAGTTGTATCTCATTAGCAAGGCTTGGAAGTAGCCAGACAGAACGACTCCAGTAAAAAATGGTTCATATCTCGCAAGCCATATCTCCGATAAATATGGCAACCATAAAAATGGTGTTTGCGCAGGCGGACGATGCTGGCACACCTTTTTTATGGAAGGGGGAGCTTGGGAAATACCCCAGGCGTGATATCAGCCATATGGGAACTCGTAGACAGGTCATGAGTCCCCTCGTTCTGTAGCTAAATTCATAACTGTCACAATGAGAGCATTGGCGTCTGCCTACGACGCTCCCAGGCAAAGTTATGGCCAATATCCCCTTTGCTGGATAATTCTGATCCATGCAGGGGGAGTGGCAGTGCTTCCCTGTGAGGTCACTAAGGTAGGAGGGGACCTGGATCTGCCCAGGTTGATAACCCTACTTCGGCCATTTTCCAGTGTTCTTCTCGCTGGGGGCACGTGCAGGAAACATCTGTGGGAGTTCCTAGAAACCTGGTCTACAGCGCCCCCCTGTGGCCAGACACACAAGGTAACTGATGTAATTGTATACCTGTTTGTAACCCATGCTTTATCTGTAACTGTACTCTGACATATGTATATTCTGTAGATTCCCTATTGTATATATTGTAGTTTCTAGTGTGCTTTAGGCGATTAAATTATATAATTAATCTTGGGCTGTTCTGTTATCTCGATCTTGAATCCCACGTCTGTGTGTTCGGCTAATAGTTACCGTGAAGCGGTTGGTGGCAGCGAGTTGTGCCAAGGATTATTGTGGGGAGGCCAGTGAGATTCGGGGAGATTTTATATATTCCGCCCGCGGAGGTCGGGGGAATATATACCTTACTCTCACCGGGGACCCTGCAATAATCGGCATAAGTAGTATAGCGGCCTCCTTGCTTATTGTCGGGCAATTCCATAATTGGCCTGACTATAAGAGGGGCGCTAGAGAGCGCGTCATGTGCTCTGTCTGTCGGGAGGTATAAAGGAGGGGTGACACCCCCTTGCTACCCCCCGATTGTGACGTACTGGTAGCCAGCGCGGGGGATTTCTGAGTGACCCCCCCGGTGGTTTGTGACACTTTCAAATACATTTTTTGGTGTTTTTTACATTAAGTACAGGTGCATGTGTGGGTTATTTGACCTATACATGCACACTGCAATATAAAATATATAGAACACCTCCCTGGCCTGGTTCTGTTCGGCAACTTTTCTACCCCACAACTATCTATTAAGGAATTTCTGTCCTTACCCACACCCCGTTGACCTATTCCTTTTTTGCATGTTTTATACTATTTTGTATTGTCCTTAATAAAAATGTATATTTTTGTACACTATCTGTGCCTTATCTCCTTTTCCTCCTTTTTTGATATGTCCCGGAGGGATGTCTATTCCCACCTGCTCGTGGGTCATCCCGATCGAGACCTGGAGCCCGGCGAGCTGGTGAGCTACACCCGGCACCGTGGAAAAAGGGGGTAGTTTGCCCTGAATGTCAGGAGGAGGGTCCCCCGAAGTGCCCTGCAGTGCGGCCACTCCTCTCCGCCACCCTCCAGTCCCGAGTATCCCGATGATTATTACAAAAGTTAAATAGGTAGCGGTTCCCGGCTACCTTACTGCCCGTCCCCGTTAGGACTATGTTGAAGTTCCTGTTTTATTGATGTTTTAAACAAGAGACAAGGCCGAGAACTTGCAGGCCACCCAAAAACTATTGGGCCTTGTAAATAGCCCCTGGGCCAACCTTTGTCATCATCCCGCAGCCTCCGGAGAGGCTGGTTGGAGAAAGGGCCTGTGGCAGAGTAGGCTGGGGTCCCGTCACCATGTAAACCGGTGACTACCCTCCGGGTCAGGGGTCCCCTGGATGTGGGACCTCTGAGAGAGACTGCCGGGTAAGGAACTTATTACCCGGCCCGTGTGGGCAACACCCGGACCCGAACCCGTTTCCTGGACTGGGGAAAAGGGGTGCTGACCTGGTTTGTAGAGGCAGCATCAAGGTGTAGGTTTGTTTGGGTGGGTTATGGTGAAAAGGACCCGGTCCCGTCCCGTTCCCAGTTAATAAAAATGTTTGCAACGTTTAAGAAAAATGCCTCCAGTCATAGGAAGAAAATAAGCTTGCGTAAAAGATGTAAATATGTTATTATACTTGTATATATGTTTTCCTTTTTATCTTTTCCAGTTTAAAGCAAAAATAAACCAGTGGTGGTCGGACAGCCCGCGGACGGTCTGTGTTTAACCAAGGGGGAGTGTGACGCCCTGGCCGGGCCAAGTAGTCACAAATAGGGCCCCGCATTACACCAGTCCCTCACCAGGTAATACACAGCCGACTATGTACGTCCTAGTCACCTCCCTCAGGGCTGATGGGCACACCAGGGGGCGGAAACAGGCGGTTGGAAGACGCCCACCGAGGAATCCTGATAGCCTGAGGCAGGAGAAAGTACAGTTCGGAGTTGGAGAGTGAGACAACAGTTTGAGAGTTCAAGGAGAGTGGAGGTCAGGCCTGTTGGTGGCAGGCCTGAGACAAACTGACAGGTGCCAGGGTCGGAGCCCTGGTGCCTTAGGCTAGGAGGCAGACAGTGGTCTCATCTGCAGGAGCCGGGAATATGGCTCGGTGGAACCGTGGTGGACCGGGGCAGGGTGGTGTCACGCCGGTACCGACCCAGGGAACCGACCCGGAAACCGGAGCACACAGGGGGGTACTCAGACCCTGAAGCTAGGTCCAGAAACGACTGGGGACTAGTTAATTCACTGATTGAGGCCAGGACTCTAGGTCCTGTCCCACCCAAAGTCCCGAAAGAAGACAACAGCCCACCGAGGGGGATAGAAGGCCACGGCTCAGCGATCCCACGGGCCAGCGTCTGCGGGCAAGGGCTCCCTTGGCCGTCACAAGCCGGGAGCGGACTCCTGAAGTTGCAGGGTCAGGTAGTCCAACATTCACAAAGGTGCGGGAGAAAGACAGAGACCACCAGCCGGGTGGGGGACCAGAACGCAGCCGGCTGCGGGCACCGACCACCATCATTTTGGTTTACCAGAGACTCGTGTGTTTCCTTTAATAGTGAGTACACCAGCACCCTGCGGTCGCCCATCTCCCTGCATCAACGCCCACCGGGTCCCGGGGCCACCATCCCTGCCCACGGAGGGGTTAACAACTTGCTGCACAACATCTCCCCTGGGTGCCCCGTCACAGCAGCGGTGGTGTCCAACCTCACCAAACACCGTGGGTGGCGTCACGAACTCTAATACGGCCCAGCCGTACATATACATCCAACCCCCCCCCGCCTTTTCATTCGGAGCGTCCGCAGGACCCCCCAGATCCGGAGAACCTCGAGCCACCCACAAAAGGTCCGGATCCGAGCAGCAGCGGCTGCTGGTCACGGGGGCGGCACATCTGCTTTTGGGACTTTGGTTGGGACAGGACTTATAATCCTGCCCTCAATTGGTTAATTAGCTAGGCCGTTGGTTCCGGTCCTGGCTTCAGGGTCCGAGTACCCCCTTGTGCAGTTTCCGGTCGGGTCTCCGGTGTCGGTACCGGCGGGCTCCAACCCTGCCCCGGTCCACCTCGGATCTCCGGCAGCCATCTTCCCGTCGCCTGCTAATGTGACGCCCTGGACTATTCAGGTCGTTCCAGGTAGACACAACAACACTACACACCCCCTTCCCAGTTAGGTAACAGCAGTCAAACTTAAAGCCTTGTCACCACCCTCCAGGTTTGATGTCCACACCAGGGGGGGTGGAGCCAGGCGGTTGGCTCCACCCACTGAGGACTTCACAGGCCTGGAGGCAGGAGAACAGAGTAGTGGGAGTTGAAGTCTAGCCCAGGCTCTGGAAGGAGTCAAGTTCAAGTCCAGAAGCAGACCTGTGCTCAGGCCTGCCAAAGACTACTCCGGTGGCTGGGTTGGAGCCCAGTCACCATTGGCAAGGAGGCAGACGGTAGTGGCCGCCTGTAGGAGACCGAGCATACGACCGGTGGAACTGTAAGGGACCGTGACAGGGTAGTGGCCCGCCGGAACCGGGGAGCCAACTGGATACCGGAGCACCAGGCAGGGTACTCAGACCCCGAACTAGGCTAGAAGCCACCACCATAGTCAAATTAACTGATTGCGGTCTGGACCTCAGGGGTTTATTCCCACCTAAGTCCCGATTGAAGGCAACAGCCCAACCATTCCGGATAAGTGCCCCCGCCAAGGGCCAGAGATCCAAAAAGCCAGCGTCTGCGGGCAAACGGGCTCCTACGACAGATACACGCCGGGGAGTGGACTACCGGTGCCCAGGCACAGGAGTCAAGGTTCACACACAGAGGTGCAGGAGAAAGGCGGACATTACCAACCTAATCCGGGAGAAGCTGCAGCCGGCTGCGGGCCCCGTTCATCACTCCGTTTGATTTACCAGCGACTCTAGAGTCTTGTGTCAGAGTGAGTACACCAGTGCCATCCGGCACCGCACCGCAACACTTCACCCTGAACCCCGGCCCTCGCCAACCAGACCCCGGGACCAACATCCCCTACCCACGGAGGGGTCAACACCTAGCTGCGCCACTACACCGCTCCCGGGGGCCCCCACACTTTCACCGCAGCGGTGGTGTCTACAATCACCACAAACCCGTGGGTGGCGTCACGAACTATCACCTCAAACCAAACACCCCAAATTCCCGCGTGTAGCGCCAACTCCCCTTGCAGAGCGACGTGACCCCCGGGTCCGAGAGAGGCTCGAGCCACCACCTGCAGTGCGAGCACGGATCAGAGCGGCTCGGCAGTCGCAGCCGAGCCCGCGGGGAGGTAGACGGAGACCACCGGCTGCCACCTAGCCAATGCATTAGGGCTCCTTCCCTGGTACCGTTAAACTTGAGCTTCTCCTCAGCTGTAGCTACCCCTAGCCCCAGCCCACACTCCTCTCAACCTGAGCCTCCCCTCCGCTGGAGCTACCCCCAGCCCACACTCCTCTCAACCTGAGCTTCTCCTCCGCTGTACTGTAGCTACCCCTAGCCCACACTCCTCTCAACCTGAGCTTCTCCTCCGCTGGAGCTACCCCCAGCCCACACTCCTCTCAACCTGAGCCTCCCCTCCGCTGGAGCTACCCCCAGCCCACACTCCTCTCAACCTGAGCTTCTCCTCCGCTGTACTGTAGCTACCCCTAGCCCACACTCCTCTCAACCTGAGCTTCTCCTCCGCTGGAGCTACCCCCAGCCCACACTCCTCTCAACCTGAGCTTCTCCTCCGCTGGAGCTACCCCCAGCCCACACTCCTCTCAACCTGAGCTTCTCCTCCGCTGGAGCTACCCCCAGCCCACACTCCTCTCAGCCTGAGCTTCTCCTCCTCTGGAGCTACCCCTAGCCCCAGCCCACACTCCTCTCAGCCTGAGCTTCTCCTCCGCTGGAGCTACCCCCAGCCCACACTCCTCTCAGCCTGAGATTCTCCTCCGCTGGAGCTACCCCTAGCCCCAGCCCACACTCCTCTCAGCCTGAGCTTCTCCTCCGCTGTAGCTACCCCCAGCCCACACTCCTCTCAACCTGAGCTTCTCCTCCACTGGAGCTACCCCCAGCCCACACTCCTCTCAACCTGAGCTTCTCCTCCACTGGAGCTACCCCCAGCCCACACTCCTCTCAACCTGAGCTTCTCCTCTGCTGTAGCTACCCCCAGCCCACACTCCTCTCAACCTGAGCTTCTCCTCCGCTGTAGCTACCCCCAGCCCACACTCCTCTCAACCTGAGCTTCTCCTCCACTGGAGCTACCCCCAGCCCACACTCCTCTCAACCTGAGCTTCTCCTCCACTGGAGCTACCCCCAGCCCACACTCCTCTCAACCTGAGCTTCTCCTCCGCTGTAGCTACCCCCAGCCCACACTCCTCTCAACCTGAGCTTCTCCTCCGGTGTAGCTACCCCCAGCCCACACTCCTCTCAACCTGAGCTTCTCCTCCGCTGGAGCTACCCCCAGCCCCAGCCCACACTCCTCTCAACCTGAGCTTCTCCTCCGCTGGAGCTACCCCCAGCCCACACTCCTCTCAACCTGAGCTTCTCCTCCACTGGAGCTACCCCCAGCCCACACTCCTCTCAACCTGAGCTTCTCCTCCGGTGTAGCTACCCCCAGCCCACACTCCTCTCAACCTGAGCTTCTCCTCCGCTGGAGCTACCCCCAGCCCACACTCCTCTCAACCTGAGCTTCTCCTCCACTGGAGCTACCCCCAGCCCACACTCCTCTCAGCCTGAGCTTCTCCTCCGCTGGAGCTACCCCCAGCCCACACTCCTCTCAACCTGAGCTTCTCCTCCACTGGAGCTACCCCCAGCCCACACTCCTCTCAACCTGAGCTTCTCCTCCGCTGTAGCTACCCCCAGCCCACACTCCTCTCAACCTGAGCTTCTCCTCCGCTGTAGCTACCCCCAGCCCACACTCCTCTCAACCTGAGCTTCTCCTCCGCTGTAGCTACCCCCAGCCCACACTCCTCTCAACCTGAGCTTCTCCTCCACTGGAGCTACCCCCAGCCCACACTCCTCTCAACCTGAGCTTCTCCTCCACTGGAGCTACCCCCAGCCCACACTCCTCTCAACCTGAGCTTCTCCTCCGCTGGAGCTACCCCCAGCCCACACTCCTCTCAACCTGAGCTTCTCCTCCGCTGGAGCTACCCCCAGCCCACACTCCTCTCAACCTGAGCTTCTCCTCCACTGGAGCTACCCCCAGCCCACACTCCTCTCAACCTGAGCTTCTCCTCCGCTGTAGCTACCCCCAGCCCACACTCCTCTCAACCTGAGCTTCTCCTCCGCTGGAGCTACCCCCAGCCCACACTCCTCTCAACCTGAGCTTCTCCTCCGGTGTAGCTACCCCCAGCCCACACTCCTCTCAACCTGAGCTTCTCCTCCGCTGGAGCTACCCCCAGCCCACACTCCTCTCAACCTGAGCTTCTCCTCCACTGGAGCTACCCCCAGCCCACACTCCTCTCAACCTGAGCTTCTCCTCCACTGGAGCTACCCCTAGCCCCAGCCCACACTCCTCTCAACCTGAGCTTCTCCTCCGCTGGAGCTACCCCCAGCCCACACTCCTCTCAGCCTGAGCTTCTCCTCCGCTGTAGCTACCCCCAGCCCACACTCCTCTCAACCTGAGCTTCTCCTCCGCTGTAGCTACCCCCAGCCCACACTCCTCTCAACCTGAGCTTCTCCTCCGCTGTAGCTACCCCCAGCCCACACTCCTCTCAACCTGAGCTTCTCCTCCGCTGTAGCTACCCCCAGCCCACACTCCTCTCAACCTGAGCTTCTCCTCCACTGGAGCTACCCCCAGCCCACACTCCTCTCAACCTGAGCTTCTCCTCTGCTGTAGCTACCCCTAGCCCACACTCCTCTCAACCTGAGCTTCTCCTCCGCTGGAGCTACCCCCAGCTAACACTCCTCTCAACCTGAGCTTCTCCTCCGCTGTAGCTACCCCCAGCCCACACTCCTCTCAACCTGAGCTTCTCCTCCGCTGGAGCTACCCCCAGCCCATACTCCTCTCAACCTGAGCTTCTCCTCCGCTGTAGCTACCCCCAGCCCACACTCCTCTCAACCTGAGCTTCTCCTCCGCTGTAGCTACCCCCAGCCCACACTCCTCTCAACCTGAGCTTCTCCTCCGCTGGAGCTACCCCCAGCCCACACTCCTCTCAACCTGAGCTTCTCCTCCACTGGAGCTACCCCTAGCCCCAGCCCACACTCCTCTCAACCTGAGCTTCTCCTCCGCTGGAGCTACCCCCAGCCCACACTCCTCTCAACCTGAGCTTCTCCTCCACTGGAGCTACCCCCAGCCCACACTCCTCTCAACCTGAGCTTCTCCTCCGCTGTAGCTACCCCCAGCCCACACTCCTCTCAACCTGAGCTTCTCCTCCGCTGGAGCTACCCCCAGCCCACACTCCTCTCAACCTGAGCTTCTCCTCCGGTGTAGCTACCCCCAGCCCACACTCCTCTCAACCTGAGCTTCTCCTCCGCTGGAGCTACCCCCAGCCCACACTCCTCTCAACCTGAGCTTCTCCTCCACTGGAGCTACCCCCAGCCCACACTCCTCTCAACCTGAGCTTCTCCTCCACTGGAGCTACCCCTAGCCCCAGCCCACACTCCTCTCAACCTGAGCTTCTCCTCCGCTGGAGCTACCCCCAGCCCACACTCCTCTCAGCCTGAGCTTCTCCTCCGCTGTAGCTACCCCCAGCCCACACTCCTCTCAACCTGAGCTTCTCCTCCGCTGTAGCTACCCCCAGCCCACACTCCTCTCAACCTGAGCTTCTCCTCCGCTGTAGCTACCCCCAGCCCACACTCCTCTCAACCTGAGCTTCTCCTCCGCTGTAGCTACCCCCAGCCCACACTCCTCTCAACCTGAGCTTCTCCTCCACTGGAGCTACCCCCAGCCCACACTCCTCTCAACCTGAGCTTCTCCTCTGCTGTAGCTACCCCTAGCCCACACTCCTCTCAACCTGAGCTTCTCCTCCGCTGGAGCTACCCCCAGCTAACACTCCTCTCAACCTGAGCTTCTCCTCCGCTGTAGCTACCCCCAGCCCACACTCCTCTCAACCTGAGCTTCTCCTCCGCTGGAGCTACCCCCAGCCCATACTCCTCTCAACCTGAGCTTCTCCTCCGCTGTAGCTACCCCCAGCCCACACTCCTCTCAACCTGAGCTTCTCCTCCGCTGTAGCTACCCCCAGCCCACACTCCTCTCAACCTGAGCTTCTCCTCCGCTGGAGCTACCCCCAGCCCACACTCCTCTCAACCTGAGCTTCTCCTCCACTGGAGCTACCCCTAGCCCCAGCCCACACTCCTCTCAACCTGAGCTTCTCCTCCGCTGGAGCTACCCCCAGCCCACACTCCTCTCAACCTGAGCTTCTCCTCCGCTGGAGCTACCCCCAGCCCACACTCCTCTCAACCTGAGCTTCTCCTCCGCTGGAGCTACCCCCAGCCCACACTCCTCTCAACCTGAGCTTCTCCTCCGCTGGAGCTACCCCCAGCCCACACTCCTCTCAACCTGAACTCCAAACGCAAGCTGCTTGGTTTCCCACCCCGGGCTGTCTAGACCTCTAGGTGGGCGTTCCCTACCGCCTGGTCCCGCCCACTGGTGTGCCTGTCTTGCCCTGAGGGGGGTGACTAGGGTTCAGGTCGGCTGTGTGTGACCTAGGTGAGGGAGGGTGTTATGCGGGGCCTATTGTGTGACCACCTGGTTTTGCCAGGGCGTCACATAAATACCCCCCTTTCATTTGAGTGGCCGCACGACACCCGGGTCCAGAGACCCTCGAGCCACCGCGGATCTGCCACAGGGCGCACACAGGCATCCTCCCATCATCTCCGCCCCTCCCCTGCGTCTCTGCCCCTCATCTGTGTCTCCGCCCCTCCCCTGTGTCTCTGCCCCTCATCTGTGTCTCCGCCCCTCATCTGTGTCTCCGCCCCCTCATTATTGTCTCCGCCCCTCCCCAGTGTCTCCGCCCCTCCCCTGTGTCTCCGCCCCTCCCCTGTGTCTCCGCCCCTCCCCTGCGTCTCTGCCCCTCATCTGCGTCTCCGCCCCTCCCCTGCGTCTCTGCCCCTCATCTGTGTCTCCGCCCCTCATCTGTGTCTCCGCCCCTCCCCTGCGTCTCTGCCCCTCATCTGTGTCTCCGCCCCTCATCTGTGTCTCCGCCCCCTCATTATTGTCTCCGCCCCTCCCCTGTGTCTCCGCCCCTCCTCTGCGTCTCCCCCTCATCTGTGTCTCCGCCCCTCATCTGTTTCTCCGCCCCCTCATTATTGTCTCCGCCTCTCCCTTGCGTTTCGTCCTCTCATCTGTCTCTGCCTCTCCCCTGCGTCTCCGCCCCTCATCTGTGTCTCCGCCCCTCATCTGTGTCTCCGCCCCTCCCCTGTGTTTCCATCCCCGCTTCTGAGTATCCTCCAATCCCGTGCCTTCTTCCCTTTATCGCCGCCTCTCCCGTGGCTTCCGCCCTTTATCTCCGCCTCTCCCGTGGCTTCCGCCCTTTATCTCCGCCTCTCCCGTGGCTTCCGCCCTTTATCTCCGCCTCTCTCCCGTGTCTCCTCCTCCTCTGTATCTCCGCCCATCTATTGTGTCTCCTCCCCCTTATCTCCGCCCATCCCTTGTGTCTCCGCCTCTCTCATGTGTCTCCTCCAATCCCCTGTGTCACACAGTGTGGAGGGCGGGGTTAGCGGAGCTATGTGTGGGCGGAGCCTGCAGTGGAGTTTCTCGGTATGTTCGGGTGTGAGAGGCCGGGGGTGAGAGCGGCCCGGGCTGTGCTGAGTGCGGCCGTGCACTGCGGGGAGAGCGCTGCACCGAGCCGTGTACACCGCTGTGTGCTGTATGTATACCACTGCTATATCTCTATACTGTCCTCCTGTCCTGCAGAGCATCTCACCTATATCTCTATACTGTCCTCCTGTCCTGCAGAGCATCTCCCCTATCTCTATACTGTCCTCCTGTCCTGCAGAGCATCTCCCCTATCTCTATACCGTCCTCCTGTCCTGCAGAGCATCTCCCCTATATCTCTATACCGTCCTCCTGTCCTGCAGAGCATCTCCCCTATCTCTATACTGTCCTCCTGTCCTGCAGAGCATCTCCCCTATCTCTATACCGTCCTCCTGTCCTGCAGAGCATCTCCCCTATATCTCTATACTGTCCTCCTGTCCTGCAGAGCATCTCCCCTATCTCTATACTGTCCTCCTGTCCTGCAGAGCATCTCCCCTATATCTCTATACTGTCCTCCTGTCCTGCAGAGCATCTCACCTATATCTCTATACTGTCCTCCTGTCCTGCAGAGCATCTCCCCTATCTCTATACTGTCCTCCTGTGCTGCAGAGCATCTCACCTATATCTCTATACTGTCCTCCTGTCCTGCAGAGCATCTCCCCTATATCTCTATACTGTCCTCCTGTCCTGCAGAGCATCTCCCCTATCTCTATACTGTCCTCCTGTCCTGCAGAGCATCTCCCCTATATCTCTATACTGTCCTCCTGTCCTGCAGAGCATCTCCCCTATCTCTATACTGTCCTCCTGTCCTGCAGAGCATCTCCCCTATATCTCTATACTGTCCTCCTGTCCTGCAGAGCATCTCCCCTATATCTCTATACTGTCCTCCTGTCCTGCAGAGCATCTCCCCTATATCTCTATACTGTCCTCCTGTCCTGCAGAGCATCTCCCCTATATCTCTATACTGTCCTCCTGTCCTGCAGAGCATCTCCCCTATATCTCTATACTGTCCTCCTGTCCTGCAGAGCATCTCCCCTATCTCTATACTGTCCTCCTGTCCTGCAGAGCATCTCCCCTATATCTCTATACTGTCCTCCTGTCCTGCAGAGCATCTCACCTATATCTCTATACTGTCCTCCTGTCCTGCAGAGCATCTCCCCTATCTCTATACTGTCCTCCTGTGCTGCAGAGCATCTCACCTATATCTCTATACTGTCCTCCTGTCCTGCAGAGCATCTCCCCTATATCTCTATACTGTCCTCCTGTCCTGCAGAGCATCTCCCCTATCTCTATACTGTCCTCCTGTCCTGCAGAGCATCTCCCCTATATCTCTATACTGTCCTCCTGTCCTGCAGAGCATCTCCCCTATCTCTATACTGTCCTCCTGTCCTGCAGAGCATCTCCCCTATATCTCTATACTGTCCTCCTGTCCTGCAGAGCATCTCCCCTATATCTCTATACTGTCCTCCTGTCCTGCAGAGCATCTCCCCTATATCTCTATACTGTCCTCCTGTCCTGCAGAGCATCTCCCCTATATCTCTATACTGTCCTCCTGTCCTGCAGAGCATCTCCCCTATATCTCTATACTGTCCTCCTGTCCTGCAGAGCATCTCCCCTATATCTCTATACCGTCCTCCTGTCCTGCAGAGCATCTCCCCTATCTCTATACTGTCCTCCTGTCCTGCAGAGCATCTCCCCTATATCTCTATACTGTCCTCCTGTCCTGCAGAGCATCTCCCCTATCTCTATACTGTCCTCCTGTCCTGCAGAGCATCTCCCCTATCTCTATACCGTCCTCCTGTCCTGCAGAGCATCTCCCCTATCTCTATACTGTCCTCCTGTCCTGCAGAGCATCTCCCCTATCTCTATACCGTCCTCCTGTCCTGCAGAGCATCTCCCCTATATCTCTATACTGTCCTCCTGTCCTGCAGAGCATCTCCCCTATATCTCTATACTGTCCTCCTGTCCTGCAGAGCATCTCCCCTATCTCTATACCGTCCTCCTGTCCTGCAGAGCATCTCCCCTATATCTCTATACTGTCCTCCTGTCCTGCAGAGCATCTCCCCTATAT
This sequence comes from Anomaloglossus baeobatrachus, assembly GCF_048569485.1. Taxonomy (NCBI): domain Eukaryota; kingdom Metazoa; phylum Chordata; class Amphibia; order Anura; family Aromobatidae; genus Anomaloglossus; species Anomaloglossus baeobatrachus. The sequence goes on from NC_134353.1 coordinate 14,681,234, forward strand.
CTCTATACGGTCCTCCTGTCCTGCAGAGCATCTCCCCTATCTCTATACCGTCCTCCTGTCCTGCAGAGCATCTCCCCTATATCTCTATACTGTCCTCCTGTCCTGCAGAGCATCTCCCCTATATCTCTATACTGTCCTCCTGTCCTGCAGAGCATCTCCCCTATCTCTATACTGTCCTCCTGTCCTGCAGAGCATCTCCCCTATATCTCTATACTGTCCTCCTGTCCTGCAGAGCATCTCCCCTATATCTCTATACTGTCCTCCTGTCCTGCAGAGCATCTCCCCTATATCTCTATGCTGTCCTCCTGTCCTGCAGAGCATCTCCCCTATCTCTATACCGTCCTCCTGTCCTGCAGAGCATCTCCCCTATCTCTATACCGTCCTCCTGTCCTGCAGAGCATCTCCCCTATCTCTATACCGTCCTCCTGTCCTGCAGAGCATCTCCCCTATATCTCTATACCGTCCTCCTGTCCTGCAGAGCATCTCCCCTATCTCTATACTGTCCTCCTGTCCTGCAGAGCATCTCCCCTATATCTCTATACTGTCCTCCTGTCCTGCAGAGCATCTCCCCTATATCTCTATACTGTCCTGTCCTGCAGAGCATCTCCCCTATATCTCTATAACCGTCCTCCTGTCCTGCAGAGCATCTCCCCTATATCTCTATACCGTCCTCCTGTCCTGCAGAGCATCTCCCCTATATCTCTATACTGTCCTCCTGTCCTGCAGAGCATCTCCCCTATATCTCTATACTGTCCTCCTGTCCTGCAGAGCATCTCCCCTATATCTATACTGTCCTCCTGTCCTGCAGAGCATCTCCCCTATCTCTATACCGTCCTCCTGTCCTGCAGAGCATCTCCCCTATATCTCTATACCGTCCTCCTGTCCTGCAGAGCATCTCCCCTATCTCTATACTGTCCTCCTGTCCTGCAGAGCATCTCCCCTATATCTCTATACTGTCCTCCTGTCCTGCAGAGCATCTCCCCTATATCTCTATACTGTCCTGTCCTGCAGAGCATCTCCCCTATATCTCTATACCGTCCTCCTGTCCTGCAGAGCATCTCCCCTATATCTCTATACCGTCCTCCTGTCCTGCAGAGCATCTCCCCTATATCTCTATACTGTCCTCCTGTCCTGCAGAGCATCTCCCCTATATCTCTATACTGTCCTCCTGTCCTGCAGAGCATCTCCCCTATCTCTATACCGTCCTCCTGTCCTGCAGAGCATCTCCCCTATATCTCTATACCGTCCTCCTGTCCTGCAGAGCATCTCCCCTATATCTCTATACTGTCCTCCTGTCCTGCAGAGCATCTCCCCTATATCTCTATACTGTCCTCCTGTCCTGCAGAGCATCTCCCCTATCTCTATACTGTCCTCCTGTCCTGCAGAGCATCTCCCCTATATCTCTATACCGTCCTCCTGTCCTGCAGAGCATCTCCCCTATCTCTATACCGTCCTCCTGTCCTGCAGAGCATCTCCCCTATCTCTATACTGTCCTCCTGTCCTGCAGAGCATCTCCCCTATATCTCTATACCGTCCTCCTGTCCTGCAGAGCATCTCCCCTATCTCTATACTGTCCTCCTGTCCTGCAGAGCATCTCCCCTATATCTCTATACTGTCCTCCTGTCCTGCAGAGCATCTCCCCTATATCTCTATACTGTCCTCCTGTCCTGCAGAGCATCTCCCCTATATCTCTATACTGTCCTCCTGTCCTGCAGAGCATCTCCCCTATATCTCTATACCGTCCTCCTGTCCTGCAGAGCATCTCCCCTATCTCTATACCGTCCTCCTGTCCTGCAGAGCATCTCCCCTATCTCTATACCGTCCTCCTGTCCTGCAGAGCATCTCCCCTATCTCTATACTGTCCTCCTGTCCTGCAGAGCATCTCCCCTATATCTCTATACGGTCCTCCTGTCCTGCAGAGCATCTCCCCTATATCTCTATACGGTCCTCCTGTCCTGCAGAGCATCTCCCCTATATCTCTATACTGTCCTCCTGTCCTGCAGAGCATCTCCCCTATATCTCTATACTGTCCTCCTGTCCTGCAGAGCATCTCCCCTATCTCTATACCGTCCTCCTGTCCTGCAGAGCATCTCCCCTATATCTCTATACCGTCCTCCTGTCCTGCAGAGCATCTCCCCTATCTCTATACTGTCCTCCTGTCCTGCAGAGCATCTCCCCTATATCTCTATACTGTCCTCCTGTCCTGCAGAGCATCTCCCCTATATCTCTATACTGTCCTCCTGTCCTGCAGAGCATCTCCCCTATCTCTATACCGTCCTCCTGTCCTGCAGAGCATCTCCCCTATCTCTATACCGTCCTCCTGTCCTGCAGAGCATCTCCCCTATATCTCTATACCGTCCTCCTGTCCTGCAGAGCATCTCCCCTATATCTCTATACCGTCCTCCTGTCCTGCAGAGCATCTCCCCTATCTCTATACTGTCCTCCTGTCCTGCAGAGCATCTCCCCTATCTCTATACTGTCCTCCTGTCCTGCAGAGCATCTCCCCTATATCTCTATACTGTCCTCCTGTCCTGCAGAGCATCTCCCCTATCTCTATACTGTCCTCCTGTCCTGCAGAGCATCTCCCCTATATCTCTATACGGTCCTCCTGTCCTGCAGAGCATCTCCCCTATATCTCTATACCGTCCTCCTGTCCTGCAGAGCATCTCCCCTATCTCTATACTGTCCTCCTGTCCTGCAGAGCATCTCCCCTATATCTCTATACGGTCCTCCTGTCCTGCAGAGCATCTCCCCTATATCTCTATACGGTCCTGCAGAGCATCTCCCCTATATCTCTATACCGTCCTCCTGTCCTGCAGAGCATCTCCCCTATATCTCTATACTGTCCTCCTGTCCTGCAGAGCATCTCCCCTATATCTCTATACTGTCCTCCTGTCCTGCAGAGCATCTCCCCTATATCTCTATACTGTCCTCCTGTCCTGCAGAGCATCTCCCCTATATCTCTATACTGTCCTCCTGTCCTGCAGAGCATCTCCCTTATATCTCTATACTGTCCTCCTGTCCTGCAGAGTGTGTGTGTGTATGTGTGTATATATATATATTATATATAGTGTGTGTGTGTATGTATGTAAGTCTGTGTATATATGTCTGTGTGTATATATGTGTGTGTGTGTGTATATATGTGTGTGTGTGTATATATGTCTGTGTGTGTGTGACTTTCCAGCGGTGACGCACACGCCAGGATAGATAACACTATAATACCGCACACCGGCACTGACATGATGTCGCACTCATTACGCTGTAGGAACCAGTGATCAGTCTCCTATAATACTGCAGTTGTTGACTCTTTCTTTCCTATAGATCGCCCCGGGGCGCCCCCTGGTGGGGGTCACACTGACCGCGTCCTCCATTATTCCCTCTGTGGACGTCGCTCGCGCTGTTCTAGGACGTATTTCCCGTAACAAGTAGGTGACATTTCTTCCCAGCACTTTTAGTTTCTCTGTTTATTGACTGCGGTGGATGAAAGCCGGACCCCAATAACCTGTCGGACCCCAATAACCCTCCGCCCTCCCGTATACTGCAGTATTGGGGGGACAGATGTCCTGTGCTTGTAACGCTCCATCATGCTGGGGCCTGTGGGGAGTTCTGCTGTCGGTGACGGCCGTCTCTCTGTCTCTTACAGGCTCTGGATGTTGGGGTACAGTTATGGGGGGCTTCCGCTCCGCTGATGTCCAGCAGTTACTACACAACAAGTTTGTCGTTATCCTCGGAGACTCCAGTAAGTGACGACTTCCTCCATGTACTGTGTGTATATAGTGTACTGTATCCGTGTACTGTATCCGTGTACTGTATCTGTGTACTGTATCTGTTTAATGTGTATGTATCTCCCTCATGTCTGAGCAGTTCTCCCCAGTAGTCAGGTCAGGGCCGGCTGCTCCTGGTGGTGATGGCTCTGGCCTCGTGTCTGAGCAGTTCTCCCCAGTAGTCAGGTCAGGGCCGGCTGCTCCTGGTGGTGATGGCTCTGGCCTCGTGTCTGAGCAGTTCTCCCCAGTAGTCAGGTCAGGGCCGGCTGCTCCTGGTGGTGATGGCTCCGGCCTCGTGTCTGAGCAGTTCTCCTCAGTAGTCAGGTCAGGGCCGGCTGCTCCTGGTGGTGATGGCTCCGGGCTCGTGTCTGAGCAGTTCTCCTCAGTAGTCAGGTCAGGGCCGGCTGCTCCTGGTGGTGATGGCTCCGGGCTCGTGTCTGAGCAGTTCTCCTCAGTAGTCAGGTCAGGGCCGGCTGCTCCTGGTGGTGATGGCTCGGGCTCGTGTCTGAGCAGTTCTCCTCAGTAGTCAGGTCAGGGCCGGCTGCTCCTGGTGGTGATGGCTCCGGCCTCGTGTCTGAGCAGTTCTCCCAGTAGTCAGGTCAGGGCCGGCTGCTCCTGGTGGTGATGGCTCCGGGCTCGTGTCTGAGCAGTTCTCTCCAGTAGTCAGGTCAGGGCCGGCTGCTCCTGGTGGTGATTGCTCCGGGCTCGTGTCTGAGCTGTTCTTTCCAGTAGTCAGGTCAGGGCCGGCTGTTCCTGGTGGTGATGGCTCCGGGCTCGTGTCTGAGCAGTTCTCTCCAGTAGTCAGGTCAGGACCGGCTGCTCCTGGTGGTGATGGCTCCGGCCTCGTGTCTGAGCAGTTCTCCCCAGTAGTCAGGTCAGGGCCGGCTGCTCCTGGTGGTGATGGCTCCGGCCTCGTGTCTGAGCAGTTCTCCTCAGTAGTCAGGTCAGGGCCGGCTGCTCCTGGTGGTGATGGCTCGGGCTCGTGTCTGAGCAGTTCTCCTCAGTAGTCAGGTCAGGGCCGGCTGCTCCTGGTGGTGATGGCTCCGGCCTCGTGTCTGAGCAGTTCTCCCCAGTAGTCAGGTCAGGGCCGGCTGCTCCTGGTGGTGATGGCTCCGGCCTCGTGTCTGAGCAGTTCTCCTCAGTAGTCAGGTCAGGGCCGGCTGCTCCTGGTGGTGATGGCTCCGGGCTCGTGTCTGAGCAGTTCTCTCCAGTAGTCAGGTCGGGGCCGGCTGCTCCTGGTGGTGATTGCTCCAGGCTCGTGTCTGAGCAGTTCTCTCCAGTAGTCAGGTCGGGGCCGGCTGCTCCTGGTGGTGATGGCTCCGGCCTCGTGTCTGAGCAGTTCTCCTCAGTAGTCAGGTCAGGGCCGGCTGCTCCTGGTGGTGATGGCTCGGCCTCGTGTCTGAGCAGTTCTCCCCAGTAGTCAGGTTAGAGCCGGCTGCTCCTGGTGGTGATGGCTCCGGGCTCGTGTCTGAGCAGTTCTCCCCAGTAGTCAGGTCAGGGCCGGCTGCTCCTGGTGGTGATTGCTCCGGCCTCGTGTCTGAGCAGTTCTCCCCAGTAGTCAGGTTAGAGCCGGCTGCTCCTGGTGGTGATGGCTCCGGGCTCGTGTCTGAGCAGTTCTCTCCAGTAGTCAGGTCAGGGCCGGCTGCTCCTGGTGGTGATGGCTCCGGGCTCGTGTCTGATTAGTTTCTCCCCAGTAGTCAGGTTAGAGCCGGCTGCTCCTGGTGGTGATGGCTCCGGCCTCGTGTCTGAGCAGTTCTCCCCAGTAGTCAGGTCAGGGCCGGCTGCTCCTGGTGGTGATTGCTCCGGCCTCGTGTCTGAGCAGTTCTCTCCAGTAGTCAGGTCAGGGCCGGCTGCTCCTGGTGGTGATGGCTCGGCCTCGTGTCTGAGCAGTTCTCCCCAGTAGTCAGGTCAGGGCCGGCTGCTCTGGTGGTGATGGCTCCGGGCTCGTGTCTGAGCAGTTCTCTCAGTAGTCAGGTCAGGGCCGGCTGCTCCTGGTGGTGATGGCTCCGGCCTCGTGTCTGAGCAGTTCTCCCCAGTAGTCAGGTTAGAGCCGGCTGCTCCTGGTGGTGATGGCTCCGGCCTCGTGTCTGAGCAGTTCTCTCCAGTAGTCAGGTCAGGGCCGGCTGCTCTGGTGATCTTGGCTCCTGGTGGTCTTGGCTTCTCGTGGTCTCGGCTCCTGGTGGTCTCGGCTTCGGGTTCACGGTGTCTCCTTTCTCTTTCAGTCCAGAGATCGGTGTATAAGGATCTGGTGAAGTTCCTGCAGACTGACAGTTTTCTTACCTTTAATCAGCTGAAGCATCGGGTGAGGTTCTGGGTTCTCTTGGTTTTCGGGGCTGGAGGGTCTCCGCTTTGTCTCCGCTTTGTCTCCGCTTTGTCACACTTGTCCTTGTTATATGTTCGTGATTATATAGTCAGTGAATCGCAGGGAAGAGAAAGCGGAAAAGTCTTTGTTCCGCGAATCACTGAGAAGAGATGGGAAATATCTGTGTCCGGCAATCGTTTGGTAAATAGAAGATAATCACATCAGAGACCCCAGGCCCTGTAATTACCATGACGATTGCAGCTCTGGAGACTCCGCCTGCCGTTATCAGGGACAGGGGCCCTCATAAAGCAGTATTGAGGCGAGTGATGGTCTGGTCTTGTGGTCCTGGACCAAGACGCCCCTATGAGGATTGGTCCAGGCTTGTGACGTGCTCACAAAGTCTAGTCCCGGGCTGTGATTTTTTTCCCCCGTCTCCCATGTAACCCACGGCGTGAATGTAGCGCCCCTGAGACACTCAGGGCACTACAGGAACTGCATCCTCTTGGGGATGCAGGACCTATTCCCTGGGACCTGGGAGTACCAGAGCCGATACCACCAAAGCACACCCAAAATCCTAGTTCTCCACTCCACACTGGGCATAGAGGGTTAACCATGTAAGGGGATGGTCGTCATGGGAAGGAACGAGTCTCCGTGTATAGCCAGCCTGGAGGGAGGGTCAGTCAGTAGTCGGTAGGAAAGTGTGGCACACAGTAGAGGTGTGCGGACGTGCCGGAGCTGGGTCCGTGCAGCGGTGACCACGGGGGCACAGGAGAGAGGTTGGATACTGGAGATACACTGGGACTGGAGCACGCACGGGGCACAAGGTACTAGATCAGGCACCAGTTCTACACGCCTTGATAAATACCTGCCCGGTGAGGACACCTTCACGGACTTCACCGAACCAAATAATCCGGGGGCATCAGCAGTAAACTAGGATCTGGGTTCAGACACTTACCTCTCTGCAGGGTCCGCACTGTCCGCCGTACGGAGGAGACTGCACCCCAATAGGGACAGTTGGGCCCAAACACTCCACTCTACGGGGACCCAACCAACAGAGTGTGCCGGGGACAGAGCAACCTGGGTCACTACATTGGCACTGATTCTCCAAGGACCTGAAACGCATCTGCACTAAACGTATCAAATATCGGGGGAAATGCATAAGAGCAGCAAACACGCAATATTCAGCATGGTGTGTGGTCCGGACACCTGCAGAAAAAACCCCGCAGAATTTACACTGCATGTGAACACGGCCTCAGCGGTACATTTTTATATTTTTTTTATTATGGGTTCATAAGAGAAAATTAATCACCCCATACTTTTACGCCATGTACCGATCCCATTAAATAATCTGATGGCTGTGTTGTTCGGATCGTTACGATTACAAGGACACCAAAGCACAAAAATTACGTTCTAATTTTTTTATTAATTTATTTAGGGGAATAAAAATCTCTTACTCTCCTGTAGTATACAGGTCATAGAGACGCTGCTCTCTACACTGGATCCCTGTGTGCAGTGGAGTCAGAGGCCGCACTGCAGCTTCGAGTATAGAAAATTCTCCCTCTGACATCACCGGAGTCTGTGGCTCAAAAGATAGGGCTCCTGCTGAAATGTTTGAGGGTTGTGGTTTGAATCCAAAAAATGGATGAAAAATTAACGAAAAAAAATTACATATTTGCAATTATTTCTCATTTTATAGTAGGGGTGGGGAAACTCCGGTCCGTGGGCCGTATGTGGCCCACAATGGCTTTTTCTGCGGCCCCCGGGGACCGCAGTGCTGTGGCGGCAGCCGCATGTTGCTGGCTGGGTGACCCTTTAAAACCTTGCATGGCGCGTTCAAAGCTAATTTACATGAAGGACTACGTACCCACGCTGGCACTGGCTACGTGAAGACGTACTTTGTAGGCGCGAGGTGCGCTCCAATACAGCAGAAGAGGAGCGACTGCCCCATCATCCCCAGGTCCTACTGTGCTGGGCAGCGCTCTCTGTGCTTGGCGGCAGCGCTCTCTTTGCCTGGCGGCAGCACTCTCTGTGCTCCTAGCCCCCCCCCCCCCCCCCCCGCCCAGGTCTGCTTGTGCCCCAGACTCCCCCCAGTCTGTCTCTGCCCCCCAGTCTCCCCAGTGATCTCTGTGCACCCAGCTTCCCTCACAGCTGTCTGTGCCCCTGTGGCATCCCCCAGGGCTGTCTATGTCCTTCCAGCATTCCCCAGGGCTGTCCGTGCCCCCTGCTATGTATATACCACAGCAATGTTTGTGCCCCCAGCTATGTCTGTGAAACCCAGTTATGTATATACCCCAGTGATGTCTATGCCCCGCTGCTTCCCTAGTGATGTATATTCCTCTCAACCCTCCCCAGCAATGTTTATGCCCCCCCTGTTATGTCTGTGCTCCTCATCAATGATGTATATATCCCCAGTGATGTATGTACCCCCAACTGATGTCTATGCAAACAGCCACATCTATGTCCCGCAGCTTTTCTAGTGATATATACTCCTCCCAAGTGATTTATTTGCCCTCAGCATCTCCTTTCATGTCTATGCCCCCAGCCTCCCCAGTGATCTATATTCCTCCCAACCGTCCGATGTATATGCTCCCATCCCCTCCTGTGATGTGTATATACAGCAGTCCCAGCCAACTGAAACCTGGAAAAGCAGTTGTGAAAAGCAAAAAGATCAGTATCGCCTAATATCACAGCTGCACCAAAGATTAGAAGCTCCGGCCGGCACCGTGAGTGAATTGTGTGACCAAATATAGCAGGGTCGTCTGGACAAGATCCGTGACTGCCGGGACAGCGGGACCGGGACAGCGGGATCGGAAGCTCAGGTCCTTTCCAATGTTGTTGCAAAATTTGACTCTTAAGCTGGGTTTACACACTGAGACTTTCTAGCGATCCAACCTGCGATCTCAACCTAGCCGGGATCGCTACAAAGTCTCTGGTGAGCTGTCAAACAGGCAGACCTGGCCAACGACCTAACAGCGATCCGGACCTGCAGAGCGACTAGCTGGTCGTTGGGGACGTGTCAAAAAAGCAGGTGAACTTCACCCGACTTCATTTAATGCCACGCGGCTCTGTGTGCCGTGTAAATAAATAAATAATTAAAAAATCCGGCGTGCGGTCCCCCCCTATTTTAATACCAGCCAGATAAAGCCATACGGCTGCAGGCTGGTATTCTCAGGATGGGGAGCCCCACGTTATGGGGAGCCCCCCAGCCTAACAATATCAGCCAGCAGACGCCCAGAATTGCCGCATTCATTAGATGCGACAGATCTGGGACTGTACCCGGCTCTTCCCGATTTGCCCTGGTGCGTTGGCAAATCGGGGTAATAATGAGTTATTGGCAGCCCATAGGTGCCAATAAGTCCAAGATTAATCATGTCAGGCGTCTCCCCGAGATTCCTTCCATGATTAATCTGTAAATTACAGTTAAAACACACACACACACCCGAAAAATCCTTTATTAGAAATAAAAAACACTAACAAATTCCCTCATTACCAATTTATTACCCACAACAAAGCCCTCCATGTCCGGCGTAATCCACGGTCCTCCAGCGTCGCATCCAGCTCTGCTGCATGCAGGTGACAGGAGCAGCAGAAGACACCGCTGCTCCTGTCACCTCCACGCAGCTAATGAAGAGAGCCGTGTGATCGGCTGAGCTGTCACTGAGGTTACCTGGATCCAGCGGTGGATGCAGCGGTGGCCGCGGGTAACCTCAGTGACAGCTCAGCTGATCGCGCTACTCACCTCAGTTGCTGGTGATTTTCCCCCCCCTCTCTCATACTCACCGATCACCGGCGCTGCACGGTGTTCACACTGCTCCGGCGGCTTTTCCTTTTTTGAAAAAGCCGGACGCTCATTAAACAATCTCGTATTCCCTGCTTTCCCCGCCCACCGGCAAATGTGATTGGTTGCAGTGAGGCACGCCCACACGCTGAGTGACAGCTGTGTCACTGCACCCAATCACAGCAGCCGGTGGGTGTGTCTATACTGTGCAGTAAAATAAATAAATAAATAATTAAAAAATCCGGCGTGCGCTCCCCCCAATTTTAATGCCAGCCAGATAAAGCCATACGGCTGCAGGCTGGTATTCTCAGGATGGGGAGCCCCACGTTATGGGGAGCCCCCCAGCCTAACAATATCAGTCAGCAGCCGCCCAGAATTGCCGCATACATTAGATGCGACAGTTCTGGGACTGTACCCGGCTCTTCCCGATTTGCCCTGGTGCGTTGGCAAATCGGGGTAATAAGGAGTTATTGGCAGCCCATAGCTGCCAATAAGTCCTAGATTAATCATGTCAGGCGTCTCCCCGAGATTCCTTCCATGATTAATCTGTAAGTGACAGTAAATAAACACACACACACACACCCGAAAAAATCCTTTATTAGAAATTAAAAACACAAACACATTCCCTCATTACCAATTTATTACCCACAACAAAGCCCTCCTTGTCCGGCGTAATCCACGGTCCTCCAGCGTCGCATCCAGCTCTGCTGCATGCAGGTGACAGGAGCAGCAGAAGACACCGCCGCTCCTGTCACCTGCACGCAGCTAATGAAGAGAGCCATGTGATCGGCTGAGCTGTCACTGAGGTTACCTGGATACAGCGGTGGATACAGCGGTGGATACAGCGGTGGCCGCGGGTAACCTCAGTGACAGCTCAGCTGATCGCGCTACTCACCTCATTTGCTGCGTGGAGCTGACCGGAGCGGCGGTGAGTAGCGCGATCAGCTGAGCTGTCACTGAGGTTACCCGCGGCCACCGCTGCATCCACCGCTGGATCCAGGTAACCTCAGTGACAGCTCAGCTGATCACACGGCTCTCTTCATTAGCTGCGTGGAGGTGACCGGAGCGGCGGTGTCTTCTGCTGCTCCTGTTACCTGCATGCAGCAGAGCTGGATGCGACGCTGGAGGACCGTGGATTACGCCGGACAAGGAGGGCTTTGTTGTGGGTAATAAATTGGTAATGAGGGAATTTGTTAGTGTTTTTTATTTCTAATAAAGGATTTTTCGGGTGTGTGTTTTTTAACTGTAATTTACAGATTAATCATGTCAGGCGTCTCCCCGAGATTCCTTCCATGATTAATCTAGGACTTATTGGCAGCTATGGGCTGCCAATAACTCCTTATGACCCCGATTTGCCAACGCACCAGGGCAAATCGGGAAGAGCCAGGTACAGTCCCAGAACTGTCGCATCTAATGTATGCGGCAATTCTGGGCGGCTGCTGACTGATATTGTTAGGCTGGGGGGCTCCCCATAACGTGGAGCTCCCCATCCTGAGAATACCAGCCTGCAGCCGTATGGCTTTATCTGGCTGGTATTAAAATTGGGGGGGACCTCACGCTGGATTTTTTAATTATTTATTTATTTATTTATTTATTTTACTGCACAGTTATAGACATGCCCACCGGCTGCTGTGATTGGGTGCAGTGACACAGCTGTCACTCAGCGTGTGGGCGTGTCTCACTGCAACCAATCATATTTGCCGGTGGGCGGGGAAAAGCAGGGAATACGAGATTGTTTAATGAGCGGGCCGGCTTTTTCAAAAAAGGAAAAGCCGCCGGAGCAGAGTGAACGCCGTGCAGCGCCGGGGATCGGGGATCGGTGAGTATGAGAGAGGGGGGGACACTTCAGTCACTCGGGGGATTAGCGGTCACCGGTGAATCCTTCACCGGTGACCGCTAATCAGTACGCTACACAGACAGAGCCGCGGAGTCGCTGTAAAGTCCCCTTTACACACTGAAACTTGCTAGCGATCATGCTGCACAGCGGGAAACAAAGGACCTAGGAATGGTCCTGAACGATTTGTAGCGATCAGCAACTTCACAGCAGGGGCCAGGTCGCTGATAGGTTTCACACACTGCAATGTCGCTGGGGAGGTCGCTGTAACGTCACAAAACCGGTGACGTTACAGCGATGTCGTTTGCGATGTTGCAGTGTGTAAACCCAGCTTTAGTGATAGTCATCGGAGACGGCTTTTTTTTTTTTTTTTTTTGTAGACTATAGGAGACGTGCTCTGCAACCCATAGAATTGATAGTGGAAGACAAATACAGGCGTATCCACACGTTGACATTTACCTAGACATTGCTTGGAAATCCCCTCGGGATCACGCAGATGTCATCTGTACACGCAGTATCCTATTTTACCAGTGAAACTAGACTTGTGGTCAGCAACACAGAAGCCGGGGTAGAAACACTTTCTGTAGTCTTTTCAAAAATACACGATGATATGATTCTTACATACAGTGGGTACGGAAAGTATTCACACCCCTTTACATTTTTTACTTTGTTTCATTGCAGCCATTTGGTACATTTTTTTTTCTCATTAATGTGCACTCTGCCCCCCATCCCCCATCTTGTCAGAAAAGAAACAAAAGTAGAAATTTTTGCAAATTTGTTAAACAAGAAAAACTGAAATTTCACATGGTCATAAGTATTCAGCCCCTTTGCTCAGTATAACACGTGGTCATAAGTATTCAGCCCCTTTGCTCAGTATAACACGTGGTCATAAGTATTCAGACCCTTTGCTCAGACACTCCTATGTAAGTCCCATGCTGTCCATTTCCTTGTGATCCTCCTTGAGATGGTTCTCCTCCTTCATTGGAGTCCAGCTGTGTGTAATTACACTGATAGGACGTAATTTGGAAAGGCGCACACCTGCCTATATAAGACCTCACAGCTCACACTGCATGTCACACCAAATGAGGATCATGAGGTCAAAGGAACTGCCCAAGGAGCTCAGAGACAGAATTGTAGCAAGGCACAGATCTGGCCAAGGTTACAAAAGAGTTTCGGCAGTACTCAAGGTTCCTAAGAGCACAGTGGCCTCCATAATCCTTAAATGGAAGAAGTTTGGGATCACCAGAACTCTTCCTAGACCTGGCCGTCCAGCCAAACTGAGCAATCGTGGGAGAAGAGCCTTGGTGAGAGGTAAAGAAGAACCCCAAGATCACTGTGGCCGAGCTCCAGAGATGCAGTAGGGAGATGGGAGAAAGTTCCACAAAGTCACCTATCACTGCAGCCTCCACCAGTCGGGCCTTTATGGCAGAGTGGCTGACGGAAGCCTCTCCTCGGTGCAAGACATATGAAAGCTTGCATAGAGTTTGCAAAAAAAAAAATACATGAAGGACTCCAGACTATGAGAAATAAGATTCTCTGGTCTGATGAGACAAAGAGAACTTTTTGGTAATAATTGTAAGCGGTATGTGTGGAGAAAACCAGGTACTGCTCATCACCTGCCCAATACAATCCCCACAGTGAGACATGGTGGAGGCAGCATCATGCTATGGGGCAGGGACAGGACGACTGGGTGCAATTGAAGGAAAGATGAATGCAGCCGAGTACAGAGATATCCTGGAAGAAAACCTCTTCCAGATGCTCTGGACCTCAGACTTGGCCGGAGATTCACCTTCCAACAAGACAATTACCCTAAGCACACAGCTAAAATAACAAAGGAGCGGCTTCAGAACAACTCTGTGACCATTCTTGACCGGCCCAGCCAGAGCCCTGACCTAAACCCAATTGAGCATCTCTGGAGAGACCTAAAAATGGCGTCCACCAACGTTCACCATCCAATCTGACGGGACTGGAGAGGATCTGCAAGGAAGAATGGCCGAGGATCCCCAAATCCAGGATCCCAAGAAGACTCATGGCTGTACTAGCCCAAAAGGGAGGGTGCCTCTACTCAATACTGAGCAAAGGGGCTGAATACTTATGACCATGAGAGATTTCAGTTTTCCTTGATTATAAAATTTGCAAAAATTTCTACATTTCTATTTGTTTTCTGACGGGATGGGAAGATGGGGGGATGGGGTGTAGAGTGCACATTAATGAGAAAAAATTGTACCAAATGCCTGCAATGAAACAGTGAAAAATTTAAAGGGGTCTGAATATTTTCCGTACCCACTGTATGTCATTCTACATCACTAATGGAGTGTGGTCCTCAGACCACGTGGGTGCACCACCGCCCTGGACTAGACCAAATCATCAGTAATGGAGTGTGCCCTGGAACAGACCACTTGAGAGTGCCACAGGTGAGCATCACTGCCCTGGACCAGACTGCATGGTTGACCAGTCTTCCGGCTCTGGTGACTATTCCTCTAGCTCTGGTGACCATTCCTCCGATGAGTATTCCTCTGGTGAGAATTCCTCCTGCTCCGGTGACTACTGCTCCGGTGATAATTCTTACAGCTCCGGTGATCATTTTTATGGCTCCTGGGAGCATTCCTCAGGCTCCAAGGGCTATTTCCTCCAGCTCTGTTGAGGATGGCTCCTGTGAGTATTCCCTCCAGCTCTGGTGTCGATTTTCCATGGTTCTGGTGTCGATTTTTTTTTTTCCCGCCTCTGGTGTCGCTTTTTTCCCCGCCTCTGGTGTCGCTTTTTTCCCCGCCTCTGGTGTCGCTTTTTTCCCCGCCTCTGGTGTCGATTCTCCCCCGCCTCTGGTGTCGATTCTCCCCCGCCTCTGGTGTCGATTCCTCCAGTGACTATTCCTCCGGCTCTGGAGAGAATCCCTCTGTCAGTTTTCCCGGTTACACTCCGTGTGTACACAGCCGTACACGCACAGGGGACCTGTCTGAAGCTAGACAACCACCAGGCGCTCCGGGCAATATACAATTTTAGGAACCTGTTTCCTTCTGTTCACACACAGCTCCAGACACAATCTAAATCCCGAGGATGGATGTGTATGAAGTGCGCGGTCCGTACAGTCAGGTCCACCATTACCAAGCACAGGGACTTTCTGTTCTGTCAGTGCCACAAAGTTCCTTCATCCCCAGATGTCCTCAGTCCAAGGTTTTCTCGGCAGATTAGTTACACGCTCCAGTGTAAACATTGGGAAACAGCAGAGGTTCTCTACATCCAGTGTCCTCAGCTGTGGCCGAAAACCCACAAACCCCAGTCTCCAGAACACGATGACCCGTTACAGGTGACACGCAGATAAACAGCAGGATCTATAAACAGATATAAACCCAATGCGTATATCACCGCTCTCTTCCCACCGGACATAAAATATACATTTTGTTATTGCCGCATCCGTACAGGCCGCTCTCTCCAGACCCTTATTCCTAAAATAATTGTATCCACGCTTTAAATGCCATAAAGAAAAAGAATAATCTGCTTCCCTCTCTTCTCCCATGAGCCCGGACACCTCCTGTTATACTGTATGGAGTGGGGAGAAGAGCGGGAACAAGGGAGATGCAGAAAGTGCTGCTGAGCTTTCTAACAAGTACTTTACCTCCCCCGAGCTGTAGTCACAGCTGCCCTGCTCAGTGCTGCTGTGTAATGTGTAGCAGCATGGAGGGCCTGGCAAGTGTTTATATCACTGCAGTGCTGTGTACACAGCTGCCCTGCTCAGTGCTGCTGTGTAATGTGCAGCAGCGAGGAGGGCCTGGCAAGTGTTTATATCACTGCAGTGCTGTGTACACAGCTGCCCTGCTCAGTGCTGCTGTGTAATGTGCAGCAGCATGGAGAGCCTGGAAAGTGGTTATATCACTGCAGTGCTGGATTCACAGCTTCCCTGCTCAGTGCTGCTGTATAATGCCCTCCATGCTGCTGCACCTGGGAAGTGTTTATATCACTGCAGTGCTGGATTCACAGCTGCCCTGCTCAGTGCTGCTGTGTAATGTCCTCCATGCTGCTGCTTCTGAACATATGCTATATAGACAGGACATCATAGCAGTGCGTCTCCTCACCAGCCCAGCGCCTGCAGAGGGGAATATAGGTGAAAATGCTGGATACAAGTCTATCGTGATATTGATCGTGTACACACAGGACGGCTTATTCTGAAACGTTACATGAAAGTCCAGTTCCCCTTCAACTCTCCCTTTTCTCTTACTCTCCACTGTGATGGTGAACAAACCATTGCCGTTTTCTGCCTTCGCACTTTGCCCTCCAGTCACACATTCTTTTCATCCATGCAACACTCCTCCCTGCTTCTTCCTCGCCAGCACTCCCCCCTGCTTCTTCCTCGCCAGCACTCCCCCCTGCTTCTTCCTCGCCAGCACTCCCCCCTGCTTCTTCCTCGCCAGCACTCCCCCCTGCTTCTTCCTCGCCAGCACTCCCCCCTGCTTCTTCCTCGCCAGCACTCCCCCCTGCTTCTTCCTCGCCAGCACTCCCCCCTGCTTCTTCCTCGCCAGCACTCCCACCCCGCTTCTTCCTTGCCAGCACTCCCACCCCGCTACTTCCTTGCCAGCACTCCCCCCAGCATCTTCCTCGCCAGCACTCCCCCCTGCTTCTTCCTCGCCAGCACTCCCCCCTGCTTCTTTCTCGCCAGCACTCCCACCCTGCTACTCCCCCCAGCATCTTCCTCACCAGCACTCCCCCCTGCTTCTTCCTCGCCAGCACTCCCCCCCCCCCCCCCCCTGCTTCTTCCTTGCCAGCACTCCCCCCTGCTTCTTCCTCGCCAGCATTCCCCCCTGCTTCTTCCTCGCCAGCATTCCCACCTGCTGCTTCCTCGCCAGCACTCCCCCCTGCTTCTTCCTCGCCAGCACTTCCCCCCCCCCCCCTGCTTCTTCCTCGCCAGCACTCCCCCCTGCTTCTTCCTCGCCAGCACTCGCCTCTGCTGCTTCCTCGCCAGCACTCGCCTCTGCTTCTTCCTCGCCAGCATTCCCACCTGCTTCTTCCTCGCCAGCACCCACCTCTGCTTCTTCCTCAGCAGCATCAACTACAGAGAAAAATGTCTGTCTAGAATGGTTTCAGCCCCTCTTCTTATCTTGCGCTGTGGTACTGGTCCGGTACTTACCCATTTATGAAGGTGTTCGGGATTCACAGATCCTAGCACGTATTCAATGAGGGCAGAGGGTCCAGACTGAGCCAGAAGAAAAGAGTCATGAAGTCCATTCACACTGACAGATTTTCCGGACAAGTCCAGACCGGCTGCCGCTCAGCCAAGGAACGAGTGAAACGCCCGAAATGATGATCGTTCTCGGCAGCACATCATATTCTGTAATCTGTGCTGCCGAGAACAATGGCTGCCTATGTGCCCTGAACGATCTATTACAGACCACAGTTAAGGCGCAGCCGTACTGTGTGAACAGAATCCTAAACGCCGCAGGCCGGCCACCATCTATCACTGTGTACATAGACCCTCAGACTGCTGGTACTCCACGATATATAAAGATCCATCACAAGATCACAGCCACATACAGGCCGGTGAGGACAGGTTTGGGGGGCTCCTATACTGCAGATAAGGGGGTCTGCGGCTTTAAGTATAGTGATTCTATTGCTCTGGTTTGAGCTTGTCACATCAATGCTGGTGTCACTGATCACCGATGTCCTTTGGGTCCTTCTTCTCTTCATGGTCCCCTCTGATGGATGGTGGCTTACACTGCCTTATTGAGATCCTGGTGTCACTGATCGCCGATGTCCTTCGGGTCCTTCTTCTCTTCATGGTTCCCTCTGATGGATGGTGGCTTACAATGCCATATTGAGATCCTGGTGTCACTGATTGCCGATGTCCTTTGGGTCCTTCTTGTCTTCATGGTTCCCTCTGATGGATGGTGGCTTACACTGCCTTATTGAGATCCTGGTGTCACTGATCGCCGATGTCCTTTGGGTCCTTCTTGTCTTCATGGTCCCCTCTGATGGATGGTGGCTTACAATGCCATATTGAGATCCTGGTGTCACTGATTGCCGATGTCCTTTGGGTCCTTCTTGTCTTCATGGTCCCCTTTGATGGATGGTGGCTTACAATGCCATATTGAGATCATGTATTTTTCTGAACTAGTTATCTAAACTGTCTTCTCTGAGCCGACAGTGCGAGGAGGGGGGTACACTGATGGGCAAAAGGGTAACAATGTTTTGCACTTTTGACTTTCTGACTCCAGATCTCACCATCCACTCAAGCCTCAGATGTGAGGCTACCATCATCTAATAGCCAAGATGATGGTCTATCTCATATGCTAAATAGCTGCAAATCACATTTATATATGATTAGTTATGCAAATTCTCCTCATGTCAATGCATTGTTAGTGTTTTGTAAATTCACCTTTTGGCTTTCACCCCTCCTGAATTCTAGACATGATCTCCATCAGATTCAAGCATATTTTGACCGAAATCTGATCACAGGTCTCTTCTCCTCGTTCCCAGTGTTGGTGTATACTGGTCAGGTCTCTTCTCCACGTTCCCAGTGTTGGTGTATACTGGTCAGGTTTCTTCTCCACATTCCCAGTGTTGGTGTATACTGGTCAGGTCTCTTCTCCACATTCCCAGTGTTGGTGTATACTGGTCAGATCTCTTCTCCACATTCCCAGTGTTGGTGTATACTGGTCAGATCTCTTCTCCACGTTCCCAGTGTTAGTGTATACTGGTCAGGTCTCTTCAATATGTTCCCAGTGTTGGTGTATACTGGTCAGGTCTCTTCTCCACGTTCCCAGTGTTGGTGTATACTGGTCAGGTCTCTTCTACACGTTCCCAGTGTTGGTGTATACTGGTCAGGTCTCTTCTCCGTGTTCCCAGTGTTGGTGTATACTGGTCAGGTCTCTTCTCCACATTTCCAGTGTTGCTGTATACTGGTCAGGTCTCTTCTACATGTTGCCAGTGTTGGTGTATACTGGTCAGGTCTCTTCTCCACATTCCCAGTGTTGGTGTATACTGGTCAGGTCTTTTCTCCATGTTCCCAGTGTTGGTGTATACTGGTCAGGTCTCTTCTCCACGTTCCCAGTGTTGGTGTATACTGGTCAGGTCTCTTCTCCACGTTCCCAGTGTTGGTGTATACTGGTCAGGTCTCTTCTCCACGTTCCCAGTGTTGGTGTATACTGGTCAGGTGTCTTCTCCACATTCCCAGTGTTGGTGTATACTGGTCAGGTCTCTTCTCCACGTTCCCAGTGTTGGTGTATACTGGTCAGGTCTCTTCTCCACGTTCCCAGTGTTGGTGTATACTGGTCAGGTCTCTCCTCCACGTTCCCAGTGTTGGTGTATACTGGTCAGGTCTCTCCTCCACGTTCCCAGTGTTGGTGTATACTGGTCAGGTCTCTTCTCCACGTTCCCAGTGCTGGTGTATACTGGTCGGGTCTCTTTTCCATGTTCCCAGTGTTGGTGTATACTGGTCAGGTCTCTTCTCCACGTTCCCAGTGCTGGTGTATACTGGTCAGGTCTCTTCTCCATGTTCCCAGTGTTGGTGTATGCTGGTCAGGTCTCTTCTACACGTTCCCAGTGTTGGTGTATACTGGTCAGGTCTCTTCTACACGTTCCCAGTGTTGGTGTATACTGGTCAGGTCTCTTCCCCATGTTCCCAGTGTTGGTGTATACTGGTCAGGTCTCTTCTCCACGTTCCCAGTGTTGGTGTATACTGGTCAGATCTCTTCTCCATGTTCCCAGTGTTGGTGTATAGTGGTCAGGTCTCTTCTCCACGTTCCCAGTGTTGGTGTATACTGGACGACTCTCTTGGGGATGTATACAGCTTTCTCTTCACCCACAAGTGTTGGATTGGGTTGAGGTCTGGGGACGGTGGGGACAATTCAGCTTCTCTACTTCATTGTCATTGACCCATTTCTTCTCCAATCTCGGCGTATGCTTCGGGTCGTTCTCCTGCTGGAACACTATGTCGTCCTTTTCATACCCATAGTACTCGAGAGTATGAAGTAACTCGTCTTGTAGGATCCTCACATATAGCTCTGCATTGAGACCACCATCCATCCTAGTCAAGTGTCCAACGCCTTTGGCTGTGAAACAACAATATCAGGGTTCCTCCACTGAACATTACAGTTCCTTCTTCAATTTCTCGATTCGTTAGCCCCTGTTCCCGTGTTTCTTCCAGACCCATTTGCCCCCATCAGAGCCGTGTACTGACTTCCTTCTCATCGCTCCAAATCTCCCGTTTCCAATCTTCCACTTTTCATTCTTTATAATCTGGAGCTGATGCTTCTTATGAGGATATTGCAGTTGAGGCTTCTTCACCTTTTTTCGGGCCACCATTCCAGACTTTTGTAACGCGCGTCGCCCGGTGTTTGCATGGACATCTGTGATCTCATATTATGGAGCAGTCGAGCCGTCTCCACTGCCGGGTTTGTCGCCTCAACGCTGATAGACCTTGTGATGAGTAGAGATGAGTGAACCTGATTGTGAAACCGAACACCAACTTAAAAAAAAAATAAAAAATCAATGTTTGGGTGCTTTGTGTGCAAACCGCACTCGCACGAGCAAAGCTGAGCTCAGGTACGCTCAGTGCTCAGCCCTGTGCGAGCCACTCGCAGTGTTTGAACGGCTTGTACTGAGGATGTGAGGATTATTCAGAGAAAAGTGATGATAGTCAGCTGTCCTGGTACATCCACCCAACCCCCTGCAGCGCAGCCAGAAGAACATCCTGCGCTGCCAGAAATCAGCAACTGGTGGAGGTGACAAATTCAATTAGGCCAGTTCCTGAGCCAGCACACCCCCTGCGGAGTGAATTGCCCTGCTCAGGAGGTAGGAGGAGAACTGCAAGTTTATGACCGAGCCTCAAAGGATTAGGTCCAGACTCTGCTAGTCTGAACGGAGCCGTTGAAAAAGTTACAATATTGGGGAATACGTCAATTCCACAAATAAGATAGGCATATTTTCAGATTCCTGACAGCAAGACACACGTCTTTCCGCTAATCTGTAAGATGTGCGGAGCCAACAATAATCAATAACTAGGTGTAGAAAGACCACAGGCACCCCGAGTTTCCTGTCTATGGATAGATCAAATAATAAGGAGAAATATTATTGGCATATCTTCCATGTGAGACGCTCAGGGGCAGAGATATGAGGAAAACTGAAAATCTATATTTCACTGGATAAGTAGAAGGCCAGCCCAGTGTGAGGTCATAGGTGGGAGGGCACATGTAATGCGGCCAGATTCATAACCTCAGAGCTTTTTTTTGTGATGTGCTTTTCCGGGTGGTGTTGTGTGATACACATGGGGGAAGTCCCAGGAAGCTTGTGGCTCCACAGCGCCCCCTGTACCAGCCACCATTCATATTCATAAGGAACAAGGTAACTGTTCCATCTGTGTATCTGTTTGTAAACATGTCTTATCTGTAACTGCACTTCTGACATATAATCTGTAAATCCCATCTTGTATATACTGTATTATCCAGTGTGCCCTTAAGGCGATTAAATATATAATTTAATCTTAAGCTGTTTCTTTTATCTTTATTCCCAAATCCCATATCCTTGAGTTCGGCTAAGTTTACATGCTACCTGGGCTGCTTTCTGGCCCGATATACAGTAGTCCAGCTAACGGACCAGGACTATATCTAATGAGGAACTGATGGCAGTCTATCGCACTGTACTGGGACTGGCAGAATTCTGTTCCACTGGGGCTAGTGGAAAGTTCCTGTTGGGGTTGTGGGAAAGCTGGGTGCCGCACCGGAGGTGGCACAGCTGACTCAGTTCCACTCCCCGTGTCTCTCTGTGCCTGTGGGGATAGGAGGATTCAGTGCTGCATTGTGCCATGTGGACCTTTGGGGTGCAGACCGTCGCGTGTTGGAGGAAGTGACGAGGTCGTCTCTCTTGTCCCCAATGTATTAGAGACGTCAGGGTTGGGCTGAAATGTGCAGTTTCATCACAGATTGACAGGGTCGCGACCGAGCGGAGGAATGTCCGAGTGACTCGACCCCCCCCCCCCCCCTTCCCCGGCCCGGTTCGTGACAGAGGGTAATAACAGCACGATTACATGTAGTGTACAACACAAAAAATTGTGTGAAAAAGCTGCCCACCATACCCTGGAAGACTCAAACAGCCAATCAGTTTTTTTTCTCTGGGGTTCGGGTGAAGCTCGAACCAGTAGAGGCTCGGCTCGTTGGCTGCCTTTGAACCGAACCTCCATGGGTTCACTCCGATATTTTGACTGGACGGCCACCTCTTGACTTTTGAATGGATGGGCAGACTTCATTTCCTATTCTTCCACCTCTCATGGCTTACATGATGCAGCTTGGAAATTTTCTTGGCCCAGAGACCGCTATCGATGAACTGGGTGATACTGTTACTCTTTTCTTGTAAAATCTTCTACATGGCGGCTCCTCAATTTGAACCAGTGACTTTCACTTGGGAAGAAACCTAATAACACATGGAGCTATTAGGGAATGTGAGAACAGGTTGTGATTTGTAGTATATGGGAAGAAAAGGAGCAAAACAGTAACAATGCACAGACAGGAGGAGAATCTGCATAACTGATGTTATGCTACATAGAGGCAAATCATATTTATGTGTGAGAAGCCAAGATGATTGTCTATAAAAATGAAGGTCATCTCGCCCTCAAAGCTGTAGAGGAAGAGAGATATGGAGTCGGAAAGTCAGAAGATCAGAACATTGTTACCCTTTTGCTCATCATTGTATTTCCATTCTTTCATTGGTAGCTTTGTATCTGGATCTTCCTTTATTATTGGGATGTTATTAGACAGCGGAGGCCACTTCTGCTTTCTGGTGGGTTTTCCTTTTTCATCCATTTTTTTTTTTTTTTCCTCTGATTCCTCCTCATTTTTCTGCACTTTTGCAGTGATACATGCCCTCCATCCTCCTCTACATGGCTGAGCCGTTGTGTTTCTCTCTGCAGGGGGAATTCATTTTTGAGAACGACGTGCTGATAGAGGGCGGCCAGCATGAGGAGATGCACAATGGGACTACGTATCGGGAGGTGCGGCAGTACCGGAGTGGCCACCACCTCGTCCGCTTCTACTTCCTGACCCGCGTCTACTCCACGTACCTGGAGAGCATACTGTCAGATTTCCAGAGTGGCCCCCAACCGGACGTGCTGATGATAAACTCCTGCGTCTGGGACGTCAATAGGTGACCACCGCCGCCATGGTAGCTGCCACCATACTGATTACTGTTCCTCATTGTCCTCATCTTCTTCTGCAGGTATGGTGACCATCATCTGGAGGCCTACAAGACCACACTGGACCTCCTGTTCCTGCGCCTCAAGGAGGTGCTGACCCCCCATTGCCTCATCCTCTGGACCACGACCATGCCGGTCGGATACAAGGACGACGAGATCCCAATGGTAACTGCTGCAATGTCGCAGATGTTGGTGGGATTTGATCCTAGGACCCCAATGCTCCACATGAGCCCGGTGCTGCCTGGAGTAGACGTACATGGCACCATGTTTGGGTTGAGCGTTGTGCTCTGTTTGATGCCGTCACCTCACACAAATGGCCTCTGTTTGGCAGGTACACCAAAAAAAGACCTCAATATATACTTTCCACAGACGTCTCCACACGTGGCTCTATGTAGATGGACACTGGGGCACATCATCCACAGGGTCCCACTGTAGTGACGGTACCTGCCTAGTGTGTGGTATTTTTATCGTGTACCTTTTGTGATGCAATCTTTTCGGTGGCATTGTTGTTGTCATTCCTGCTTTGCTCTTATGCGTCTCCAGTTCCAGACCCCCCCACAGAACGTGCGGATGGACATGGTGATGGGGAACTTCTACAGCTCCACATTGGCGGATTTCCACAAGGTGGACGTGTTGGACATGCACTACCACTTCCGCCATGACCTGCGCCACCGATGGGTTGACGCCATCCACTGGAATTTTCTGGCACATCGGAAGTACACCCAGATCCTGTTGAGCCGCATCGCAATGGCTTGGGATGTGGAGCCACCAAAGGACAATTTGCCGGAAGGTGTGTGATACATTATATCTGTCCTCCATACACTCCCCCTGTGGTCTGAGGAGCTCACAATCCGGTGAATCTAGACCAGACCATCCCCCACCCATATCATTAAGTCCTGGGCCATGTAGCGTTTAGCTCTGCACGGTGTAGGGTCCTCATCCTGCCAGGCTTGTTACAATCTTCTTTTCTTCCCCACGTTTCAGGCTCTGTTCATCTCGTTGCTCCTCATCCGGTTGCACCTTGTCCAGAGCTGCGACCTCCAAGACCGGAACAAGAGCTGTATACTCAGGGTAAGTATCATCACTGCCCGCTCTATGGGGTAATAGTGAGATAGTCCAGCCACAGGTTAACATCTCTCTGTGCAGGGGCTGTATACATGCCAGGATACACATCATTCGATGGGAGTGATATCAGCGCTGTGTCTGGTGAGTATGACTGCCGCATACTTCTCTATGGACTCAGTAACGTTATGTGTAACCCATACTCTGTCTGCCAGGCGTCCCATGCCCCGGGAATGACACGAATGACAATCTCATCAGCTCAGACGGTGAGAGCCAAGCACAAGTCATCTCCCATCTGTCCCCCTCCATCATGACATGACTGCTCCTGTCATGTCATCTCACACTCCTCTTCCTGCACCATGTCATCTCCTACTCCACTTTGTCCTGCACCATGTCATCTCCTAGTCTTCTTCCTGTACCGGGTCGTCTCCTCCTCTTTTTCCTGCGCCATGTCGTCTCCTCCTCTTCCTGCACCGTGTCGTCTCCTACTTTTCCTGCACATGTCGTCTCCTCCTTTTCCTGCGCATGTCGTCTCCTCCTTTTCCTGCGACATGTCGTCTCCTCCTCTTTCTCCTGCGCCGTGTCGTCTCCTCCTCTTTCTCCTGCGATGTGTCGTCTCCTCCTCTTTCTCCTGCGCCGTGTCGTCTCCTCCTCTTTCTCCTGCGATGTGTCGTCTCCTCCTCTTTCTCCTGCGCCGTGTCGTCTCCTCCTCTTTGTCCTGCGCCGTGTCGTCTCCTCCTCTTTGTCCTGCGCCGTGTCGTCTCCTCCTCTTTCTCCTGCGACGTGTCGTCTCCTCCTCTTTCTCCTGCGACGTGTCGTCTCCTCCTCTTTCTCCTGCGACGTGTCGTCTCCTCCTCTTTCTCCTGCGACGTGTCGTCTCCTCCTCTTTCTCCTGCGACGTGTCGTCTCCTCCTCTTTCTCCTGCGACGTGTCGTCTCCTCCTCTTTCTCCTGCGACGTGTCGTCTCCTCCTCTTTCTCCTGCGACGTGTCGTCTCCTCCTCTTTCTCCTGCGACGTGTCGTCTCCTCCTCTTTCTCCTGCGACGTGTCGTCTCCTCCTCTTTCTCCTGCGACGTGTCGTCTCCTCCTCTTTCTCCTGCGACGTGTCGTCTCCTCCTCTTTCTCCTGCGACGTGTCGTCTCCTCCTCTTTCTCCTGCGACGTGTCGTCTCCTCCTCTTTCTCCTGCGACGTGTCGTCTCCTCCTCTTTCTCCTGCGACGTGTCGTCTCCTTCTCTTTCTCCTGCGACGTGTCGTCTCCTTCTCTTTCTCCTGCGACGTGTCGTCTCCTCCTCTTTCTCCTGCGACGTGTCGTCTCCTCCTCTTTCTCCTGCGACGTGTCGTCTCCTCCTCTTTCTCCTGCGACGTGTCGTCTCCTCCTCTTTCTCCTGCGACGTGTCGTCTCCTCCTCTTTCTCCTGCGACGTGTCGTCTCCTCCTCTTTCTCCTGCGACGTGTCGTCTCCTCCTCTTTCTCCTGCGACGTGTCGTCTCCTCCTCTTTCTCCTGCGACGTGTCGTCTCCTCCTCTTTCTCCTGCGACGTGTCGTCTCCTCCTCTTTCTCCTGCGACGTGTCGTCTCCTCCTCTTTCTCCTGCGACGTGTCGTCTCCTCCTCTTTCTCCTGCGACGTGTCGTCTCCTCCTCTTTCTCCTGCGACGTGTCGTCTCCTCCTCTTTCTCCTGCGACGTGTCGTCTCCTCCTCTTTCTCCTGCGACGTGTCGTCTCCTCCTCTTTCTCCTGCGACGTGTCGTCTCCTCCTCTTTCTCCTGCGACGTGTCGTCTCCTCCTCTTTCTCCTGCGACGTGTCGTCTCCTCCTCTTTCTCCTGCGACGTGTCGTCTCCTCCTCTTTCTCCTGCGACGTGTCGTCTCCTCCTCTTTCTCCTGCGACGTGTCGTCTCCTCCTCTTCCTTGACCTTGATTCCCATGTGACTGGTGCATTATAGTGATGACATTTTCTGTGTTTCAGCCGTTTCGCCCTTTGCGTCTGATAGCCTAATACTGAGCGCAGACCTAATCCCCGGCTACTTCAGCCCTCCACGAGGTAATGACCCTACAGTCAGTGACTACGGTGGGATTTATAGAGGTGAGGTCAGGGAACTCTGGGACACTATTCTGTTGGTACACCATGTCTTATCCTACAATCACCTCCAGAGCTGCAGTCACTATTCTGCTGTTACATCATACTTTTACTCCAAATAAGCAACTAATAGAAGTGAGTGCAGCTCTGAAGGTGAGTGGAGTGATACATGGCGTAACTCAGGAAGAGTAAAGTGAGTGCTTGTTATATGCAGATGATGGGTGGAGTTGTCCTTGCACTTCTGAGTCTGATCACGTATCTTGTCCTCCTCTTCCCCCTTCCTTCATTTTCCCCATGATGTTGCCACCCATGAACTTCGGCTGCTTTACCCCCCTCCCCCTCCCGGGAATCACAGGATCCTGGAAAATGAGACGACCAAGAAGCCTGAAGCCGAGAGCGGGCTGGAGACACCCGTACCGCTGACCCCCAAGACTTCCTCGCTTCTTGTACTGAAGCTCTCGGAGGATTTCTATAACCTGCTGATAAAGTGTTCTCGCCTTGGAGGGCGAGCGGCCGGGGCAGGAGCTCCTCTTGGCTCCTCCGCATCTTCTGTTGTTTCTTTCTGATCATGTGACCTGGGTTCCATTCATGCTTTGTTAACATTGTATCCAGTGAAGCCTCCACAGCCGCGATTGGAGAAGTAGGATCATGTGACTTTTCACAAATGACAAGCTATAGCAGCTCTGTGATTGGTCCAGACGTGGCTGAGGTTATAAAGAGAAGGAGTCGTACGATGATGTCACAGATTCCTTCATAGATGGAAATGGAATTATTTCCTGTATGCGCGGTGGCACAGATCGGAGGATGGGCTTGTGCCTTGTATCATTTGTTGTGTGCGCGGTGGCACAGATCTGAGGACTGGCTTATGTCTTGTAGTATTTTCCGTTTTTTCGCGGTGGCACAGATCGGAGGACGGGCTTGTGCCTTGTATCATTTGTTGTGTGCCCAATGGCACAGATCGGAGGACGGGCTTGTGCCTTGTATCATTTGTTGTGTGCGCAGTGGCACAGATCGGAGGATGGACTTGTGCCTTGTATCATTTGTTGTGTGCGCGGTGGCACAGATCGGAGGATGGGCTTGTGCCTTGTATCATTTGTTGTGTGCGCGGTGGCACAGATCGGAGGATGGGCTTGTGCCTTGTATCATTTGTTGTGTGCGCGGTGGCACAGATCGGAGGATGGGCTTGTGCCTTGTATCATTTGTTGTGTGCGCGGTGGCACAGATCGGAGGACGGGCTTGTGCCTTGTATCATTTGTTGTGTGGGCGGTGGCACAGATCGGAGGACGGGCTTGTGCCTTGTATCATTTGTTGTGTGCCCAATGGCACAGATCGGAGGACGGGCTTGTGCCTTGTATCATTTGTTGTGTGCGCAGTGGCACAGATCGGAGGATGGACTTGTGCCTTGTATCATTTGTTGTGTGCGCGGTGGCACAGATCGGAGGATGGGCTTGTGCCTTGTATCATTTGTTGTGTGCGCGGTGGCACAGATCGGAGGATGGGCTTGTGCCTTGTATCATTTGTTGTGTGCGCGGTGGCACAGATCGGAGGACGGGCTTGTGCCTTGTATCATTTGTTGTGTGCGCGGTGGCACAGATCGGAGGATGGGCTTGTGCCTTGTATCATTTGTTGTGTGCGCGGTGGAACAGATCGGAGGACGGGCTTGTGCCTTGTATCATTTGTTGTGTGGGCGGTGGCACAGATCGGAGGACGGGCTTGTGCCTTGTATCATTAGTTGTGTGCGCGGTGGCAGAGATCTGAGGACGGGCTTGTGCCTTGTGACTATGTTCCATGTATTTTCCAGGCGCTGGTCCCGTCTGCATCGAGTTGAGCTCTTTTTCATTTTTCTGTACTGTATTTATATTTATTTTTTTCCATGAATACTGACGTTGTTGTTATATATAATAAATGATAAATTGTTACTTTGTGGTTGGAGTCGTTTGTCTTTTTTTCACCTTTCCCTTCACTAGCATTTGCATCAATTGTGTGGGAGGATCAGGGGCCGCAGCCGCCATCTGATTATTCACCTTATCCACTGAAACTGTGGTTGTGCCTGATGGCGCTGGACTGGTGAGTGTGTGCCGCACTGTCAGAGTATCATCTGTCTCCATACTATGCTACCCTGTGAGGGAATGTGTAATCCGGTATACCCCACATACGGTATGTCCACTATGGATTAAGCTCCGGATGTTACATTACTTCCTTGGTCCTGTGCAATCATCATCAGTAACTGTGAGTGGAGTTTATGCAACCTCTGCGTGACGCCTGTGGAGAGTGAATATGGTTCAGCCCATGTAATGATTGTGGAGACACGGGGGTCAGTGGGTGCTCTCGTCCGCTGGCCCAGCCGCCTTTAGAAAGACAGCGTGGTCCAGGGCTCATCTTAACTAAACGCACGACCTCCTTAACCGTGGGCGGAACACTACTCAGACAACACAGGGTGAGGGAATCACAATATTAAGACTTTATTGGATCCCCAAACAATTAATGGCACATAACACATAACCAGCAAAACACACAAATGTAACAGGCAACAGAGTCTCACCCTTCCACTGGCTCACCAGGGATTAGAATGTCTGTGTCTCAGAGCTTCCAGGGCTACTTACTCCAATCCAGCAGCACCCCGCTTTCGGCAGGCACCCACCGTCTCTGGAATAACGCCAGATTTAGGAAGCTGGCTGAGGTCTGCAAAGTCTGTACCAGGTGACCAATTTGTCCCAACCTGGGTTTCCTCCTTAAGTAGTCTCTGGTATGATGATATAATCCTGGCAGCCGGAGTCGAAATCCCTAGACTGTGGATATGGTCTCCAATCGGAACCAAAGTCCCTAGATTGAAGCCACAAGGTATCCTGATCCTCTAGCCAGCTCCTAAAGAGCTTAGACTGGATCATGCATATCCATCAACAACTACCTGGTGACTTAAAGAAATCCCTTTTATAGCCACAGCCTTCCACTTGGATACACTGCGTCCTCATCGGATTGGTTGGACAAGATTGCTTCTCCCATTGGATGAATTTCAAGCTGCATGGATAATGTTCATTTAAATGATGTGGGTAGGAAGACTGAGGATATCTACATGGAGCCTGCAAGTCACCAACTAGACAATGGCTACTAAGGTAATTACATTAGCAATACATAACTACATTACAATGATTACTGGAAGGGTATGGAGAAACAATAGCTAAGCAAACATGAGTTAATGCACAAAAGAACAATACGTCTGGCTGAATGTTAAGAAACTTTAACCCATGAGAGTCCATGTCGTCACAATGATATCATACTAAAAGTTCTGGTCACTGAGATGGTACCCACCTGTAAATATCCTGTGTGGTATAGTCCACGTGGTATAGTCCATGTGGTGACCTCATACAGTTCTGGTGACTAAGTTGGTGACTCCCCATTAGCTCCCTGTGAAGAGCCAGTGTGATACAGTAACTGAGATGGGGCTTCTGGCTGATCAGGGCACAGCTGCATGTCAGTACCGGGGTGTGCTTACATCCGCCGCTCTTATTGTTGTACGGGGCGTGCTTACATCCACCGATCTAATTGCTGTGCAGGGCGTGCTTACATCCGCCGCTCTCATTGCTGTGCAGGGCGTGCTTACATCCGCCACTCTCATTGTTGGGCAGGGCGTGCTTACATCCGCAGGCTCTCATTGCTGTGCGGGGCGTGCTTATGTGGCACCCCAGTGGTCCTGGGAGCCACTGTGGCGTTATTCTCATCACTGGGAGCAATGCCATGCTTGGAAGCAGTGGGGAAATCTCTGCCAGGTACACTAACATGCAACACTACTTCCTCCTCTGGACCAGTAGGGGGAGCTCATAACCTGTGTTGAAGGGAGCCTCTCTGGACATACTGACTTGGAGGAGGGATTAGGGGGCAACGGGAAGCCAGACCTCAGAAACTTAGTAGGAAACAAAGAGAACAGGCGCTGTCTGAGATGGGCTACCCAGCTCTCAAGGACCGAGCGCACAGCGCGGGACACCGGTGTGCCAGGCTACTGGGTACTAATGGCCCTGTAGTAACGCCAGAGGGCAGAGGATTCTACCTCTCTGGCCCATCTGAAATCCGGAGGTGAAGTGGCAAGAAAGAGCCCGGGGTTGCTGCTACAGAGTAGGCCCCAGTATCGGCCCACGCTACCCATCAGACGGAAGATACAAACACATAGAAAGAGGGATGCTGTGCAGCTTCAGGCCACAGCGATATACACCTGCGCACAGAAGAAGGCTTACAACCAC